>NW_004797335.1:1640445-1719384 GCF_000002075.1 Aplysia californica | reverse complement strand
GGACTAAAAAATGGCGGAAAATTGGAAGCACTGAACGTTAGAACTATAGAACGAAGACACTTCCTTTTCTCCGGACCCGAGTCCAAATAACATTTTTTCATATTCGGACTCGAGTCCGAATAAGAATTCTTTTTATTCGGACTCGAGTCCGAATATGAAAAAATGTTATTCGGACTCGAGTCCGAATAACGACGGCCTAGTTAATAATTAAACACAAGAAGGTAAACAACTGCTGCCAGAGAAAAATTAGTCTCAGACTTAGATGGTCTTAGGC
Source organism: Aplysia californica (assembly GCF_000002075.1). Taxonomy (NCBI): domain Eukaryota; kingdom Metazoa; phylum Mollusca; class Gastropoda; order Aplysiida; family Aplysiidae; genus Aplysia; species Aplysia californica. The sequence continues at coordinate 1,719,110 of NW_004797335.1, read as the reverse complement.
CTTAGGCTGTAGGGCAGGTGGCATCTTAGCCCGCTTTTTTCCGTCATGGACAGGGGACTGATGAGGGAAATTTATGGAGAGGGGACTCACTGGCGCTTGTCAGAAATGGTGGGGTGACAGTAACGACACATCAAAACCTCACACCTCCAAGTTCATATCCATGCTACTCTTGTTCTTGATAATTAATAAGGATAAAAGGGCATTCGTCTGTCTTACCAGTCAGTGCCACTTGACTAGATAGATCTTATAGGTCTACTGTCTAGAGTGCTTGCTTCTCATCACTGTTCGCTCAATTTCAGGCTTAATAAAAGCAGGAGCTGAAACAATTGAATGCTTCCCTTGTCCTGTTTTCACCATATTATATTAGGCCTCTCATAATTAATTAATGTCTTAATAAAAAGCTAAGTGTTTCACTAATTGATGAAATAACTTTTGAAAGTCTTTAGACCCTTCACTTTTCACCTCCCTTTCCTGTGTTCAGATTTCAGCTTTAAAATTTTAAAGAGCTCAAGCAAAGTTTATGAAAATGTGAGAAGTACTAGACTTGATAAAAACTTGTTTTATTTATTAAATGTTTCTGTCTCAGATGTATGAGTAAGCCAGCTATTCATTGTTTTGTTTCATCTTCGTTCTCAGATGTTACCAGTGGAACAGTCAAAACAGGAAGAGACGTTGCTACCTCAAGGAAAAACTGTTGAATCTGATGCTGAAAAATCAGATTCTGGTATGGATGAGGAATCATTTCTTCAGTCACAAGGTTAGAACAGTTACAATTTATGATGCCTAATTTCTATTGTTCTTAAAGTTAAAGGCAGTGCCCATTGGAGGATCAGTTCGGTTCTGTTTCTGGCGACTTCAGTACACACTGCAAATAGACCCAAGCCTCAAACTGATCGCCTGACTTGCAGCCTTGAAAACAAATGCATAGAAATAGATTGCTTTTGAAGGTCATTGGTTTAGTTCAGTTTGACAACCAAACTGCACCGATCCTGCCAATGGGTATTGCATATAAGATAAAATGTCATTGTTGTATTACAAAGTTAACCTGATGAATCTGCTCTTCACACTGTTTGAAATTTTTTTTAAAAAAGGTATAATACTTGTACAGGAGTATGTTTGGGTTTCCAAACTGTTGTACTTTGTCATGTTGATATTTTGTTCCTGAAAATCTTAAGGTAGGTCCTCATCTGTTCTTGAGGTTACATTGACAATGGATTCTTTTCTTTTTAATGAACACTGAGGATACCTTTCAAGTTTTATTCTTTTTAGGTTGTATCCTCTTTTTGTTTGTATACGAGAGCGGTTGTTCAGAATTAGAAGCTTTGATTAAAACTGAAGTTGGAAAGACGACAAAATTGTACTAATTTTTCATTTTTAATAGAGCTGTGTGGTTACTTTATTAGGTACTTACTGTCTGTGTAGGCTACATAGCGTTGGTTGTCTAGTGGTTAGGCTATCTTTGAGGTTTGGTCCGACTTTGTGTCCTTGGGAAAGGCACTTTACGGTTTACCTAATTTTCCTATTTGGTTCATTCTCTCCAAAGATGGGTGTTAAATTTAGAGTTCCTTTAGAGTCTCCGTACAGTGTTACAATGGATGTTAAAGCTATTAGATCTATATCGCATTCTTCTTTTGTTTTTAAAACTTAAAAAAACAAAACAAATTTTGCATCACAGGATCAGCAGATTCTGATGAGGAGGTGATCAGCCGCAAAAAGTCGGCTAGAAAAAGCAAGGTATGTTTATATACTTCAATATTTGTCTCTTTCATGTCATAATGACTTGTTTTGGTAAGTTTTGGTTCCATTTTCTTTAAATTTTAAGTTGGGAGAGAATACATTAGAAATTAATTACATCCTGGAGTCTTTTTGTGCTGCAAATTGCATTAGTTTCGGTGTATATTTTACTCTTTTTTTCCTCTGTTTCTTTTTTCTGCATAGGTCTCAGTCTATTTTTTAAAGTTATAAGTCGGTACTTTGGTTGGGTTTTTTTTCTTCTTATGAACTTGGCAATATGATATATACTTATATTATACAAACAAGAGAAGCTGGAAAATGGTGAGCTCATGCTTTTAAAAAAAATAACTAAGGGAATGATTCCTTTTTGGATACTTTTACTTTTAACAAGGCAGGGACTGTTTCTGCCTTTTGACCTTGTATGAAATTACAAAAATACAGTAAAACATGGATAGGTCGAACATTGAAGACTCGAAAAATGAATCCAAGGAGCTGTGCTTGCGGTTCCTTTTTTTTCATCTTTTTTTATATTGGTAAGATATCCCTCAAACTGTCGAGGCCGGTCTTGACGAATTCGAGCTATCCATGCTCTCTAAGTGATTTAAAGTAAAAAGACATTTTTTTTCTTTTGTCTTACTTCATCTCTCTTTATTAACATGGTAAACAAGTACTTACAATACTGTGATCTGATACAGATGATCATTGATGATGAAGATGATGAACCAGAAGTTGGAAAAGAGCTTGATGATGAGGAGGAAACAACAGCACCCAGTGGTCACTCACAGGACGGTCTCCCCTCCCAGGACTCAGAGTCCAAGGATACTTCAGAGGCTGAAGATAACAATACTGAGGAAACCAGCGACTCAATGGGGCTACACTTTAACCTTCAGAATAATGACATTTTTGACGCAGAATCATCTGATGATGATGATGGTTTCCCTGGTGAGACAAAGCAATTTCTGTTTTACTCTCACCCTCTGGATGTTTTGTCTTAGTATCTTTGAAAGTTGGGTTTCTTGTGCAAGATGCTGTTCCAACTGGCAGATGGTTCAAAGTAGTGAAAGGTAGATTGAATGCATTAAAATGATACGGTCTCATGGTTCTAGTTAGTCTTAAGGGTCTTGCTATTTGGTATAACTTTGTAAGTTTATATTGACTTTGGCTGCTCACTTTTTAAACTAAATTTTAGTTTCACACATTTGGTGCCTAATTCATTCAGCAGTTGCCAACATTACTGAGTTATGTTATGTGAAGGGTTTGAAAAATTTGAAAGACTTTAGTTTGGGCATTTGGTTTAAATCAGTTGACATGAGAGATTTATATCTATTGAGTTACTCATGAGAGGTCCTCTACAAACATTTAAGATTATGTTATCAGGATTTAATCCTATAAGTGAAGATAATAAATACCCGTGGGGCTCCCGGGGCCCTGTCTAAGAGGGGAGCAAAGAAAAGGACCTCTGTATCTGTACCATGCATGTTGTAGAAGGCGATTAAGCTCAGTTGGGCAAAGGGTTAGCAGCCCTTTCCCATTAAACAAAAAAAACCCAGCTTTCTTGCACTCTGTTTCCATTCATTGATCATAACCTTTGTTGTTGTTTTTTTTCATGTCGTCTTTACCAGGGCCAGCTGAGAAAGCAAAGTCTGGTTCCAGTCAACAGGAAGAAGAAGAAGAAGATGCAGATAATGGGGCTTCAGATGAGGAAGAGCCAGAAAACAGTGGAGATGAAGGTTTTGATGAGAGTCAAGTGGATCCTGAACTTCTTAAAAAGTTAAAGAAAATGAAGGTAATTTTGTGTGGTCCACCTTAGTAATGCCTCAGTGTTTTTTTCTCTTAAGTCCATAAAATCAAAAACCCCAAGCTATTAGAAAAATATTGTATTGTGGCAACGGAAAATGTTTCATTCTAATGCAAAGACACTTAGCGCAGTATATTTCTGGGGTCTTTCTCCCTCAGTTAATTTTCTGTGGCTCACAGTCAATGACAAAATCAATGCTTTGTTAATATCACATGTTTGAAGTTGCCATTGTATTTTAGAATGAAATGGGATCAATCCCACTTATAGATATGGGTTACAAGGTGCAGTGGATATAAAAAAGACTTTCGGGCAATGTGTTCTTTAGATTCCCATGATACATCATCCAGTCATGTAAAGTCGATCAAGTCCACTTTATGCTTATCTTTCTTAAAATGATGGAGAACTTTGTGACCACACTTTACCTCTATGTGTTTATTTCTTTTCTAATTTAGGGAGCAGGAAAATCCGAAAAGCAAAGAGAAAAGCACAGCAGAAAAGCGAAACCAACTGCTGAGAAAATGCTTGAAATTTTCAGTGAATCGCAAAGACTTCTCAGAGGTAACTGATATTACTGTCATTGTATGCAGCATTGTTTTTATTCTTGAAGTTGTGCTGTGTTCTAATATATTTCAAATTTATTATATTTTAATGTTATTGCTAAAATGACTATTCCTTTCTGACTTACTGTGCTTGGCGAGTGCTCTGGTGTGGTTTGCTCCTTTTTCCTGTCAAAAATCTATCGTCTCCTTTTCCCCTCCTTTTTTGTGTTTGTTACTTTCTTGTAACACCTCTAATCTTTGGCACCTATATGACCATATTGTGTTGCAAGTGCCGTAAAACTTACTAAAACGAACAAAATTTCTTACTTAAGGGCAAGTTCAATATTTAACGCCTTCATGCATTTGCTAAAGAATCTTGTAACAATTAGCTCACCCCTGACGACTTTTCACTTTCATTGTGGTGGAATGATGCTTGAATTTGTAATTAAACTTTTTTTTTCTATCTACCAGACAGCAGGGTAAATCTTCCCTATTATGAGCCTCAAGCCAAGTCCCTTGATGATTTCCTAGCTCGAGCTTCTAAGAAGAAACAGGAGTATGCAGCACTGAGAAGGCCAAAAGACTTTCTGTAAGTTGCCGGGGTTGTTGTTTTTAAAAATTTATTACTTGAACTGTATCGACATAATATTTTTGGAATCGCTGTACTGTTTAGACAGCTGTTGTTGATCTTAAAAATTTGGTTTACTGCTCTGTTGTTCGTTATGTTGTGCTTGTCTACTTTATGTAGAAATGAATTCACTTTAAGGAAGGAGAGAACTAGACGCTTTTGTCACATTGCTCCTCTTACTTGCATTTTGCTCATGTTTAGTTGTAGATTGCTTTCTTTGTCAGGAAGAAAAAGTAGATCAAATTCACAATTGCAAATTATGTGTTAGATGAATTCTCAAGGTGCTTTAGCAAATCAAGATAGCATTTCCAGAGAATATGCTTGTTTATTATCATTCATAACTTTACTCTTTTAATACCAAATGAATTTGTCAGAAATGGTTTCCCCATCCTGAGTAAATTTTGGAACTTAAAACTAAAATTTGTATGCTACAATATGGGCTTATCAGTCAAATTTGTCGCTATAAAATTATATGCGACTTTTTCAGTCTGTCTCTTATCTGTTTCTTCTGAGTTTCTCTCAGGGCCATTTTAATATTCATCTACTATGACCGTGTGCATGATCATACTCTCTTTTACCATCAATGGGCCCTGTCTTAAGTCTAGATCTATCTCCTGTACAGTGTGCCTTTGTGGAGGCACTTTACTGTACAGAAAGAAAACAATTCTAACTTTCAATCGACAGCTTCGTTATCTCTATCCTTATCCGTATAAGCCCTTTTCGTACCTCTTAGCTGCATAGGTTTGCTTTACTCTCATTTGTGCCATTCAAACCAACTGACCTAATTTCAAATGAATGCTGAAATGATTTGACTAAAGTGTTTGGTTATTTAAGAGTAGGGCCTACTCTCGTTGTTTTTTCAAAAAGGAAGCCACTCTGAAATTTTAAAGAAAAAATGTTGTGTTCCGCTCTAATTTGGAATAGCAGCTATAGTCTTTCCATTTCGTATTTTTTGTCTACGTTCAGGAAAGCACAGATTATTCATGAGAAGCTGTCAATAACGCCTCCAAAGCTGGAACAACTGCCAAAGAAACAGAAGAAAAGTTCTCGAGGTCCCGAACTCAAAGAGTCAACGGAAACTTGTACGTCCTCAAACGAGACACAGGTTTTGTCTTGTGATGATTCCGGTGTCAATTCACAAGAACTCTTGCAGCCCAGTACTCTTGAACTTGAGTTGGACACTCAGGCTCTGCCCTCCCAAGCTCCAGCTAATGAGACTTCCTGTGATGAAGATGATCAATTACCTGACCTTGTTCCTTCTCATAGATCAGACATATCTCAACTACTTTCTGACAATACCAAGAATTCTTTGTTCAGTGAAAATGACAAACGAGACTGTTCTGAAGATATTTCAGGGCCTAAAGATTCTCTTTCTTTGCAAAACGAACCTTGTGATTCCATGTTAAAGGTTGGTTCTGATGTTTCTAGTAGTGCACAGTGTGAACCTAAAGATAGAGATCTACTTTTCTCTGTGTCGTCCTTATCCAAAGATCCATCTAGAGATTTGTTCAGATCTCAGAGCTCAGTTGGGGAAATGAGTGGCCAGCACCAGCTTGCAGGAAGTGCAGACGACTTTTGTGAAACGACTGTCACCAGAGGCAAACACTGTACAGAAGAGCCACTCGAAGATCAGGACCATGGACAGACAATGGTCAAAGAGTCACTTGATCAACAAAATTATGGACAGACTGAAGCCTCCAGTCCTTCACAAACGGCAGAAGCATTGGCAGATAACACCTCACAGCCTAGGAAACGTTTGTTTGACAAATTTCAAGGTCTGGCACTGCCTGCCTCTCCGTGTCTGAAAGGCACACCAGATGAGGTGATCTGTCTGGATGAGCCATCTCCACAAGCCACCCCCAAGAACACTGGCCTGCAGAAGTTGCTGGATAGATTAGCACAGCACTCAAAGAAAAGAACACCAAGGCCAGCGAAAGACGTGAATATCAGGTGAGTCATTTATAATCTTTTTCCACTAATTGTCCTGGTGAATTACTGCCATGACTTAGAGTCATCAAGACTTGACTTTACCCACGGCTTTTCCTGTCCTGAGACCAAAGCTCAGCTTGTTTCTCTTGGCTTGAAATAATTCTCCTTCATTGTTTTGCAAATATTCTTCATTACTAACTAAATATCAATGGTTATATTTGCGGCAGTCTATTGAAGTAAAAAATATTTTTTGGGACGGGGAGGGGCTGCTGTTGTCTTAAGTTTTGTTTTAGTCATCTGGGTTTTTTTACGTTTGTAATTCTGTGGCAACTTCATGGTCCTAAAAGTGCTAAAAGAAAATTTACTCGGTTTTATCTATCCTTGAACTTGAACCAGACCATCAAGTCCATGTTATCTTTATATTTCTTAATTAATGGTGGAGAACTTTGTGATCACACTTTCATGGATGTGAATTGTGAGAAAAAATTTTTTTTACGTGAATGAATGTTGCTGACCACTGTTGTGAGTTGTCTTTGTCTTGGGGCTCTGTTATTTAGGTAGGTAGGTATTCTATACAGTGTTTATGGCCACACTACATCACATAAAGCATGCGCATTTAACAGAAACTTCAGTTAAACAACATACACATATGACTGACACACATAGCAACATAAAAAAAGTTTGTGTTGTTAAACAGTTTCCATGATTGAAGGATTGGGGAGGGATGGCGGGGGAGCTGTTGAGGTCTTCCTTGTGTGGGTGGTTTCTGGGTGCTTTTGTGTGATCTTGTCCTTGTTATTAAGGTATCTTTTCTGAATGTGTGGCCAGCTGTCAAGCCAACTCACTGAAAATAGCAGCTCAGTATAAACATTCGCTGTGTCTTGTGCTCTTCCTTCTCTCTCCCCCCGCTCCATCATCTTCATGGTGACCCATGGGGGGGGGGGGGGTGATGTCACTCTCAAGATACATTTTAACTTCTTTTATTTTCATTGACAGCATTGTGGAAAAGGAAGGAGAAGCTGGTGAAAAGAAAGAACTGAAGCTCAAATCTTTCACCTATCATGTTCAAGAAGAGGAGTCAGTGCTAGATGAAAGTGGAACAGGTACCATGTTACTCAAGTTTGTCTCTCACACAAACACACATCAGCACACACACACACACACAAACTCGCTCACTTGAGGAGAGAAGAGAACAATTTAAGTTCTTTTTGCAAAATGCTCTGATGTTTAGTGATCTGTTGTTTCATGACCACAATTGGCGTTCAGTTTTCTATTTGCATTTGTGTACAGGATTATGTGGCTATTGGAGCGTCCTAATTTTACAGGTGTAGTGCCTTAGTTCTATCTCACAAAGTTGGTGTAATTTTGAACAAGTGAATTTTTTACCCAAAACTACTACTTGACTTTTGTCATTTTGAAGATTTTAGATGGCTTGTGCTCACTTTCGTTGCCATGTCAGTGTGAAGAGGACAACAGCGATACTACAGATGTTGTCTAGAGACACATTTTGTGACATGCCTGAAAATAAGGATTGTCGTTTTGTAATCAGTACAGTATAGTCAAAATTGTCTAAGATAGCCACCCATTGTTGGGAATGAAATCTGCTGTCTTAGACAGATGGGTGATCTTGGACAGTGTCATGAATATTTTAAAAAAATAATAATAGCGAAGTGGTTGTTTTTACAGGTGATGGTCTTGGGCAGGTAGCCTTCTGATCGGGTTCAATTGTAATTCATGTGGCCACATTGGGGTAATCTGCCGTGGTTGTTGACTGGGCATATGCTCACATTTGTGTAACTACTTTATATCAGTCCAATCCTCTCTGTGACATACTGATTGTTTTAGCTAATGAGAACCACAGTTCTAAATGTAACCATGGCCTTACAATGTGAAGATAGTTCTCTCCTGGCTATGCTTGACACTTCAGCTCTATAGTATAGTCTTTCTTTTAGGCTCTTGAAATTCTTGGTAGAGAACTTTTTGTTTGTTTTCTTCCCCAGGTTCAAAATTGTCGTTGCTGAAAAGACAACTTGGTCAGGGTATGAGGAAGAAGCGGGCTGAGGCCCTGCACAAAAGGCAGCAGCTCTATGCCCTGGAGAATGAAGAAGGTTTTGAGAAAGCGAAGGATGACAATGAATTCGATGAGGAAGAAGAAGAAGCTGAAATGACAGACGGGTCAGATACAGATGGAGAGAGTGAAGAGGATGACCTTGAGCTTCAGTTTGGGCACATGAATGAGGATTCCGATGATGGAAAAGATGTAGGTTTCTTTGTATTACTTTTGGTGGGGATTCTATATGTATTTTGATTTTTTCATTGTTCATTGTAATAATTTTTGTTCAGTTGTCAGTGACTGCTTTTTAACACCATTTAGTGTGTTCAAAGATCTTTACGACTTAGCTTCTTTTCTGTGACTCATGTCACCATGTGCCCTACATGTACTTTATTAAGAATAGAACAGAAAGCAGAGTGAGTAAAAGATTACTTGAGAGGCGCCCCCACTCCCATTCTGTAAATGAAATAGAAGTATCTGTAATGCATGTTGTTATGGCAAGCTATATGTGGCTGTACGTAGATTGCAGACCCTGAATATACGTCGTAGGTAGTTCTGAGTGGAGGGCTCAAGTAGACTTTTACTGGAAAGCACCATCATCATCATCATCCAGTGCCAGATCTGCGACAGACATCGGCGATCATGATTTTCCATTCATTCCTTTGCTCGGATGCTCTCAGAAAAGCTATGTTTCCCTGATCTTTCCCTGTTACCCATTTGTTTAGGTTCCCTGAGTATGTTGTTCTGGGCCTACCCCTGCCTCGCTTGCCCTCAATTTTGCCAGTGAGAGCTAGATGTTCAAGACCCTTATGTCTATTCAGGTGTCCCAAAAACTGCATTTGTCGTTTCCTGATTGTTTTTAACATTGAGCGTCCCACGTGGGCTTTATCAAGCACTACCTCATTTGATTTCTTTTCCTTCCACGATACTCTTAGCAGTCTCCAAAGAAACCACATTTCTGTTGCTTCTATTTTATTTTCACTGTCTTTAGTGATTGTCCAGCATTCAGAGCCATATAGAAAGCACCATATATTATATTTAAACATGACATGGCTGGGCTGAGATTATATCTTGTTTTCTAAATTCAAACCAGTCAATGAACTAAAATTGTTGTAAATAGTTATCTTTTCCTTTGAAAAATCTTACTTTTTCAATGCTTATGTGAAAAGATCTTAAGTCTGTGGAAGAAAAAAAGTGCCAATATACAGAACATTTTTTTTCTGCAGTATAACCCTCTCCTGGATACAGAAGCAAAGGATGATGAGGATGAAGCTGAGTATGCTAGCAACTTTGACGAAGACTCAAATGATGTGCACCTGCGTCTTGATATGTCGGATGAAGAAGCCGAGGATGAACCAGAGGAGGAGGATGACAAGAGCGGATCAGAGGAAGAGAACAGAGACAGTGACGTTGATGGTATAACTTCAGTAGAAGCATTGGTCTTTGATTTTTGTGTGATCTTGAAAATCTGTCCTGATTTTTTTGTTAGGGGGAGGGGGGGGGGGTGCAATTTTATTTTAGCAATCTTTTCTGGCATTAGTGCATGTGTATTCTTTCGGTAGGATTGAATGGGTACCTTTGGAAAGTCTTACTATTCTGCTGTCATTATACCATCACCCTTACGTTTATGTTAATGTTTGTTTTGATTTTTGTGGGTGCACTGATAAACAAATATTGAATTCTTTTCTCATTGACAAAAGTGTGTTCTTTTGCTGAGTGAAAAAGTAAGTCTCTTAAAATTGTTTTTGTGAATGAGATACTTGCAAACTACAAATGTGACAGTGGGTTGTTGGCGGGTGCTCTTGTGTGGTTTGCTCCTTCTTTCCTATCATCTATCGTCTTTATCTCCCCTCCTTCTTTTTTATGTTTGTTACTCCCTTATAACACCTCTAATCTTCTGGCGCTCATATGACCTTTTGCAGTTGCGAGTTCCGTAAAAACTCTACTAAAACTAAAAAACAAGTGTGACATGTGCTCCTGTCCTTCTATTTTGTTCATAAGACTTTGGTTTGATGAGCCAGAAGAAAAAGAAAACGAAGCATGCCCTGATAGCGAGTGATGATGAGGATGAGACTGAGGATAAATCTTGTGAAGATGAGACAACTACCAGTGATCTGAACAAAGTCAAAGGTAAGTCTCTGTCCAGGCACTTGAATAGATTGTAGAAAAATACTATTACTGTTGGGGTTTTTGGTCTTTTTTTCCTCTTTCTTCCTCTCCTAAACATTTTGCTGACTCTTTGTAGTCTTTGCTAGTCCTTCTCACAATGTGCTTGTCATATTTAAGTTTTCATCTAATGGCATTAGAAATCTGTTGTACTACTCCCGTCAGGTCTGACATTCTTCTTTTCTACTGAAACATTTATGATCTTTTTATAGTACTGATAGCTCATTTATTATGTAACTTGCATGGTTTAAACTTGATCTTGGTTTTAATTTATTATTGACAAATACTTTATCTTCTCTTTGGCAAGGACAGTCAAGCCTCTAATTTTTTAAGTTTTTGAGTTACATAGTTTGATTTAAAGTTTATTTCCCATAGTAAATTACAAACTACTGGATTGTGATAGTTTCTTTAAAAAATATTTCTTTCATATGTCCCCAATGGGAAATTTAAATTCGCAAGTGCAAGTTCAATAGTAACATAAAATATTGCACTGTATCATATCAATACAGATTCACTATTGCTGGTATCAGTGTACAACACCCTGTTTTAAAGCTAGGGTCATCGTGTCTTTTTCAAGGACACCCCACTGACAACACGCCTCCTAAAAACTGCATTCCTGATTATTATTTTTCCCTTATTTGTGAACCTGAGCTCACCTACCACTCAACCACTGGAGTCTTCTGAATACAGTGACGTATGATGCGTAAGATCTGTCTTTGGTCTTGGATTCTTCTGATTTGTTGGTAGTTGACCATGTGACTTTTATTTTTTAGATGTGCCGCTGTTTCCTGACTTGTGGAGTGATGAGCTCAGCCCAATGACCAAACACCTTCAAGACACACAGACTCAGGTGTGTTGGCTTCTTACTTTACCTCACCTTTCTGCTTTACTCATGCTGTAAAGTGTGCAATAGGAAGGCTTTACGTCTTAGGAAGGGAAAAAATTCAGAATGAACATGGAACAGCTTTCCTCATGGTTGCAGTATATGACATTTTTATGAATGATTTTTGCTCTGCGATATTTGGCCATGATGTGTTTGTGTGTCTGAGTTGGTCAATTTGTGTCCTTAGTGTGAATAATATGCTTTTTAAAAAAAATTCTATACCTTTGTATATGCTATTGGAAGACAAATATTACGAGAAAAAAGTCTTACTAAGAAGACAGTTTTGAAGAATGTCTTGCTCTTTGTGATGGAGGTTTTAAGGTCTTGCCAGGAATCCTGATATGATAACAGGTCTGGCTTTCACTGATGGAGGTTTGAGTATCTGACAAGGACAAATTTCAGTCTCATGACTTTTACTTGATGATTGTTTAGCTCTTTAAACCATGTTTATAACTTCTTTGTGATGTCCGATTTCAAGTTGAAAAGTACTGACAACTTTATTATCACAAGATGTTTTAATTTTTGTTATTTCTCTATCTCAGGAGAGGAGAAAGTACCGGTCAGATTCCCGTTCCCCAGACCTGTACAGCATGGCAGATGAGAGTGAGTCTCCCTCTGGGCAGAATTTTGATCACCTGAACGATTCTTCACAGTCAATCGGATCTTACAACCCTCACTCTCAATTTTTAGATGCCGACGGGTAAGGACTTTAAATTAGAGCTTTCTAGTGGGTGCTCAAAGCTGATATGTAATTATTGGATGATGTCAGTCTGTTTGAATTGAATTCATGTGATACAAGATATATGTGAGTTGCTTTGATGGAATTGTGATTTTTATCCTATGAATAGTTTTTAGTTCACAATTGAAATGTTGACCGTGGAGTGGACACAGTAGATTTTTATTTTTAAGTTTTCCTGATTTCGTCATCTGTTAAAATTTTAGGATGAGGTTGTGTATTGGAATGAGCTTTAATTTCATAGAGATTTGTATGTAAGACATGTCTCTCTGATTTTTCTTATAATGGAAGAAACTATGTGACGAAGGTGATTACAGAAATGACACTGCTTGTCTGATTTGCTTCAGGTACATCAAAGTGGCTCAAACTCAGAAGCCAAGGTCACGAATAGCTCAGTTAGCACAAAACAGTGGTGGAGATGGCTCGGCCTTTGGTAAGCTTATTGATTTTAGTCTGTTATGCAATTCTGAATGTACTTTTCAATTGTTTCAAGGGTTGGTGCTATTGTTCTTTAACATGTCAGATTCTTGTAAGTTACGAGGAACTCTTGTAAGTGGAGCCGTGAAAAGTTTGTTTAGAAGTTTGAATATATATACTGAGGTGCAAAAGAAACGCGAATTTTTAATACAACACAATGATTGACAAAATGCAACACATAGGTTTCAAGTTATTTGTTGTGTTTATTAGCTGAAACTTTGCACACTTCTTGAGAGACATAGCTGACATGAACTGAGGGTCCAACACATTCATCTGAGCTCACGTTGACCTTGGCCTTGGTGAGCAAACTTAGTAACGCGTATGGCCTTCACGTGCAGCGATTATAGCGAGGCATCTTCTGTTCATAAAGTTAATCAAACGGTTGATCTGGCCATTTTGGATGCCATCAAAGATCTGGATGAAGGCTGCAGTCAACTGGGCTGCTGTTCGAGGCCGTGGCTGCGTCTGGTTAAGCTGTCTTTGGATCATGTCCCACAAATGTTCAATAGGGTTCAAGTCAGGTGAGCGAGGTGGGTGTGCCAATAAATTGACATTGTTCTGCGCGAAGAAGTTCTGGGTAGCACGTGCGATATGTGGGCGTGCGTTGTCTTGTTGATACAGGAAGTTAGGATGCCTCTGTACAAAGGGCACCACATGAGATGCCAAGACTTGTACAATGTAGTGCTGAGCTGTGACGCCGTTTCCACTTCCTGGACCAATGTTCTGGAAGATGACAGGTCCCACTCCATGATTCAACGCCATGGCTCCCCATATCATCACGTTCTCGCCTACCCAGGGGTCACGCTCCAGAATGTTGTTGTCGTCATAGCGAGTCGTGTCTCTACGCCACCCGTTCGCTGGATCAACGCAGAACCTGCTTTCATCACTGAAGAGGACTCTCCTCCACTGTGCGTTCTGCCAGTTGACATGCGCCTGTGCCCACTGTATCCGTTGCTGTGGATGCCTTAGTGTTAGGACAGGTCCCTGGTAAGGACGCCTGCAGTGAAGACCAGCAGTCAGTAACCTCCGTGACACATTCCAGGGCTAAGTTGGCTTTCAGTCGTTCCCATGGTCGTTCTGGCAGTCTCTGCAGCCGGCAGAAACGGATCACAGCGGTGCCGACGAATCATGACACAGTCATGGGCCGGAGTTGTCCCCCTTGATCTTCCGCTTCGTGGTCGATCTGCTGTTGTCGCTGTCGCTTGTAATCGGTTCCGAAGGTTAGAATCTAATAAATGGTGCTTGGGTGGACACCAAAAACCTGGGACACCTGTTCCACCGACTCACCGGCCGCCAGTCGCCCGACAGCTCTTTCTCTGTTTTCCCTTGATAACCTTGGCATGTCTGTAGTTCGTCTGTTTCGATATGAATGCAACATTTCGAGGCGCAGATTTTATAGGCATACACCCAGGACTGAGTGAGCATAAACTCACCACTGACAACAAGTTGCAAATGTGTCCCAGTGGTGATTGATGACTCGTGAGTTGTGTATTGCTTACGCAGCCAATGATATCTTTGCGATGCTCAAAAATGCCCAATCAAGACGCTCAAGGCAAGTGTTGAGTGATACGAGTTCACATCACACAACTATGAACTCAGCATTGGGCGATTACAACAACATAAAAAATTCGCGTTTTTTTTTTTGCACCTCACTATATATGTATAAAACCTGTTTTCTGGCAAATGTTGTGGCGTTTTTCTCATTTCTGTCATTACTTCTTAGCAAGCATGGGTCTCTCTTTGTTGTTGACAATTCATTCATGGTGCCATACTTTTGATGCAGTTACCACATTCCTTTTAGGATGTTAGCGCTTGTAAATTAAAAAAAATTTTTTCCAGGTTTAAGTTTTATGTTGCATCTGATAGGGATTCCAGTACCTTTATTTCAATCATATTGTGTTGGCAAAACTTTGAGAGGTATTTGAAATGATTGTCATGTCTCCCATTTGAGTAAGTTTTTGTGTCGAACCTGATAAGATGAAGTGGTCAGTACACTTGCTGTTGACATTCAGATCAAATATTATCATGTTTACAGCTTTGGAGTAATGTAATTTTACTTCCATCCATTGCTGTTCAGGATGCCTTGTTTAAACTAACAGCTTCCTGGTCTGACTGTTGCAGGTTCCAGCTTCCCGATGACTGCTGGTGCTTTGTTCAAGGGTAGCCAAGCTGGCGCTGATGAAATTTCTGCCACAGCAATATTTCAGGGATCAGGCAGTCAGGTTGATGGTGGGGAAATTACAGCCTCTGCCTTATTCCGAGGATCTGCCAGTCAAGAGCAGCCGGACGCAAACATGCAAGAACTTATGGGCCTCTGCTCTGGGACTTTTGGGTCAGTTATATTTACAACGGAAAGTTGATCAATTTTTAAAACTCCAGTACTCGGTGTAACTTGATCATTGCAGTATGACATAACGCTAACATGGGTACTCTTGTCTAATTTTTATAGTACAAAAATGCATCATAAATACACTGGCATAATTTACTTTTTTTGGCTTGCCATACTATGCTGTTTTCATTCATATAAATGAACGGAGGTTCTAAATGTCCAATCACAATAGCAGTGTGTGATGACATGAGATAGCGTGCCTGTCAACACAGTGTTAAATGAAAAATTTGTCACTTTAATGTCGAGCAGGAGGGAAACACTAGCTAGAAGTTATGAAGCCTTTGAAAAAAATGTTTTACTTCATTTGTGCTGTAAAGTTCAATAAAATTATATGTATTAGATTATTTTTATGACCAAGTCCTGAGCTCACTTCAAATACATCTTTCAAAGTTTTTTACTTCCATGTCGGCAAGCCAGATGATTTGACCTTGTGAGGTATGTGACATGATGATGTAAAGTAATATAAAGATGTCCTCATTTTATTTCAGACAAGATTCTCTGAGTGAGGATGCTTTCCCAGTGTCTCAAAATAGGAGAGATCATACTCCAGGCTTTAACACCAGTGAGAAAAAAGTTGACAAGGACACAGATGATCCGTTTGACATTCTCTCTGATCTTGAAGAGGAGGAGGATACTACACAGCAGAAATGGAAAAAGGTAGCTCTATTGTCTCTGAAGAGAAATTAGCTCCGTGCACAAATAGTCGGGGCAGTATGAAAAAATGCTCATGTAGTGTGGGGGTGCTCTTTCTGAAGGGTTGGATCAGTTGTTGTTTTTTACTATCCAGTACTGGAACTCCCGGTACTACGGTAGTCGATCACAGTTCCTACACCAAGCTTCCAATTCTCTTTCGATTGGGAATTGCAATACTTTACATTGACTGTTCTGTGTTTAGAATCTTTGATGTCTTTCACAGCATAAAACATTGGGTGACTTTGATATATGACTTTTAATTGACTTATAACTGGCATTTAATAAATGAAATTATGTTTGCTAAAGTTTAAATATTGAATTAAATTTGTTTTCTCGCAAGCCACTTTGCTTTTATTTTGATACACTGATTCCGAAAAGGAAACCGCGTTTTAGTTGTGAAAGTTCTTTTTAAAAAGTGTTGCTCGCAAAGTTTGATCTGACCTAGATTGTGTTTGACAGCTTTGCTGCCCTTGTCATTTCTCCTCCACACCCCCCCCCCCTCCCCACCACACACACACACACACACACACAGAGAAACTAAAAAGAGAAAAATCACCAATGCACAGTGCAACTGATGAATATGAGACAGGAGGCAAGAATCAAGGCCTGAAGAGCCTCTGACATCATCTATTTCCAGTACCAGTACCGGTGGTACTCAGCGCCCAGTCTCAGAAAAAGTTCTGTCGCTAAGTTTCAATGGTACTGCCCTGTGCTATTGTTCAGGGAGTTTTTAAGACACTTGGTTCAATCTTCTCAGAGATGGATGTGACATTGGAGGTCTGGCCTCTTTTATAACCCTATTATTGATCAAATGGGCTTTATTCTCTGCTTTTCTTCTATTCCCAGCGTGTCCTCTCTGACACTGAGGATGAGGCCGGTGATGAGGAGGAGGATGAGGCTGCCTCAGATACGGAGGATGTTGTCTCGGAAGCTAAATTTACTGGATTCAAGAACAAGAAGAAAGGGTGAAAAATTAGTCAAGTCTATGTTGTTGTTTTTCTGTAAACTTTTTTTCAATTAATTTTTTTTGTGGGGGGGGGGGGGGGGGGGGTAATTTAAGTGAACTCACCATCTATGTATGTACATTTAAAAAAAAATTTTTCGCTTCACTCGGCTGTGTATTTGCTCAAATTATGTTCTAAGCAGAACATGGTTAAGGAATTATTTTTTTTTTACAATAGCTATGGTCTTAGGGCTGAAAAGTAAAATGAATATTAAAATTTTTGGATTCAGTTTACATAAGATTTTTCTTATATTGGCCTGTGACACAATGGAACTCCTAAATCGGGGAGGGGGGGGTAAGTGATTTATACGTTAGCTTAGATATAGGGCCCTAGTGAATGTCTTTACCCTACAGGACCAGCGCACAGAAACATTGTAAAAGGTGAAAAATTGTGACAGTCATAAGCCCTTTGCTATTCTATAAAGAGAACGAACATTTGTTAAAAATTTTGAATTTTGAGTCAAAAACATTCTTCTACTTCCCAAAAAGATACCTTAAATGTTTGTAGCATTTGAAATTTTGAATTTGTATTTATTTTTATGCTGTGGAAAGTCTTTACTTTGTAACAGATATAGATATAAAATCCTAAAAAGGCATTTCTTCTAGAGATAAAGTACTCTCTGTTGACATTTTGCGAATTGTTGTTGGTTCAGCTTATAATAATATTTATTGCTCGTCTGTCAACAGCATCCGGAGAGAGTTTGTGGAAGAGGAGGCTGAGCTATCAGGTACAGAAACTAGGATTTTTTTTCAATGAGCATCAACTACACATGTGTTACGTAGCGATTTGTGTCATGACGTGGTGGAATCAGGCTCTCGTCAATTTTTGGGCTAGTAGAATTATTGGTATCATCTTAAAGCCTGTTCATTTGTTTTGCTTTGGATGAAAAAAAATGTCCATTTATCTTGAACACAAGTCGAGATATTTGCGAATAAAGGAAGTGGTGGTCACCTGGTTTCAGAGGTAAACTTAGCGAGAAAATGGTCGCCAAAGATTAGTTATTCTTAGCTTGAGAGTCCGTGGAAACAGAAAATCTACATTTTGTGCCTTTAATCAACATATTTCAGTAAAATTTATACAGAAATGTGTTCTTTAATGGACATGAAAGGCGTTGAGACGAAAAACGAAAATTGGATAAAAATTCACAAACCTGTGGAAAAATGCCAGTTTCTTCACTTTGATTATTTTGACGAGAGCCTGATTTCACCACGCTGCCTCACACTAGTTCGTATAAACTTCTCTGATTTTCCACAATTTTGTTTGACACATTGAGAAAGATTTGTGATCTTCATATGGTTTCGTTTACTTCAGATAAGAATGTTGCACTGGATATCTTGTGTTTCCCAAGTATTGCAATATATCATGTCGGTAAAAGAAAATAATATTTAATTAATATATTAGGTAATTTATGCACTTTCTTCTCAGTTTAATGTCGTGTGAGTGAATTATGAATATCAACTTAGCACATACTCATGTCCCAAGACATCAGTGGTTCTCCTCTTCTGAGTCAGTCATCTCTCAAGTACCTTTCTTGGTGTGTGGTCAGAGGAAATGATGGATCCCTTTTTAATAGCCCTCTCAAAAACTTAGATTTTTTTATGTTTTCTCATTCCCAAACGTTCTAAGGAACATCTGTTTTTGCATATGTTGTTCACAAAAGAGAATGTAGGCCGCTGACCTTTGAAAGGACGCAACATGGCCCACTTTTTTTTTTTTTTTTTTTTACTACACAATTTTCAGTGGGCCCTTTTTGTTCTTTGTCTGTGGTCAAATCACACTTTGTCCCCTTTCTCTTGCTTTTCCCTTATATCACATCTTGACTTTCAATATTAACATCTGTATCAAGACCCATTGGTGGTCCCTCATGTAATGTCCTTTAAAAAACTTACCAGGTAGTGAATACGACAGTGATGAGAATGATGACCTTGCGGAGGAGGACGACATTCTAGAGGAAGAGGCTGGAGACAGAGACATGGCTGGTGTGTCTGAGGAGGCCCTCAGAAATCAAGTTGGCAGAGTGCACATGTGAGTGGATGTCTGTCTATAGGTGTAGGTCTTAGCATGTGTGTCTTTTTGGTGAGTGCATGTCTGTCTTTGTGTGTGTTTGTCTTGGTCTGTCTGAGTGCAAATTCAACTGAGCATAATTGTGTCTTGGGTGTGCCTGCAAATGAGGACTGGTGGAAAATTGCCTAAGCTGAGATCATATCTCCACAAAATTGCGCCAGCAGACTCTCCAGATCCGTCCTGTCGAGCCTGCAAGGAGGAGGAGGAGACTATGGACCACGTGTTCCTGAAATGTCCACACGTCTGCTGGGACATTTCAGTGACCCACTCTCAGCACTTTTTTAAGGACTCCCGAACAAGTTTTGAGTTCCTGTGTGCTATCGGCTTCGCTGATGGTTTATGATGCCACAGTGCCAGAAGAGAGAGGGAATGTGTGTGCCTGTCTGAGAATGTGCATACTTATGTTGATTAAACTTTTTCAAAATTTCTGTAATGGTTCTCAGCATTCTGTGAAATATGATTGAAGAGTTCCATTAAAAGGTTGAACATCTTTCCTTGCGGGTATAGGAGGGTACTGTACGACAGATAGGTGCTACTTCTTTTCTTTCTCTCATTTGCTTCTGTTTGTCTTGCTTTTTCTTTGCTTTAAATGACCGTTATTGTGACAGTGTACTTCTCATAACTCATATACAATCATCTTTTCTGTAGTCTGCTGTTGTGTAAATTTTTCGATTTATGTTGTAGCAATTTTTTATTTTATACTTGTTCTACAATAGAATTCATTATAATTGTATTTAGAGTGCATTTGTTTGCATTATACTTTAACAGGCCTTCCAACTGTCCCAAATTTCACGCAACTGTCCCAGATTCAACAATCTGAAAATTTGAGAGCCTGATCGCTTATACTACATCAAAACCAGCCCCACTTGATGTAGTTTTATTCATTGTCAAGTAATTTGATGTTATATCATTTGGTGTCCCTGACTGGGTTTTGAAAAAGTTGGCGCGCCTGATTTTGACACTAATAAATGGTAATGGGTGGAATAGAAAGCAAAACTTCAAATTTGTTAGTTATTTGTTTGG
Organism: Aplysia californica; assembly: GCF_000002075.1. Classification (NCBI taxonomy): domain Eukaryota; kingdom Metazoa; phylum Mollusca; class Gastropoda; order Aplysiida; family Aplysiidae; genus Aplysia; species Aplysia californica. Next base: position 1,698,994 of record NW_004797335.1, on the reverse strand, counting down.
GAACTTGTTTCCTGAACTTCTAATGAATTTTTAAATATTATTTTAAAAAATAATATTGACGTTAACTATTTTCGTATGCAGGAAACGGCTTCAGGATGATGATGACCGAGAAGTGATGCGGTTTAAAGAGATGTACTTACAAGATGGTGACTTGTACTCAGAAGGCGGAGGAAGAATGAGGAATTTTAGATGGAAAGATATGGGTATGATTGCTTTCTTTATCAGAGGAAAAGATATGGGCTTATACTTTTTTTTAACGCCATATACAAATTATTTACAATGGTAATAATGTGATGCGTAGAGATCTGTTTTATGTTCTTGTCTGCCATTATGAAGTGAAATAATATAAACTTGCTTCTTTTGCATCTGCAGTTATTTGAATTGTTTTGATCATCATCATCATCATCATCATTGCCTTTCTCACCCTGCACCAGGGTATAGGCCATGGACAAACACCTTCCACCTTTCTCTATCCTGGGATAGCCTCTTGATGTTATTCCATGTCTTCCCACTTTTCTGTGCATTGATTTCTGTGATTCTTCTCCAGGTTCCACGTGGTGTTCCCCTTGATCTCTTACCCTGTGGGTTCCAATCCAAAACTTTCTTTGTTATGCAGTTGCCTGACTTCCTAAGATTATGTCCAGTCCATCGCCACCGCCTTCTTCCTACCTCATCTCTGACTGGGATCTGTCTTGTTTTCCTTAATACTTCCCCATTGGTGACACTGTCTGTCCATGTGATCCTTAGTAACTTTCTTAGACACCTGTTCAAGAAAACCTGGATCCTCTTTATGCAAGTCTGTGATGCGTTCCATGTCTCACATCCATACAACAGGACCGACTTCACATTTGAATTGAAAATCCTCAGCTTTGTTCGAAGTGAGATATCTCAACTGTTTTGATGGAGAGTATAAAACTTTCCCCTCTATCATTTCTTTCCAAGTAGATGACGCTATGAGCGGTGCGGACATTTGACAGTTCATTTTATAAGTGAGATGTTGCTGCAGTTATGTATTATTATTCAGTTTTACACACTGTAGTCCTTTATAACATGTTTATTGTGCTGTTGGCAGCTCTAATTCTCTCACACTAATCCTGTTGTGCAGATGAAGCGTCTCAGCAAGATATGTTTGGGGACGAGTCAGACCATGAGCAGCCAGAGGAAGAAAACGATGAAGCTCAATGGAGAAAGGACAGGATGGAGAGAGAAAAATTTCTGGAAGAAAGTGTAAGATATTCTCTGCTGTAACATTTATGATTTTCAAAATGATGTGGGCAAAGAAAGCCTTATACTTTTTCTTCTCTGTTTCATGCTGTATTGTTATCACTGTATTTCATACTGTGCCAATGTCACTATATTATGCACTTGGAAGGGCAGCTCAAAACCATGATGCCCTGTGGTCTCTCTAGTGGATTGAATGCCAACAACATTTGTGTTAGTGATAGATGTATATATAGAATGTCTTATCTTTTAATTATAAGACTTTAAAATGCTATTGATATCCAGTTATTTAGAAGCCTGATGCACTCCCAATTGGGAGGGGGGGGGGGGGAATACTTTCTGTTTATGAATCGACTGGCCAAAGAATGTTTTAGCAGCAATGCCAATGGAAATTTAATTTTTCGCTTTAACCCTTTTTAATTTGGTACTTAAGAAAGAATGTTTAATTCTAACAATTATGCTTCTTGAATTTTAAGAATTGGTTCGTAAATAAAAAAGTTATGGGGTTGTAAAAGTCGGCAAAATATGGATAACCCACATATAGGAAAATACTCCTCAAAGTGGACCACGCAATAGCAGATTCTGTCAGAAAAACAATGATATCTCAGTAATTAACTGGAGTGTTCGAAAGAAACTTGGCTACCCAGTGTGTTTTTGGATGGAGAAATCATTTCTGCAGTCAGATTTACTAATTATTTCGTAATTGTTTTGTTATAATTAAAATTTTGGTGTACGTATTACGATTTTGCGAAAAAGGCACGGGATCTTTAAGAATATGTTGGCAGCGTGATTAGATAATGGCAAAGTTTTCTTTGGTGACTTTAGACCATTTGGAACTTAAAGTTAATTCAATCTAGCATGCCGTACAATTAAACATTCTTTTTTCCCATTTAGACGCGAACACCCCGAGGTGAAATAAGCTTGTCTCGGAATGCCCCCATTGCGATGTTACAGGGGAACAAGAGAGAAAAACAACCGGATGCGCGTGTCTGCCATTGCTCTATTTCAAGTGACCAATGAACGGGCTCGGAATAGTCATGTGGGGATTTGTAGGTCACATACATAATTTGCTGAGGGAGTGAGGGGAAAATGGCCGGACTCTGTGCGAAGTCGTTTTGGATAGGTGATAGTCGTGCATTTATGATCAAGTCTAAACAACTATTTGACACAAAACGTTCAAATGTGAGGACACTATAGAGGAAAGATAGATCTATAAGCGTCTCCGCGTTGAATATCAAGCTTCTTATAGTTTTTGGTACACCCGATACGAAAGTGTTCCCGACACCAAAGATATAAGTTAATTTATGTGTATGAACTTCAATTTCCACATATCATTAGTTTGCCCTATTTTCTGATTAGTTGCCAAGTTTCATTCACATTGGTCCAGAAATAGAGCAGATTGAGGTTGAGAAAGTTAGTCACTTACGTTCCGACCCGGTCAAAAATTCACCCGCATACGGGGACCAAATTTTCGCTGCGCAGAAGCCAGATTGGCATTGCTAGTTTTAGTGTCCAAAGCAGGTTGTTTGTGACTATTTTGTAGACCTGTCAAGTGAGTCCTATCTCTCTGATTCTTTTGTTTTTTATATCTCTATGGAAAAACCTTGATCAAATTTACTTAAAATTCTATTACTTTTTTTTCTTTTTGAATTCCATTTCCATCAGTTGAAAGCAATTTATTGTAAAAAAATGTGAATATGTACAGGTTTCTTTGCATTTTTTATGTGACTTATTGTAAATGATGTGAAAATGCTTATTTTTATTTTCATGCATTTGCTATACTTGGAATCTGAATCTACTGGGATTCTGAAGACTCCCAATTTTTCCCTTAAATCTGATTTTTATGATGGATTCTGAGGAAAACTCCTGTATTTGGTCATTGAGTGGTTGGCAGCTCTGATTTTTGTTGACTGTCAGCTTTGCCTCTTTTTTTTTCCCCTTTATCATCATTATGCTTTCTGTGAACTGCAATTTCTTCATTCTAAGCAATGTTCTCCAAGAAAATATCCCATTTTTCTGTGTCAGATGTGTGGTGGTAAACGTGAAGATAGTTGACAGTGCTTCCACTCTTCCGTAATTTTACGGAAATCCGTACTTTTTGCCAGTTCCGTACTTGTTCCTCCATGATTATCAACTCCCTCCGTAAAAAGCTGCGACAGCGTATACTACCGAAATTCCGTAGCAAAAGATCCGTACTTGCCTTCGTATCATCTAGTACTAGTATAAGTTGCGGATATTTACGGTAATGTTATAGAAACCTGCCAGATTGTGCATTTCCTGCAATCGACCATTATTCCGCTATGCCCCATGCATTCATTGCGGATTGGCCGGCAGTACATTTTTACCTATGGATTGATCAAAATATGAACTTTTTGTGCCAATTTCCTCCTTTCTATCATTCACTCATTCCGTCTGTCTATCTTCGGATTGTTGCAGCAGCTGGAAAATCTGCGCGTTGCTCAAGTAAATTGACTTGTGATCTTTGACAGAAAATTACTGTCAGAAAGATACTTTTCTACAAATTTGTCTAGATCTAGAGAAATGATCAATACAAAGATTCTAGGGCACGGGAACGCGATAAGGGCCGCAATGAAAGAAATATTTATGCTAAAACTACTAAAATCAAGAAAAATTAGAAGTGGTGTTCTGAGGTTGTGACATGCGACATTCAGACGTGAAATTTAAGAGTATAGGCCGGGTAAGTGTATTGTGAAGGTACATATCTATTCATTATTCCCAGGTTTGCCTTCTATCAATGGTGTGATGACAAATGAATTGAATTATAGTAGCAATGGAAGGGGAACCTGTTTTTAAATGGGAATATATTATGTAGATCTAGATCTTGGTGAAAAAATAAATGTTATGGTTTGTAGGCGATCTCTTCAAACAGGCTCCCAAATGCCATTTTCAACCCTCTAAAAGCAATTTCTTCGGGGGCGCACCCGGACGCCGCCACAATTTTCCTTACTTTTCAGTTTCAGCTGGTGGAAGCACTGAGTTGAGAATGCTCAACATTTTTAAAGAATGTCATGAGTGTATGTTAAAATTTACATCCTTCTGTATTTTACCAATGAATTACAGTTCTTTAACTATTCAATATGCAAAGTGGCTTTGATGTTTTGATCATGAGTCATAACTTTTATAAATATATATAACCATATAATTTTTTTTTCAGCAAAGTAATGATGGTGGAAACAATAACTTCTTAAAGATGGGGAAAATCCTACTGACAAAAGGTGAGAATGCTATAATAAACTGGTCAAATAGTATTTCTGTTGAGAGTTGATTTCAGCTGAAAAAGGCTACGAGATGGATCAGGTTATTTTTTGGCAACCCACACATGGCATAGGAAAATATTGGGAAAATTCTGTCCTCTTCTTTGCTTGGCATTTATTATGGTTCTTTTGCCACTTTTGGACAAGGAGGAAAGTGTGTGTGTGTGGTTGGGTTTTTTTTGGTGGTTTTTTTTATACGTCTTACTGCTCATTGCAAATGGCATTTTGGACCTTGTGCCCATGCTCTTATCAGTACTGTGTGAGGGGGTGTTCTGACCACTGTCTTCCTAAACCATTTCGGCAAATCAGGTGACAGATAACAGACAATAGACACTGAATTAGTTTGTTTATTTTGTACAAGGTGTAAGTCTACAAGATGAGATGTTGCTGTGGGAAAATATGTCTATAGTTTCTTCCCAATGACACCACTTGCATTTAATATGTTGTATTTGAGAGATTTCTTTTCTTCTGAGAATGTTTTTGAAGCTATTAATGTAGATGTTATTGTTAATCTTTTAAAAACTTGCTTTTTTTCAGAGCCCTCATTGCCTTTAGCAGAACAAGAGCCCACCTGTAAATCTGCGGCACTTCCCTCACAACCGAAACCAAAGGTATTGATACTTGTTTTTTTCTCTTATTTGATCACTATACTTTCACATTTCTCAGTACCTACTTACTTTCCTCAATTCACCTCTGCTTAAAGATAGCATTAAAGTGTTTAGGGTTATGAAATAAATGCTGTATTACAATATATATTATAAGGTGTATGGTGTGATAGAATATTGTTTTCATGAGAATTTCTTTGTCTCCAGGGAATAAAATAGGTTGGTGCTGGGATAAAATAGTTTTCTCTGCGTTTAAATAGTAGATGTATGCAAAGGTTTGTTTGATAGTTGCTACCGCCTTCTCATTTGTCAGCCAATTGAAACATTCCGCTTTCCTGTCTGTATAATATAGACATATACGCAGATATGACATGAAAGTTGTGACCTCATTTTGCATTCTGTCTCCTTGAGAATTAATCTGTCTCGAGACAGCTTAGATGTTTGATGGTGGCGTGGTGCGGCTTGAGACTTAATATTTGACTGTTTGGCTCTCTCTGCTTCCTACATCATTTTGACTACTCAGTGTAAAACTGTACCATGTCACTTTTCAATGGAGTCTCACACTAAGCAGTCGATTTGTAATTGATACTGACACCACTTCAAGAATTAACAGATCTAAAAAAATCTGAGATGTTTAATGATGTCGCGTGACTTGTTGCTTAAAGTTTGAATGTCTGAGTGTCAATCGCTCTCTCTGCTTTTACTCTGATATCATTTTAAAAAATTAAATATATATATGGCGATTATGATCTTAATGTATTTTATCTTTTCTTAGCTAACCACAAATTTTCTTTCCCCAACCCCCATGCAGCTGGCAAAGAAAGGTTCATTCCTGGCTCGGAGCAAGGAGGCCTTGGTCAAAATTGCTCAAGTTGCTAAGGGGGCGTTTGGGGGCAAGTCCTCTGGGAAGGCAAAAGCGTTCGTCTTCCATGCTGTTGATAATTCAGAAAACCAGAATGAAAATGAAGCAAACCTGGTAAGTGACTTCTGTGTTGTGCTGTTCAATGTATTCACTGCCTGGAGCCCTCTGACAAAATATCTTTTTCGACCTCGTGTTATACTTGATAATGTGCTAGACTTTATAAAGCTAGACTTGCAAGCCTACATATCGTCACTGTGCTAGCAAAATGACACATCTCATTGTTGCTACTTTTGAGATAAATGGGAAAAAAATGTTAGTCTAGACTATGTAAAAACTTGCGATGCTTGTTTCTTTTTTGACTGCCACAGCCAGCTTGTTTTGGTTTTGGTTTTACCAAAGGATAGATACAGATCTGCCACTCATCCCGATTTTTTGCCCCAAATCTCAAGCATCCCGATTTTCCCGATTTCAGTCGCCGGTATCCTGATTTTTTGTCGTTGCATCTGTTGCGTCCGAATCTTTTAAAAAATATATAAAAAGTTCGCAATCTCTTTTGCTTAGAAGCACCGATTGGACTTTTTATGGGCAGGAACTTGGAATGCTACTTTCTAAAGCATCTATGCCGATTATAGTAGATGACATACGCACATTATTTCAACTAAAACCGACGCAGTATCAATTTTAAATTCCGACTTGGATACGCTCAAGATCTACTTTCGCTTTTATAACCGAGAATTCTCCGATGGTGTCCTGAGTACTGTAACAATTATGACATGGGCCTAAGAATAATCTATTTGTTGTTCTGCTGTTGCTTTAAAAGCAAGCTTCGTCGTTCTGGTTAGTCGGGCCCATCATCAAGACCTTGGAACTTTCAAACGTTCATTCGCTTCACGTGACATGACCTCGTAAGTGTGAGTAGCGCGTGTGTCGGGGACCGTCGGCTGTCGGGGTCAACAAAGTTCATTCACACCGGTCGCATTGGTCGAGGTGTTTTTCGGGACCCAGTGTGGAAGACCGGGGGGAGAAGGGGGGTGTATTTTTTTAACACTTGGGCTTAAAGTGCGTGCCGTGATACAGGTACTAATTGAGGGGAAAGGAATAAGAAAAATAAATAAATGAACAACCTTGGCGCTATCTTTTTTTCGGCGGGAGGGGGGGGGGGTTGCCTTGCGTGTATATGCGATGAAAGTCAAACTATGAAAACGCGGGTTTTCAAAACTACGAGTTTCAGGTTTATTGCAACCTGCGCTCCCCCAGTCTATCCGACTCCGACTCGAGTACATATATGCTGTCTTTCAGTTTTCCCACTGTTTAGAGGCCCAAATGTGAACTTATTCCAGGAACCAGGACCCCCCTCCCCCCAGTGCCCCTTATGACTGATTTGCCGTTGATCCCGATTTTTTTCACCAGATCCTGAATTTTTTACTCCAAAATCCTGATTTTTCGATTTCATAGATAAGAGTGGCAGGTCTGGATATTGTGTCACCAAACAAAATAAAAGCCTAGATGCAGATTGTTATGCCAAGAACGTGGGTGGTTGGTGGGTGCTATGGTGTGGTTTGCTCCTTCTTTCCTATCAAACATCTGTCATCCTTATCTCTCCTCCTCCTTTTTTGTGTTTGTTATTCCCTTGTGACACCTAATTTTTGTCAGTTTTGACTGCTCAGTGTAAAACTGTACCGTGTTACTTTTCAATGGACCCAATTGTGTTGCAAGTGCCATAAAGCGCTAACTAAAAAAAGTGAGCCAAGAACTGTGCGGAGTTGTTCTAAAAATGTTTAGTATAACACATTTATTTTGTCTTTTTGCTGTCTAAAACATTTGGAATAACACTTCAATTCTTTTGTCCTGGATGGTGAAATGTGGCGACTGTCCTTAGATACTCCACTAAGAATGTCTTTTATATTCCCGTGCTGTACTTTTGAGATGGAAATCAACCTTAAGGAAAGCAGTGGTATTGCAACAAAGAAACAGTACTCATGGGTTGCTCTCATTTGTCAAATGCATCTTTGACTTGTCTCTTTAGTAATGAACAAACTTATGATCATTGATCCTGATTTTGCTGCTGTTTTCAATAAAGGTTTCACTAAAAGTAAAAGCTAGCCAAAAGCAAATATTATGGGTGCTTTGTTGTTAGTGAAGGTAGTGCATGAGAGATGAAGAACCTTGGCCTCTGAACCTCCTGAATCCACCTTCTGTGGAAAAAAACTTTCCTACGCCTTTTACGTTCACTCTACATAAAATTTGGAAAGCTCCTCCTCATTAGTGTTGGTGTTAATTCATATTTTATCCCACTTCTATAGTCAAGATTAAGATCTGTGTGTGGTCAGTGGAGCACTATGATAATAACTGACGCTGTTGAAATGTCACTTTCACTTTGGTCTAAGTTTGTTCATTAGTATTCACCTCTGTTTGTTAAATGATAACGATCCACTTCCAAATTGTAATAGCTGAAACTTTTCCTATTTCAGCCACCTCAGCCATTCCAGCCTCCGAAGCGAAAAGCTAGAGATGTGCCTAAAGGTCATATTCAAGCCGCAAAAAAGCAGAAGATGGCATCAGAATCTCCCAGCAAACCTGAGATCAAGCGACAAAACAGTATTTTTAATTTATTAGAAAAAAAATGATGCTGTTAAACTGTTGAAGGCAACATTCAAATGCGTTGAGTTATTGGACTTCAATCTATCATTGCATTTTCTGTGAAGAAAATAAACAAGACTTTATAGGCAAAAGAGAGACAGAATTATGATAGCATTCCTGAGGTTGATACACTTGTAAATTTTGTACAGCATTGTTTGCAACTGATGATGCCTTTGGCTTGAATTGAAGTTCAGCACTAGGAAAACATTCTTGCCTGTATCACAGTATCAGTCTCTTATTTAAGATAATAGATTTATGGCATTTACTTATTACTTCTCGGGAAGTGTGTTTTTCAATTTTGCGTTAAAGCAGAAGGGAGGTGAATGTTTGAATGGTGTAAAAAATCATTCATTGCATTCCCAAAAATATAGTTGAAAATTGGGCTAGTATGACCTTCAGGCTGAGATACAGAGCTTATGTAAATTCCATGTATTGGCTACCAAACTTCCTATGACAATTTTGAGGTCAGATTTTTAGCCATTATTTTTATTTTCACTTTAGAGTGTTTAGTGGGTTTGATTTTGATTGTATGTATAACAACTTGGAGGAAAGTGAGCACAATGTTTTTGTTCACCCTGTAAAACAGGGTCAAATGGCATTACCCTTTAATTTTATTGCGATGGTTTGAACAATACTTGAAAATAAATCCTTAATCTTCTTGCTTTGCCCTTCCAATAGTAAATGATTGTCTATTTTGGCATGTGCCATTATATTCTGTTGTGTATGGGAAGAGTTGAGTATTCCAGGTTCACTGTTAAATTATTTTATCACAAGCTTGTACATTTTGACTGCAGCCATTTTCCTTGTACAAGAGTGAATAGCCCACTCTGACATTTTTGTGTGTACTGTTCACTTGCATTTGATGACCATTATTGTTGTAATTTATATTGATGCAATTGCTTTATTGTTACTTTCAAATCAATAAATTTTCACCTATAAACTTCAGGTGCCCTCTCCAATTTGTACACTGGGCCCAATGTTTTGTATCAGACATGTCATTGTTATATATATACATTATATGTAACTTTCCAGTCCTAATCAAGCCTTAATGAGTAATTAGCAGATGCTCTGGTGTGGTTTGCTCCTTCTTCCCTATCAAACATCTATCATCCTTACCTCTCCTCCTTTTCTTTGTTTGTTACTCTCTAGTTCTTGTAACACCTCTAATCTTTGGCACTTGTATGACCTAATTGTTTAACAAGTGGTTTAAAACTAACTAAAACTAAAATCAAGCCTTGGACACACCAGTGTCTACAGAAATGGTAAGGCTCTTCACTAATGCACGCAGAAAATGTGACTTTGATTCATAGATTAGGAAACTCATTTTATTCAGTATCTGTCTGCTTTGATGTATCATGCTCCAACCAGGCAGGGTTAAAACAACTTTTCTCTCAACCCCTTTGTTGCCTGGTACATCATGAAAATGCGTAATTTTTGGCTGTGTGCCATACCATGTACAAAGTTAGCAGTGCTGACAGTAGGAGCACATAACCCCTGGTAACGAGGGGGCTAAGCACCTCAGTTGCATTGATGGAATTGAAAAACATTCATGATGATTCTTACAACCGAGTCTTGGACATTTTTGCTTTGGTGTAGACACTGAATTGAGATCCTGGGAAACATTGTGATAAAGGCCACATTTCAACAATAGATAAGGCGCCTGCACATCTACAGAGCATCAACCATCTATCAGCTGTTCAGAGACTGTGTTTTCTGATGGGAACCAGAAATGCGTTGTCTTAATAGGCACTTCAGTGAACGCGCTCACTATAGAGTCATTTGGCTTCGGAAAGTCCCATAGGGTTTTGTTTCCGGACATGACGTCTCATCGCGACAGTGCCCATATTTTTGTTCAATTTAGGGGACCAACATTCAAGTCCGATACATGTCTTTAAAGACCTGTGGATGGCCTTCAAAACGCTTCTTTCCAGGTCGATGTGTGACTAATGAGTCTCGAAATATTTAAAGTTGAAAAATAGACAATTTTTAACCATTGATTTTTGATAAATTTTCTCGTCATATGATATTTTTTTCAAACCACCCTTGTTGATAAACCATTCTTTGCTCTTCCAGAAAACGTTTAAATGGTTATCGTAGAAGTCTTACCTTGGCTAGTGTAGTCTTACCCTTTTATCAACCAAAGCCGCGAAAACCTAGCTGAACCCTTCCACCGTGACATCGCGCAGAGTCCTGACGTCACGCATTTTCGCCTTGAGCTTTTGGCTCCCTCTCTTCATTGTTTGAAATGTACGAGACAGGGAAATACATCGCCAAGAGATTTTTAAACTTTAGTTCAAAAAGTTAATCAATTTCGGTAATGTTTTATAATCACTGACCTCACATTGTGCCTTAGTTTATTCGATAGTATAAAGAAAATGAGACTTTAGACCCAAGTATTTCCTTTTCACTGAGCTCCCCCTTCCCTCCTTTTTCCCCTGCCCAAAGCCTTTCATTGCGTAGGCCTTGGGCCTAGATTTAGTATTATAAAGAGTCCGAACTCGTGTTGTTAACACAGTCAAAAATTAAATTGGGACGCCTATTAAAGTATCGGATGCATTTATTTTCTGTCTTTTCTGTCGTATGAAAAAGAACGAAAAATGCTATGTACTGGATTGTGGAATCCACTGCATGCCCCCCCGCCCCGTGAGAGGCATGGTAGGCCTAGCTAATCTAGACTAATCATGCCACACCCTCCCCACTCATTCGCTCCGGCCTTCACTGTTGGCACACGTGGGCTCCCCCATTCTTTGTTTCGCTAGATTACTAACAAGTCTCTCAACTGGCGAGATTTTACATAAATATAAACATTCCACTAGAACCGTCTCGTGTGTTTGTCTGACTGCGCTATAACAGTACATGTATTTTATTTACAAAGATAAAGAAGGAAAAAAAACAGGGTTTCAGAATAGTGTCTGTATAACAAACTTCACGTTCTTTCAGGACTCGTTATAATTGTGGACTCCACTTTATAACCTTGTGCATACTCTGCAAGTCAATACCTTTGATCTTCTAACTCATCCAAATGCACCAAAAAAGCTATGTGGGTGGTTGGCGGGTGCTCTGGTGTGATTTGCTCCTTCCTTCCTATCAAACAACTCGTCTTTATTTCTCCTCCTTTTTTATGTTTGTTACTCTCTTATAACACCTCTAATCTTCGGCACTTATATGACCTTATTGTGTTGCAAGTGCCGTAAAACTTTCTGAAAAAATTTTTTTTAAAATAATAAGTGGATCAAACTAGCAGTCAGAATAAGTGCAAGCTTGAATCATGATAATATGTAAAAAAAAAACTCTACCTTTAGTCACATCAAGCAATGTGGAACTTCAAACATTTCTTAAAAACACACATATTACATAACCATTGACAGGCCGTTAAAATGCTCAAATTTAGCACAAGCGGCTGTTTGCAGTAAGTACGTACTAAAAGAACAGCAAAAACAATAGTCACCTCTAGCACCATGTGGTATAGCAGTCAGGCACTTAGCTTCACTGTCCTAAGCAGAAGATTTAAGTTCAATTCCTAGGTGATGAGGGTTTGTTTTTGGGTTTTTTTCATCTCCATCTGTGTGCTAGAATGTGTCCCCCTCAGCTCTGGTTGACCCTGACAGGCAGGGTTGAAGCGCCCACCTCTTACATGATCAAAGCAGTACTGATGGGCGTAAACACCTAAAATTACATAACAAAAGTCACTGTACTGTTCTCCTCAACCTTGTTATTGGTTGTCTGTGTCATCGACGACATACATGTCACTCTTCTTAGTAGATGAATTTTAAAACTGAGAATGATTTAAATATAAAAATATGTTTATTCACTAAGAAAGAAAAGCATGTGTACAATAATAAATCTAATATCACAGTAGTTAGATCTATAAAAAAAAACTAAATCATAAATTAGGTAATGTCAAGACAAATTATTGAATTTCATCATAAAATCAAAGTCCTTGTAGCTTATTCTTCCATCAGAGTCTCGATCAAGTTCTCTGAAAAAAGACAAAAAATGTTTTAAAATTAAACATAGATCTAGGCTTACGTAGAACATGAATTCATCCTAAGATGTAAGTTGTGTCCCCTCTCTATCATATTTCATCAATTCCAATTTTTAATTTTAACAAAGACTGAATTAAATGTGTAAACATTTGTGTGTGTGTGATATACATGTAAAGTTAGCATTGCTAGCTTGTAAAAGAGCATTCATTTGTATAAAATTTAAATAATCATGATGACATACATAATGAGAGAGAAAAGAATGCCAGCATACCAGATATAGAGGCAAGAGGAAAGTGCCAGTATACAAACATAGGGTAGAGTGCCAGCATACAGACCTAGGAGAAGAGGGGCTCTCGTGGTCTAGAGGTTAAGGTGTTCGCCTCTCATTCAAAGGCTTCTCGTTCAAATCCGGGTAGCAACCAAAAATTTTTCTTCTCTAAAACTTGTCTCCTTTCACCTCCTTTCTTGCTCTTTAGCAATGTTCTGTCGTCTGCTTTCGTCTCCACTTTCTACCCCCACCCCCTCACCTCCTTTGCCCCATCCTCTAGGCTCCTGACTCTTTTCTGCCGCCTTTCAACTGCTACTCCTTGGCTCCTTCTCACTGCTGTCTTTCAGCCACACCCCTGATCCTCTGGTAGGAAAGATCCACACCTAGTCTTCTCGGACAAGGGCAAAAAATCCCGGCAGTCCCGTGTGCAAGTTGCACACATTAAAGATCCCTTGGTGGTCCAAAATCGATAAGAGTAGGCTTCGGCCGCCACCCGGACAAAATTTTTAATTTCCTAACAACTGAAAAATGTTTTATGTGTCCTGTGCGCGCACATGACCTTATGCAGTGGCAACAGATCTACTATAAAGAGAGAGGAAAGGGTCAAGAAATAGACTTGAGAGAAGAGATTGCCAGTTTACAGGTCTATAAAAAGAGAGAGGAGAGCGCCTGGATACACACATAGTCACATTGAAGAAGTGAAGAGTGTGCCAGCCACCAAACAGAGGAGAGGGCCAAAGTTTTAACAGGATTCCTACTTTAGCAGGCTTATAATAAATCCATGAGTCCGGTCTCTTATAATGTATAAATAAGTTTGGGCAGACACGCTCGGCTACAACACTGACATAATCCTATTGAAAACAAATGGACAAGAAGGCAGAAAAAATCAAATGAAGCAAAACAAAATCCAACATGGCAATTTGAACCTACATGGCCCACAGTAAACCTGGGAAGTTGATTGCTTGCACATTTTATGATGTGTCATAACGTGTGTGTAGGGGATGGATGGGAAAAGCTGAATGGTATCGATACAAATCTAGTCAATGACTTAGTGTGGCCTTGGTCTGTATCCCTTTCAGGTGGTGGAGACTTTTTACAGGAATAATATGACTGAATGAATAATAGACACTAGGCATTAGATCTGCCACAGATCTATGTGTGGTTTTTTTCTTAACTGTGTAAATTTTATTTATAAATGGTTGAAAAGCACACAGTGCATACTATAGACTGTAGAACATGAATTTGCTCTACATTTATAATTGAAATTATTATAGTTACCCATGCATCTCAAATTACAACTGGTTATCTCCATTAGACTAAGAATAATAGATTCGAAAAAAAAGGGAAGATAAAGTTGTTGTTGTTGTTAGCGATCCAGTAGCATCTGAGCGTTAACTCTTCTGCATGATGCCATTCGGTAATAGTTGCATGTTTGTTCTAACTGTTGTCTTGAGGAGTTGAGGCAATTAGATGTGTGGGGTAGCTTGGGAAGAAAACATCCCCTTAAATCAGTTAGTTTTCTACAGAAAAACAGATGATGTTCCACTGTCTCTGAGGGGTAGTCACATAGTGGGTAGGCAGCAGACTGCTTTACTCCAATTCGGTTGGGTTGAGGGGTAGGCTACATGTTGTGTTCTAAGTTGGAAGATTATGGATTGATCTCCCCTCCTCAACTCATTGATTGGATCTTTGACCAGTGGTTTATTCATGTGGCCATACATCCTCCTTCCTGTCGTACCTGTGGCCCAATCATTCATCCACTCTTCCTTGAGGTTTGACTTGATCATTTGGCAGCAGGTGGTGTGATTTGTAGGAATTTCAGGCTGAGGGAGACTAGCTCCTTTCTTTGCCAGAGCATCAGCTCTTTCATTTCCCGGTATCCCAGTGTGGGCAGGAATCCATTGTAGGACTACTCTGACGTGGTGCCCACTTATCAAGTTATGTAGACTCCAAATCAAATGCAATATCTTTGTTCACATCAGTCCCACTCTCAAGTGTCTCTAGTGTTGAAAGGCTGTCTGTAAATATAACGATGTCTGTGGTAGCAAGTGGGTTAGTGTCAAACAAGTAGTTGATGTAGTTTGCTGTGTTGGTGATAGCCTGTTGTTCGGCAATGAAATTGGAGCAGAAGGACCCGCTGGAGTTGAAGACTTCTTTTTTTTCCCCACTGGGCAAGTTGATCACTGACCCATATCCAGCTTTGATTGTTGCCTAAAAGGCAGATCCATCAGTGTATGAGTGGATCCATGTTGGTGGATAGGAATCAATTGTTTCAAGGGCAGAATGTTTTAGTGCTACAGGATATGTGTTTTAATTGCTCTTGTCCAAAAGTGTTTTCCTAATTTCTGGCTTTGCTATGGTGAGATGTGGTGGGAGAGTTGAGGGAACTCTTTCCAGAGGTTCTCGTCTTTCAGGGAGGTGATGTTTTTCTTGGAGATTGAGAACAGGGTCAAGTACAGATTTTGTATTTTTTAGTCTTTGATTAGGTTTCCACTTGTCAACAAGGACTCTATTAGGGTGGTTATTTTCTAGCCTTTTAGATCTTTCATATATTTCTAAAACTGCCCGTTTTCTTCGAGTTTCTAATGGCTCAATATTTGTGTGGATTTCACAGGCCGCAGTCGGTGAGGATCTCATTCCGCCAGAGATAAGACGAAGAGCTTGGTTTTGGATGGTGTCCATCGAGTTCTTTGGAGTTTTACTGCAAATGTTTTGTAGAACAAGATTATAATCAAAAACAGCTCTGATATATCCCAAATAGAGGCCTCTCAAGGTGTTCTTGTCTGATCCCCAGTTGGTACTGGCAAGTCGTTTGATGAGATTAAGTCTCTTCATAGCCTTCTTCCTAAGGTTGTTGGTGTGTTGTTTCAGGTTGAGCTTGCTGTCAAGTTGTACTCCAAGATACACTGGGTTATTCTCCTTTTTCAAGTTGTTACCATCTATTTTGAGAGGGATTTCTGCATTTGCAAGGTTATAGCTTCTTGTAAAAACAGAGTAGACAGTTTTTTCACAATTTACTTTCATCTTCCATAGACGGCAATAGGTTCCTAGGGAATTTAGATCATCTTGTAGTCTTCGTCTGCTTATTGTTGTCGAGTTTCCAGTGTGCCAAAGGACCAGGTCGTCAGCAAAAAGGGCTTTTTCTGTTTTGAGAACATCTGAAACATCATTGAGGAAGACAAGGAATAAGGTACAGCTGATAGAAGATCCCTGTGGGAGTCCTTCCTCCAGTACTGCTTTTGAAGATAGGGTTTCATCCATCTGGGTCTGGATAAGTCTATCTGTAAGAATGATTTAATCCAGGAGTACATGTTTCCCTTGATTCCCATGTTCTGCAGTTTTAAGAGTAGTCCTTTCCTCCACACTCTATCGTAGGCTTGTTGGAGATCCACAAACACAGCCGGAAGATAAAGACGAGACAAAAATTTATCATTGAAAAAGATAGAGGGGCAATAACCGCTAGATAAGTGGTACCGAAAGTAATCTATGATACTATGAGCGGTAATTAAAACAATTCCATTCATCAATCAATAGTAAAGGTGCATGTAAACTTTATCCCCATCTATAACAGGTTTCACTATCAGAGGGGTATCACGTCAGTCCTGGTGGTCCAGTTATGGCCAGGGCTCACTGTCTACACGGAGAAGAGAGAAGAGTGGCCGAGCACTGATAGAGAGGAAAAAGACGATTAAGAGATAATGCGGGGAGAGGTGAGTATCACAATCAGCCTACAGATTGAAAGAAAAGAGGAGGGTACCAGAGTATAAAACTACATAGAGAGAAGAATGACATTGTACAGATAGAGAGAGAGAAGAGAGCAAACATACGGAGACAGGAGCATGTGCAAGTGTACAGTTACAGGAGAGATGAGAGAGCCAGCATACAGACATACAGCAGAGAAAAGGAATGATAATAACATGGGCCTTACTTGAATGCAAGCTCCACCTGGTGCTCTGGGAAATGAGGACACACTTGCTGGAAGACACTCTTCACATCTTCCTTGGATAAAAATCCCCGACCTGTGGGAGAAAAATGTGACTGATAAATATGAAGAAAGAACAAAGGAGACAGTGACAGAGTCAGCAAACAAACAATATTATTGACATTTTATCACATTGAACAGTATCCAAACAATAATCTCCATCTAACAAAAAGAAAAAAGTTGTCCTGTGAATACTCAGCTTGAACCCAACCAAATAATATTCTTGTAAACTGTTAATGTTCAGCTGAACATGTACACATACATTTGTGTCCCTTTCATAACAATGGACGCGTATAAGGAAATGTATTCAAGACTCCAGATAGCATCAGTCATACAACTCAAACCAATGAACCAAGAGGCACAGTCATCTCTAGAAACATTCATAGCGAAGTCAGAATTTTGACTGGAATTTTTTCTCTCGAAATCCTTGAAATCATGAAAACACAATCTATATCAAACTTCACTGTCTATGAAGAAGAAATGGCAAATCTAAAAAAAAAGTAAAAAATACCTTATCACCATGTAATATGTCAAACTGCACGCCCCTGCACCAGATTTTTTATAGTGCACTAAATCATGAAAGAAACGCCTATATTAACGTACTATATAATAGAGTTGGGGCGAGCGGACGGACGGGTTCGTTACTCGCGGACTCAGTCAGAGCGAACGGGTAACAGACGGCCATGAGAGCGAACTTCGAACCTCAAAACAGTTCGTTTTTTGGTTCTGCTCCACAATTTGACTCTCTCAGCGAGCGGACTGCGGACCTCAAGCCTCAAGTCAGTTCGTTTTTTGGGTCCGCTCCACAATTTTATTCACTGGGCAGGCGGGCGAACGGACGAACTCTAGCAGACGAGATACTCGACACGAGATTAGACCCATCGTCTATTGTTTGTTAATTAGGCCTGATGTTTCAAACCACTAGCTGTGCCACAGGGAGTGAGAGAGGCTGGTGACGTAGTACTATGTGTGTAACCTTTCACCTCGTGCGTGGGGGACACCGTGTACGTTCCAATTATCGCAAAGGCCGGGGGGGGGGGGGGGGCGGAAATTTCCGCCAATTCACATTTACACCAAATTTGGGCGAGGAGGGTGTTTTTAAACTTTTTAAAAAATTTTTTTTGGGGGGGGGGGGGGGGTTGTAAGTTGTAGGCAATGGAAGGAGTCGTTCCCGTTCGTCCGTCCGCCCGCTTGAATGCACGGAGTCTCTCGGTCCGCCCGTCCGCCCGCTCGCCCGATGTGTAGCGAGTAGCGAGTAGCGAACTACTCTTCACAACGGACGGTTCGTTACCCGTCCGCTCGTTTGCGGGTAGTGCCAACGAGTAGTTTGTTACTTGCGGACGCTAATTTTGCGAGCCCGACCCAACCCTACTATATAAGCCTCTTAAATCACCATCTGTCAACTGCTTGATTTATACTGTCTTTACAAATATAAGGTAAATTTGTCTCATAACACCACCAGCAAATTGGCTGCCAGAGGTACACACTACACATGGCGCATGGCATCCACAAGACAACTGTGCAGTATAATCGGCCTCTCTCTCACACATGATTCTGCGAGCTAGGGCTTGTAGTCGATTTGCTCCCTCCTTGCCCATCCTACAGCCTGACAGGACCATTCTATGCCTGATGGCCATCTCATGGTTTCGTACAAAGGGAGATAACTCGTTATAATATTGTTCTTTATCTTGTCATGGCAGAATTATTTTCTTTGAGGCTGGGCAGTCAGCGTTACATAACAGAAAACAGCATTAAACCCTGTTAAAGGCTGCTATACCGCGAACTTCATGCTTGTCACAAGGTTGGCAGTGTAATGCGGTTCGACTGTAATAGTAACATGATATTTATACTGTTAAGATTCACAGCAACAATGTGGGATTTACAGATTAGCTTTCATGTAAGACCTTCAGTAGCATCTTTGGTCTTTTGTACTAAAGTTCCATTTATTCCTTGAGTTAAAGAAATTCAAAAAGCATTCTAGAATTATACATGAGAAAACCAAACAAACATCAATACTTACAATTTTTATCAAATGCCAAGAAAGTGCTTCTTATCTGCTCATCTTCATCAACTGCTGCAAATTTTGGCTTGACTGCTTCTGTAAATTGAGCTAAGCTTAGACCTATGAGAAACAGAAAAGGAAGGAAGTCGATAAATAAACATTCATCTGAGTTATCTTTAAAAATTAAAATGAAACAATATACATTCACACCCTGTCATTGCTGATTCGAGTTTTATCCAGAATAACATTCTTCCAAAAGCCTAAATATAACAAATGCAAAACCGCAACATTAAAAAATTGAAAATGACGCTTGTTTTTATATTGCAGTAGTATCACAAATTAATGCTGCTATGATGCTTAACTTAACATGTAAGTTTGACTGAATCAAAATAGAAATAGTTTATTTCATTCTTTTCAGTCTTTAGCTTGCTGTCTTTCCAAAGGAGAAAAAGATAAAGTTTGGCATTTGTTTGAATAGTTTGACTATGACAGTCAATGTTGGCAAGTGATCAATGCCCTACTTGATCAAAAAGCCATTTTTGTCGATTAAACTGAACAAGCGTTTTGCCCATTAAGTGGGAAATTTAATAAATCAATTCCACCCATGACCATGAGCCGATCCTGTCATACCCCCATCCCGACTATACCACCAATTTCATGCTTGTACCAATGTTGGCGGTATAACAGGGTTCAACTCTACCTAATTATACGTACTATATAATATTTGAAATTTTTTTTTTACAAAAATCTAGGGCAAACAGACCTCTCTCTCCAGAACTCTGCTCTGATCCATAAGTTGACATAATCTGCAGAACTTCCGACTGAAATAAAGAAATGTTAAGTATTTACTTGACATTTCGAGGTGAAATAAACAGGTCTAAGGGGGCTCTCGTGGCCTAGAGGTTAAGGTGTTTGCCGCTCATTCAAAAGTACCGTGTTCGAATCCGGGAAGCAACCAAACAATTTTCTTCTCTAAAATTGTCTCCTTTCACCTTCTTTCCAGCTCTCTAGCAATGTTCTGTCTTCTGCTTTCTTCTCCACTTTCTGCTCCCACCCCCACACCTCCTTTGCCCCCCTCCTCGGGGCTCCTGACTCTTTCTGCACCCTTTCTACTGCTACTCCTTGGTTCCTTCTTACTGCTGTCTTTAAGCCACACCCCTGTTCTTCTGGTAGGAAAGATCTACACCTAGCCTTCTCGGACAAGTATGAACAATCTCGGAGGTCCTGTGTGCAAGTTGCACACCTTAAAGATCCCTCGGCGGTCTAAAATCAACAAGAGTAGGCTTCAGCCGCCACCCAGGCAAAATTCAAAATTTCCTACCAAATGAAAATGTTTAATGTGTCTCGGGTGCTCATATGACCTTATGCAGTTGCGAGCGCCATAAAACACTTACCAAAGAAAAAAAAAAAAACAGGTCTAAAAGAAACAGTAGGGTTACATAGTAGGCCTACATGTACTTACATGTGCATGATTAGACAGAGACAATGATAAATAAAAACGAGGATTTGTTGTTGAATGTACATGGTAAAAATAGAAGAAAATGCCCCTACAAGTAGTACAAGTACTAGAGGACATGCTGGCATTTGGCCAATACATTGATTACCTTACTGAACAAAACCAATGAGCATTCTTGAATCTCAAGGGGTGGGGGAAAAGACGGGAGGCAGAAAAGGATCAAGGACTAGGTAGGGCCACTGAGTTAAAACTTAACAAATACATCAACAAACATACACTCGTTCCAGAAGTTAAGTAATATCAATGTGAGAAATAGCTGGGCTTAATTAAGTGATGATTGTAAATCCGCATAAGTAACATTTATAGGAATTACGAAACCTTGGTAGAAATAACAAAACTCCACTTGTAACATTTTTGTCTCTAGATATTAAACATAATGATCTCTTTGAAAAAAAATGATACCAAATAATGAACTAATAATACAGAAAAAGCAACAAAATGTCAATACTGGAGTCTGAGCCTCTGAGCTAGCTTAGCAACTATCACTTTACATAGTAGGACAATGGGATCCATTTCTAAAACAAATAAAACTGGAATACTGTGAACCCGGGATTAAGGAGACAATACACTGGAATCCTGTTATAACAAGAGGAAGGGAACCGGAGCAAAATGTCCGTTATAGCAGGATTCTCGCTATATGGGATCCAGTAATCAGTAATAAATTCAAGGGAAACTGTAAAGTAGGCCTGATCTATGAGTTTGGTGTTCTGTTTATTTCCTTTTGCTATCTCCCCTGATGATGATTTTGTTTCAACATGACCTCTAGGTCTTACTAGATCAAAAATCGAATCAGGTTTGTTTCTCTAGCGCTAGATCTGGCGATGTGGACTGACAGCTCGGAGTTGGCGATCAGAAAGAAAGAGCTCTGGGCTTACTCGCCCGCTGTGTTTTCCCCCACCCCACCCCACCCCCATCCTGTGGTGCATTCCGTCAGCTTGCGCAGGTCACACATTGGCTCCATCCATCACATTGCTGTGACCTCTCCATCCCCTCATCGGAGAAGTGACAGACATGATAGGCCTAGATAATCTAAACTAGACTTACGCTGGCCTATCACGCGAAGCATTCTGCTTGTCTGCACATGCTACACCCTCCCTACTCAGTCGCTCCGGCCTTCATTGTTGGCACACGTGGGCTCTCTCATTCTTTGTTTCTCCAGTTCACCAACACATTTCTCAACTGGCGAGGTTTTACATTATTTATAATTGGCTCTTTCACTGGTTACAGCAGCAGCAATAATCCGCTATAACCGACTCGCGTGTTTGTCTGATTGCGCTATAGCAGTATTTTATTTACAAAGGTAAAGAAGAGAAAAAAACGGGGTTTTAGAATAGTGTCTTTATAACAGACTTCTCGTTTTTTCCGGACTCGTTATAAGTGGACTCCACTGTACTTTACTCCTCCTATTTTCTCTTTACTCACATCTCTAAATAATTTAATGAAATAATAAAACTTGCAATAACAAATTTTGGTAACAGTATGAGAATCAGAACACATTGAATATTGATGCTTGAAGAATAGAAAATAAACAATGTGGCCAAACCATCAAACCACACTATCTTGGTCATTCTATTGATGGGTAGGCGACTCCTGCATTTTAAAAGCATCCTGGCCTATCTCTTCCTCTGTGATAATCCCCTGACTCAAGTTAAACACATGCTCGCGCTTCAGTACATTTCAATGTGCTCATGTAATGTTGGGTGGTCTGGGCTTGTATGTCCCCACTGTGAGGGTGCAACACACATTACATTGGCAGCAAAGGCATTTAATAGACTTATTATGAGTAGCCTTATAATGGAGTCTGCTTACACAGATGAAAGTTGAATACAAAACGATGGTAAACCGAAAGAAAATAATAGCCCCACCAATATTTTTCCTTCTTTGACATTGTAAAAAAACGATTGATAAGCAGAAATGCTCACATTTCTACGTCGAAAATGAATTTTCAGGATTATGCCAACTAAAGCTTCACAAACAATCCTTATGTTACATAAATCATCATGTCTTACACACTTCAAGATAACAAAACAGGAGAAAGAGACATGAGAACGCGCATGCGTTTTGATTGTAGATCAGACAGAAGCATTGCCAGTGCACTGTGTGCCTATGTTTAACACACACACACACACATAAAAATGCTAATCTACTCTTTCATCTGCTCTGTGCGACTGATTAAGCAAGCTGACAATGTTTAAGAAAAACCACGATTACAGTTCAGATGAGGTAGATTATTTTTTTTAAAAATTTTCAAATGAAACTTGCCACAAGCATGGCATTCCAAAACTATACATTACCATTTAAGCAACCCTCTCTAAACTGAAAACATGGCTAAACCAAAGAACATCTCGCAGTCCTGCAGATTTTGGTTTGCATGGACTTCATTGTATTTGAACAATAAATAGCTTAAGTATAATATCTCTCTCTCTTGCCCTTTTTAACTCCTAGTGGAGCACAGGCCATCAACAGCATTACTCCAGCGAAGCCTGTCCTGAGCATCCTTTTCTATCTGTTTCCATGTTGTCCCCGCTTTTTCAATTTCTGCTTGTACCGCTCGCCTCCATGTCATCTTTGGTCTTCCCTTCTTACGTTTTCCTTGTGGGTTCCACGTTAAAGCATGCCTGATGATGCTTGACGGGGGTCTCGTCAGGGTGTGTCCAATCCATTTCCATTTCTTTACCTGTATGTCTTCCTTTACTGGCCTTTGGCTTGTTCTCTCCCACAGCTGAGCATTAGTGACTCGATCATACCACTTGATCCCCACTATCCTTCGTAGGCATCCATTTACGGAGCTCTGCAGTTTCCTTGCTGCTGATGCTGTGAGCCTCCATGTCTCTGAACCATACAGTAGAACAGTCTTCACGTTTGTTTTGAAGATCCTCAGCTTGGTGTTCAATCCCATTTTCTTAGACATCCATATATTCCTGAGAATGATGAAAGCTGCTCTTGCCTTTTGGATTCTGACCTTGATGTCTTCGTCTGTTCCCCCTGCCTTGTTGATGACATTTCCCAAGTAGGAAAAGGATTCAACATCCACCAATGGTGCCCCTTGCAGTGTGATAGGAACGTCGGCTACATTCATTAGTAGAACTTTCGTTTTATCCGTGTGAATATGGAGTCCAACACTACGGGAGAAGGTCCTGGGGCGATCTGTTTTCTGTTGCATCTGGGCTCAACTGTGAGAAAGAAGTGCCAAGTCGCCTGCAAAGTCCAAGTCTTCCAGCTGATTGGAAAGGGTCCACTGAATGCCACTGCATTGTCCCAATGTTGTCTGTCTCATTATCCAATCCACGGCTAATAAAAAGAGAAAAGCGATAGCAGGCATCCCTGTCTCACTCCTATATTAACTTCAAACGAGTCTGTCCGCTGACCTCCAAGTAAGACACTGCAACTCATTCCCTCATACATCTTCTAGATCAATCTCACGAACTTGTCAGGTATTCCGTACTGGCGCATGAGCTTCCATATTGAGTCCCTATCTAGGCTGTCAAAACCTTTCTCGTGGTCAACAAAGTTAACGTACAGGGAAGAGTTCCACTCTGTGGACTGCTCCACTATTATCCTGAAAGTTGCAATCTGATCTGTACATGATCTCTTTTTACGAAATCCTACCTGCTCCTCTCTTAGTTTTGCATCCACGGCTTCCTTCAGTCTTTCCAGTATGATACAACTTAAAATCTTCCCAGGAATGGACAGGAGCATGATTCCTCTGTAGTTTTTACACTCATGCAGGTCTCCTTTCTTGGGTAGTTTCACGAGCAATCGTTCTCTCCAATCCTGTGGAAATTCTTCGCTGTCCCATATCTTGCCAATAATTCCATGAAAAATCCCTGCCGCAGTGTCAATATCCGCCTTGAGAACTTCTGGGGGAATTCCATTTGGGCCGGCTGCCTTGCCTGCTTTCTGGTGTCTTATCGCCTCCTTGGTCTCCTCTAAACTAGGCTTTTCTTCACTCACCCCCAGATCAATCTCTGCTAATGGAATGTCAAACTGTTCTTCTGGCCTTGGTCTGTTCAGTAGCTCTTTGAAATGCTCCTTCCAGCGGTCTTTCTGTTCGTCTGGATTTGTGAGAAGCTTTCCCTCTTTATCCTTCACTGGCACATCTGCGTTCTTGTATCTGCCTGCAAGTTTCTTGGTGGTTTCATACAGTCCTCTCATGTTTCCTGCCCCTGCTGCTTCCTCTGCCTCGCGCGCTAGGTCATCTACATAGTTTCTTCTGTCTTTCCTTATGCTGACTTTTACCTCCTTCATTGCTTTAGTGTATTCTTCTTGGGCCTTTGCTTTGGCTGCTCTTGTCTTGCTCCTGTTTATCTGATCTTTTTTCTTTTTCTTGTCTTTTATCTTCCTCAGAGTGGTGGCCGATATCCAAGGCTTGTGCTCACGTTTCTATTCCCCAGTACCTCTTGACACACAGTGGTCCAGCCTTCTTTTATTGCCTAACATGTTTCTTCCATGCTGCTATCCTCGCCTAGTGTTTCCAACACTTGGAACCTGTTCTAAACTGCTACATTAAACTCCTCTCTTGATGATGGCTCTCTCAGAAATTTCACGTTGTACCGGTACCTATGATTATTGACAATTCCCTGTCTTCGCTTTAGTTTTAGTCGGATTGTTGAAATGAGCAGAAGATGGTCCAAAGCTACGTCTGCACCCCTGTAAACTCTAACATCCCTTATTGATCTCCAGAATTTCTTGTTGACACATATGTGGTTAATCTGGTTTTCAGTTTTTTGGTCTGGCGACACCCATGTTGATTTGTGTATCTGTTTATGTGGGAAAACAGTCCCTCCTATCATGAGCCCATTTGTTGCACATATTTCTGCAAAGAGTTCTCCATTCTCGTTTCTGACTCCAGTCCGTGTTTTCCCATGATTTCCTCAAAGCCTACATTGTCACTGCCTACCTTAGCGTTGAAGTCTCCCATTAAAATCAAAATGTCCTTCCTTCTAACCTGATCAATAGTATTTTGTAGCATTTTGTAGAAAGTCTCTTTCACATCCTGGTCCTTATCATTGGTGGGGGCATATCCCTGGATAACATGAAGGTTGATGTCTTTCTTCTGTGAACGAAATTCAGCTGATATTAGTCGTGGGCCCTCTGCTTTCCATCCTATCAAAGCCCGCTTGGCGTGTGTTGATAACTGAATACCTACTCCAACTGTATGCGGCGAGTTTTCCTCCAGATGTCCAGAGTAGAGAACTGTTTCCCCTGAAGCAAGTTGGCACTCCCCTACATTCGTCCATCTCGTTTCACAGAGACCCAATATATCCAGTTGGTAGGCCTCCATCTCTCTTGCAACATGCAGTGCCTTCCCTGCCTCGAACATTGTACGGACATTCCAGGTGCCAAGTCTGGTGGTTCTTCTTGTCGACAGGAGGTTTCTCGGCTTGGTGGCTTCCTTTCGGCTTTCACCACCCAGCGTCATTCTACACTCCATATTCTCTTCTCTCCTCGGTGATGAAGGTCCTCCATCTTCCAGAACTGACAGTCGTATAGTTTTTGCTGTTGATGTTTTTGTAGCTGGTTTTTGTTTTACGGGAAAGGGCTGCTAACCCTTTGCCCAACCGACCTTAGTCGCCTTCTACGACATGCACGGTACGGATACAGTGGTCCTATTCTTTGCTCCCCTGTCTCTTGGACAGGGCCCCGAGAATCACACGGGAGTAAGTATAATATAGTGTGGTTTAACAATTGCAAGTTTTATGGAAACTTGACGATGTTAATTATATTTTTGGTTGCCGACCAGTAAATATATTGTATGAAAACTACCAACTCATCTCTCTCATCTAGATTTTGAAATGGCAACTCTATTAACTATGTACAAGAAAGTGCATTACATAATATGAGATCAAAGTAGCCATTATTGAGGTAGTCATCCAAAACAAAAAAAACACAAAAAAAACAAAAAAACTACTATCACGTTGAGATATTGATCCCCAATTC
Source organism: Aplysia californica (assembly GCF_000002075.1). Taxonomy (NCBI): domain Eukaryota; kingdom Metazoa; phylum Mollusca; class Gastropoda; order Aplysiida; family Aplysiidae; genus Aplysia; species Aplysia californica. The sequence continues at coordinate 1,672,697 of NW_004797335.1, read as the reverse complement.
AGCTCTTTGTTATTATCCTAAAGGCATTTAGTTGTTAGTGTCTTACTCTTCCTGGATTCAAGCCCTAGCAGGACACTCTTAAGGGACACTAGGTAGGCCTACAGCTGAAGTGAACATTTTTGTTTGGTTTCTAAATTAAGTATACTGGGCTTCCCAATAACCAATATGGGTCAAGAAACAGAAACACAATACCCCTATATGATTTCACTGTCAATTTTCTGAATTCTTCAGATGCAAAGGGTTTGACAGACCAAAATTCGCGCAAATTCTGTACAAGGATTCTGAAAAAGAGTGAATTGCTACAGCCTAGATATTTTAACACAGTGTTTCTGTATACAACCAGCAACGTACTAGTAAAGATTTACTTTCCTAAGTCTCACACTTTTTTTGTAACTGCCCTTTTAGTGTCATATACGATACTCGGACAAAAAACTGATCACAAATCAGAGTGATACTCTCAATCGTTTTTACACTGACAGAAAGTTTATTACAATATAATCACAATAATCTTTTAGTACGTTGCAAACATATTATCTAGAAACAGTCATGCAAAGCGGGATTGAGCTGTGAAATGTACTTACAGAAATATCTCTGTACAGGTGACCCACCCCCCTAAGAAAATCATAGTTTTGAGAAAACTGAAAAAAAAAACAGAATTCATACTGGTCTCATCATCATCATCCAGTGCCAGATCTGCGACAGACATCGGCGATCATGGTTTTCCATTCATTCCTTTGCTCGGATGCTCTCAAAAAAGCAACGTTTCCCTATTCTTTCCCTGTTACCCATTTGTTTAGGTTCCCCAAGTATGTTGTTCTGGGCCTACCCCTGCCTCGCTTGCCCTCAATTTTGCCAGTGAGAGCTAGATGTTCAAGACCCTTATGTCTATTCAGGTGTCCCAAAAACTGCATTTGTCTTTTCCTGATTGTTTTTAAAATTGAGCGTCCCACGTGGGCTTCACCAAGCACTACCTCATTTGATTTCTTTTCCTTCCACGATACTCTTAGCAGTCTCCTAAGGAACCACATTTCTGCTGCTTCTATTTTATTTTCACTGTCTTTAGTGATTGTCCAGCATTCACAGCCATATAGAAGGGTTGACCAAACATAGCATTTCAGGACTTTCATTTTGGTGTTCATTGAGATGTTTCTATTTTTCAGGATTGAGCTCATTTAATTGAAACTAGCCTTAGCCATTGTAGTTCTCCTTTTTATTTCAGTGGAACATACTGGTCTAATTCAACAAAGTGTTCACAAACATGGCATCCGTGAGCACTTTATATGTTTTAGAGGCTTGAAAATATTTCCAATCGATAAAGCATTGCTCTACTAAAATAGTCCAAAATCGAAAAATCGGTGTTGGATACCAAAATCTAAAAATCGATTTTGGATACCAAAATCGACTTTTTCTGGCTGTCAGCTACTGCCGTGGTGTTCCTTAATCAGAGCTTGACAGTATTCATTGAGAGAAAGACAGAAAAATTTTGTTCTCAGCCTCAGTATTTTTTCTTTTCACTTATATCGAAAGCATAAGCATAAGCAAACTCGGTAACAGTCAGCATTGTTTATGCCATCACTAACAGCGAGCTGTCTGCAATCCTATCCCTGTAATGGGAGATGGTGAAGGGGCATACAATCAAAAGCAGAGCCATGAATCAAGACTTACTCACACAAAAACACGGTTCCTGAACGCATGGAGAGAGCTAACGTACACTGGGTAAAAAATTAAAACGTGAAAAAGACTGTAACACATTCTGCAAAAGCAGAACCTGTTAACCTACCTTTGAAGGCTTGTGACCAAAGAGCATCATTACTGCTACTTTAACATCATCATGGTTTAAGTAACCTTTCCTGCCTTCATCAGCTTCATTGTATGTCTGCAAAATAATTTTGAAAGAAAAAATATTTTTAAAATACATCAATTCCTCAAGTAAGATGGACAGAACAAGTTACCACTTGCAGAATTAAAACTTGACAGGTTCTAACTATGACAAGATCTAGATCTAGATCTAGATCTAGATCTATGTTTATCTTGAACCCAGTGACTGGTCCAGCCAGAGTCTAGATCTAGACCTTAGTAGATCCGTGCTTATCCCAAGCAAAAGTAGGCTATACTTTACTTCATGTCAGCTGATTTTCATCTTTAAAGCTCTTGAAAATTCAATGAGTAAAAATATACGATGAAGTCATAGTTATGATACTCATTATTCATAGCATGATCCCACACGCCCTGATAAGGGGGCGGGGGCCGGGGCGGGGGTGTTGGCCATTTGAATGGACGGCAAAGCAAAATCATTCTCAACTAGATCTAGATTCTAAATGGGGGGGGGGGGGGGGGGGGGGGGTGTGGAAAGGAATGCAAAGTATTTGCCTATCTTTTCTTAGGCCATAAGACTGCATGCATGCATTTTCATTTTATCCGAAAGCTTTAGTCTCTACAGCCACAAAACCACACAAAAAATAGCAGACCAGCCTTAGTGTAATGAACATTTCGTTCCGGTTGAAAAAATCTTACTTTTTATAGTTTTCTCATAACAACTTTTTGCTCAACGGTGTCAGCTATAAATTATGGCAATTTAAAACATTACCTTTAGTACTAGATGCATTTCCTTTGCCTGAAGAGATAGAACACTGGTATATGGAACATTCATTGAGTTATGACTTCCAAATTTTGACATTCCCCAAAACTTAGCACAAAAACGGTAACATCATCATTGACTTATTTCGATCAGCTTCGCCATTTTGAGATTCCATGGCCAAGCCCAAACCAAGACTGTGATTGGCCACTGTTTCCACGTGACTATAACGGGCAGATTCTATTCGTTAGAGTGATTAGTTGCAAATCCAATATGGCTTCTGTGTAGGTAGTTTATGCGAAGTTGCTCAGTAATAAAATATATTTACGGCTTTAAGTCACTAATAATGTCGTCGAGGTCCGCAAGAACAACTAGATTAAAGACTCGGAACCTGAGGAAGAGAGTTCAAACGAAATCGGCCTCATCAAGACATCGAAATGGAGGTTAGTGAAGATAGCAGTAGAAAAAAAGTTGATTCACCCCATCCTACGATCGTTGGCTGTGTTGGATTGGGCTTCATTACTACTCTTTGAGAGGGAATCATAATCATAGAGATCCTGTCGCGTTTAATATTACTGCTAGTCTAATAACAGTCGGCTTTTTTTATTGTGGTCATCTCTTATTGTCATCTACCCTCACTCACTCAATAAACATAAGATGAGATTAAGAATATCGATCATGTGTCTCCATGTATGACGGCACAGAAGTCTCTTGGCTTGGTCTTGGACGTCTTGGTGGGACTTTACTTCTTCCACTTGGGAGATTAAATTAGCAGGAGGCCTGCTAGATTCTAGATCTAGATCTACATATCTAATTAAATTAGTACGACTAGATCTAGATCTAGTATGGGTATGAGCTGCAAAGTTATAAAAGCCAAGATCAACCATGAGAATTTCTGTGTTTGACAACTTTTGATCAAAATGGTGCAAGTCGTCGGTGTCCAGTGTCAGGCCTGTGGCTGACTGGTGTGGGTGTGAGAATAATAAAGCAAGGTTGGGGGGTACCGGCAAAAAATATTTGCAAACAATAGGTGTAGATTCTAGATCTATTTTTACAAGTGTTAATCAACTTAATGGTGCAATTTGTTCTCCAAAGTGTATACAGACCCGGTAAACGGGAACAAAGTCACGAAGTATGCAGACCCGGTAGGGTAACTCTTTTGTGATTTCGGGAAGTTTCAGCCCCCAGACCCGGTAGAAATCGTGTGTGTGTGTGAGAGAGAGGGAGGGGTGCTAGCAAAATGTAATGACATGCCCCAGTTGGTAAGAGAGAACGAGAGAAAGATAGAGTGTGAAATATTTGTTGACAAAGAAAGACAGAGACAAACAAAGAAAAAGAGAAGGCGAACGATACAGAGAGAGAGAGAGGGGGGGTGACTGCTCGATTGAAATTATGACATTGTTCATGAGGAAAAACGATAATTCATCAAAAAGACATCCGCAATCTTCATTTAGATCTAGATCTAGGCTAGCCACGAAACTAGAACAAAGGCCACAGATCGAGAAGAACCTAGGTCTACCCTGAGCCAAGAGGGCGCAGAAACTCTCTGAAATCACAAAAGAGTTTCCCTACCGGGTCTGTATACTTTGTGACTTTGTTCCCGGTTACCAGGTCTGTATACACTCCCTTTATTCTCCTGACTACAACAATTTAAAAAATTATTGAAAATCAGACTATCTCTATATTTAATGACAGCTAGACTGCTAGGCTAGCCGTACTTAATTACGGCTAGATGGCTAGGCTAGCTGTAAGATGGCTAGACTGACAAACAGCAAAAAATAATAATAATAATTGCCTATAGCGCATATCCGTGCTCAAGAGCATGCTTTATGCGCTTTACAACCATTATTACCCCAGCAGACCCTCTGAAAACACTAAGAAACATTCTCGGCTTCCGCGGAAGCATACAGTGCAAGCTGCGGATTTCACGCGCTAAAACACTATCAAACTGACAAGATCGTTCACTGTCTATAGCCGGGTACCCATTTCCACCTGGGTGAAGTGAGGAAAGTTTGTGCAAAGTGCCCTTCCCAAGGACATAACGTTGGGCCCCTGACGGGATTCGAACCCTCAACCTTACGGTTGCGAGTCCGAGAGCCTAACCGCCAGGCCACCGACGCCTATTCACTTACTGAATTGTAAATAAATTTTTGGTTTGCAATACCTCCTAAAGTATTTTTGTATTTTAGATTAAACCATAAAAGGTGCCTTACTGACAGTGCATGTATTTGGAACCTGAATAATTACTAATGAGACCTGTGTACTCAATAGGTCCTAACCTAAGTACGGCTAGCCTGCCAGTCTAGCCATACTTAAGTATGGCTAGACTGCTAGGCTAACCGTACTTACCGGGCTGTACTTAAAAACGGCTAGACTGGCAGGCTGACGTACTTAATAATGATGGCGGAATTGTAAATAAAATTTTAGTTTGCAATACCTAAAGTAGTTTTGTATTTCAGACGAATCTAAAATGTGTCTTCCTGGCATGAATGTACAGTCGAACCTGTGTAAGATGGAATTGCAAGGGATCCAGAAAAAAATTCCGTCTTAGACAGGGGAATTTAGGGGAAGATGAAGTTTTGGGGTTGGGGGGGTTCAAAGGCCCATCCCGTGGGATCAAGGATCGCTTGTCCGATCGGTAAGCAGTGGTCAAAACTTCACGCCTTTCAATTGGTATCCTGTCTGATAATGACATGCGTCAGTCTTACTTATCCCATTTCCACCAGTGCTTGCTTTTCAAAGGACCACTGTTTGACCTATTAAAAACAAATGTTTGAACATCTCCTTTGCTGCCACCCTTGGCCCCACCCACCAAATTTCTGTGGTGGCTGGCTACTCGAGCACTCTCACAGGCAGTCGTGAGATTTCACACCTGCACTACGCTGACCATCTGCATTGCTCAGGGCTCACATGATGGGGTAACATCTACCCCCAAGATTTTTTTCAAATCAGGGCTGATCGGGCAAAGCATTTTCCGTCTTAGACAGGTGAAACTCTCCGAAGGGAACAGATTTTGCTTTCCGTTTCCGCGTTAGACAGGTTCCGTTTTATACAGGTAATTAAAGAGGAATATAAAGCATTACCACATGATGCCCTGTGCCAGCAGTGCGTAAACGAAGTGGATTCACCTTAGCCAATGGTAATGCCGAAAACATGCTAATTTATAGCACATTTTTAGGTCAGCCCCATGTATATGCTGGTGTATATCTTCATTTCGTCCGTTTACAAATCGAGTGAAAAAGATTTTTAAAAGTTACAAGGTGGTTACTTCATGGATTTATTTTTTCAAAGTGCATATATTCGTTCACTGTGTGGCATTTACCTGCATCATCGCAGATAGGCTAAACTTTATGATATAAGAAACTAGTTTGGAAAATTTGTCATAAAATGATCACATTAAAAAAAAAAAACCGACGTTCCCGTTTTTCGCTTGGCTTGAAGGCCAGAAAGGGAAACACTGCCACATACGGTAAACACTAGCCACCAGCTCTCTGTGATGTCACAACTGCGTAAAGCGTAGCTGCTTAATAGATAGTTATTTTAATCGGCCTGAATACTAAGGGGAAACATCGTACTCATGGAGTAAGACGTAATGAATGTTTCTTTCAATTTGCCGCCACAAATAATTTGGCTTAATTCAGGTTTTACACAAATTTAGTGCTGGACTTTTAATATAAAACTGCATATTATTTCCTCATAGTAATAACAGTATTTTTAGCAGGATCAGAATGGTGATTACATAGATAGATTTCCATAGATTTTTATCATGCATACTTTGTAGGCCTACTTACACATAATAGCAAAGCCATGTTTGTTTGTTTTGTAATTGAAATGTGCACTGTGAATTAGTTATTTGCATAACATTATCTGGGTGCTGAGATTACAATTTTAATTGTTTTGTTTGCAATTTCGTTGCTGTAAAAAACATATTTCCAATTGCTAGCTCATTCTGTCGATAAGTAATACCTTAGTGTTCAATATTTGGGTTCCTTTTCAGTTCTTTACCCTCAATAGGAATTTTCTACAAAATACTCACAATTTTTTACATGCACACAGCCATTATAATGTATTATGGATTTTCAAAAAATATGAAGCATTTTGCTTCAGAAATAATGATCTGTTCAACTGTTTTGTTATAATTGTTAATAGTATAGTAGTAATATATCTTTAAAAAATTTGTGGTAATTCTAAATATGGCCACCAGAACACATAGCTTTAAAGATAAATGTAGAGTATCCAATATGGTTGCCAAAATGGAAAGAACTTGTAATAATAATTATAGAAACTAAAGTATGTCACAAATTGAAGCAGCCCACCTCCTAAATGACGTGAATTGTTCCATGAAAATCTTCGTAGTGCCAGTATGTTCTACAAGCCTTGCAATGGCCAATCAATCTGTGGTGTAATCGAGCGGCCCTTTTCTGTTGAAGGCAAACGGCATACGTTTTATTTCTAAAAGCCTCTTTCATGTGAGACAGTGCTTCCTACTCAGCTCTAGTTGAAGCTATATTTCAGCAAGGGAGGTGTGATGTGGGGGTCTCGTTTATCTCCAGAACTGAAACTCTTAATTGGGAACTCTCGTTACAGATCTTTTCTTGAGAACCATGTATGGACAGTTTATACTTAAATGTTGGCTTTTTTTTTTTTTCCAATAACATGAAATTATGTGTATCACCTGATATATGGTCGTTTTTAAGCTCAAGGAGGCTATCACGAAAAGTGCTGTTTTGAGAAAATTGAAAGTAAAGATTTTGGTTTGAAAGACTAGGAGAGTTTTCTCTATAAACCAAACAAATGTACACACACCAATGAAACCAAACTTCTCCTATAGCTTGGGCAATGCACACTCTTGGTGTAGGTCAAGATTTCCGGAAACCTACAAAATCTGGGTTAGCCCGCTTGTCCTTTAAGCGACCATTTGTATGTTTGTTACCTCTGGGGGGGGGGGGGTTGTTTTGTTTTTCCACCAGTAAAACTTGAAAAGAATAGCTATTTAAATGGTTATACTTACATTCTTTCTTTTCCCATTTGCTACATTTCCCGATCTAAGATGTTCAAAGCAAATTGTCTGTTCCTAGTGTTATATTTATAAGTAAAAGAACAAATTACTTTCGTATCATGTCCTTTTGTGATTGTTCCATTTCATGTAATTGTTCATCTGTGTCAAAACTCTTCATCCTCTCGCTTTTATCTACTAAATCTGAATCTGTCTTCATGGGAAAATGTCTTAAATTAAAGTTTCACCTGTGTTGCAGTTGAAGGGAACTGTCCAAAAAAATAATTTTTCAAACTGTCTTTGTTCCTTCACAGAGAGTTCCATGGATGCAACTTTTTGCAGTGAAGACAGTTGCAGCAGATATTACTTACGGAGGAGGTCACACAGTGCTGATGGTTCCTCAGGCAATTCTGTATCACTATCAGATTTATCACATCAGCCGATGCGGAAAAAGAAAAAGAAGTCCAATATAAATCCTGCTTTACAGCCTCAAGGTATGGGTGGGGAACACAGCCCCTGTGCATATCTGCATTTTGTCGCGGTCATAAAATATTTTTCCCCAAGTCATTTGTATCTATAGATGTTGACATGGTAAAAATAAAGTTTTCTCCAAACAACCCAGCACAACTAAGGCAATTGGGTATTGACTGTGACGGTACATATGACATATTTGCCATTCTCATTCTTAACTTGGTAGTTCTCTTGGACAGTGTCATTATAATTTAGGGGGGAAAAAACAGAAGGGGTGGGGTGGGAAGTGTTCATTTGTGCAATTGATTGTTTTGGATTAGTGGTCATTAGAGCAGGGTTGGCTTTTGAAAAAAGAACGTCGGCTTTGTGTCCTCGAGGGCAAATGTCCATACACATTGCTCATAGTACTTACCACATTGCTTGTCTTTCAATTACAAGCATGCCACTGCTGTTGGTCACCAATTCGAGAACCTTTTAATCTAGGCTTATAAAATTTATTGCCACAGTGGTTCTACTGAATACTGTTGTCTCTGATATTGCTTGACACAGTGTTGGAACCTGTGCCCATTGAGCTCTTGCTAACAACCCCTACAGTGTTATAACAGTTGTGAGCGCTTTCAGTTCATTGTTGAAAGTTTTGTAGGTACTGTGGGAAAATTAAACAGTTAATGATGTTTTGTCGTGTTCTCAGGCCGTGTTGCTGCAAGGTACCTGCAGCATGAACTGCCAGATGAAGTGATGTTCTACATATTCTCATTCCTTAAAGAGTTAGACCTATGTAATGCTGCTCAAGTTTGTCGGAGGTTTCGCTCCATAACGAACGACCATGAATTATGGTATGTATTTCTTTTCCAGTGGTCGTTTTCTTTTCAGTAAATGTCTCTTTGTCTAATCATGCAAACATTGTAATAATAATTGCAGCTTTATATAGTATATGTTCCATGCTCTGCAGCATGCTCTATGTGCGTTACAACTGTTATTTCCCCCAGCAAACCCTTGAAAATGATTCAGAATATTCTCAGCATTCCGCATATGCAAAAACACGAACAAATTGATAAGATTTTTCACTGTCTATTGCTTGTTGCCCATTCTCACCAGGGTGAGGGGAGAAAAATTCACACAAAATCCCTTTCCCAAGGACACACTATCAGGCCCCTGATGGAATTTTGTAGCAATGCCAATGAAAATTTAAATTTTCACTTTTGCCCCCTTTTTTTTGGTACCTAAGAAAGAATTTTCAATTCTGATAATTATGCTTCTTGAATTTTGAGAATCGGTTCATAAATAAAAAAGTTATGGGGTTGTAAAGGTCGGCAAAATATGGATGACCCACATATAGGAAAATACTCCTAAAAAGTGGACCACGCAGTAGCAGATTCTGTAAGAAAATCGACGATATCTCGGTAACTAATCCAAATGTTCGAGAGAAACTTGGCTACCCGATGTGTTTTTGAGTGTAGAAATCATTTCTGCAGTCAGATTTATTACCAATTTCGTAGTTATTTTGTTATAATTAAAATTGTGGTGTACATATTACGATTTTGCGAAAAAGGGGTGTCGGGATGAGTCTATTTTATTTATAGCATCGTATCACAACATGGGATCTTTAAGAATATATGTCGGCAGCGTGACTAAATAATTGCAAAGCTTTTTATGATGACTTTAGACCATGCCAACCGTAAAAGATAAGTTAATTCAATCTAGCATGCCGTACAATTAAAAATTCTTTTTTCCCGTTGAGACGCGAACACCCCGAGACGAGATAACCTCGCCTCGGAATACCCCCTTGCGATGTTACAGGGGAATAGAGAGAAAAACAACCGGATGCGCGCGCCCGCCATTGCCCTATTTCAAGTGACCAATGAACGGGCCCGGAATAGTCATGCGGGGATTTGTAGGTCACAGACATTTGCCACGGGAGTGAGGGGAAAATGGCCGGTCTCCATGCGAAGCCGCTTTGGATAGGGGGGTAGTCGTAGATTTACGATCGGGTCTAAACAACTACTTGACACAGAACTCTCAAATTTGACCACACTATAGAGGATAGATAGATCTATTACCATCTGGGCGTTGAAATTCAAACTCCTTATAGTTTTCGGTGTACACGATACGAAAGTGTTCCCGACACCAAAAGTATAGGTTAATTTATGTGTACGAACTTCAACGTCCACATATCATTAGTTTGCCCTATTTTCTGATTGGTAGCCGAGTTTCATTCGGATTGGTTCGGAAATAGAGCAGACCGAGGTTGACAAAGTTAGTCACCTACGCTTCGGCCGGGTCCGCAAAATCGCCCGTAAACGGGGACCAAATTTTCGCCTCGCGGGAAAGCCCGATTGGCATTGCTAAATTTTGAGCCCCTGGTCTTTTATTGGAGAGTCAAAAGGTCTTTCTATTTTGTTGTCCTTCATTTATTCCTTTATCGATTCTTGTTTGTTTCACTGGTTGTGCAACAGATATTGTTGTCCCGTGAGGTTCTCTATCCAAATTATGTTCTTAAACAACATGTCTGTGGGATTATTACTTATTGTCTTTGCTAATCTCTGATGAATGTGTTCCATTCTATGCAGGAAAGTGCTGTATATGGAAGTCTTTGAATATGAGTCGCCGTTAATGAATCCAGAACCACGAGTATTCCAGTTTGTTTCACCTGATGACCCAAATTACGATAATCCATGGAAAGAAAGTTTCAAGCAATTGGTATGTGGCTTATTGTGGACATTTTTTTCTTCTGAGATTAAAGACACGGTGATTCCCTCAAATTTTAGTGTGCTATAGATTTTAACGTAAATTGATAGCGAATTATTGCGTAAATCCTTCGAGTGAAAGTTTTGGTTCTTTTTTTTCTCTGTCCTTGTGATATGTTTTGATTTTAAGTTGGTCAGTCATATTTGTTAAAGAAATTTTCAAATTCTGAATAATGCAGTTTTTTTGTAATGTGATAGTGACCATGTGTAAGTCACATGTAAGTTACGGTTAAAATTTAAAAAACAAATAAGCTGTGAGGAAAATTTGATGAGGTATGCCTGTATTGATAATAAGCCCACTGATAGAGCCTGTTCAAGAATAATTACGATGTGACAGCTCATGAAATTTTGATCACATTGTATGTTTCGAACTGAAATAATTGTAATCTCTTGATGTTGGGTTTTTTTCCAGTATCGAGGTATTCATGTTTCCAAAAATGATCTTCCACTTGTTGAGACCGTCAAGGGCAAACGCATCAAGGGTAGAAATCTTATCGTAAGTATTTTATTCGACCGCTGACATCTGTTGATGACCTTAAGATGTCTGGAAATTTTGCAGCTGTTGCTTGGTATCGGTGGAAAATCTGTTGGTCACCCTTAGGTACTAATTTCAAAGATTTTGCAATTTTTGAAAGTTGATTCTCTCCCTGAAAACCTAAGAATTGTGGTCTTTTTGCACATGACACATTTATTATTTTCAGCATGATCCTCAAAAATACTTTGAAAATTATTTGAACTTTACGTAAACGTCGACTAGATAGAGTGGTCAAGAAAATGATTTGTCAAACTGGTTGAAGTTCAGGATTGACTTTTTTCAGGTACTTTATGCTCTAGCTCATAGCAATGGTATATGTTTGGTTAATATACATGTCGTAATTCTACAGGAGAATGTACTATCATAAAAAATTTGTGTGTGCTCTTTGATTTTTCTGTTTGAAGAAAGCATCATGATTTATGACTGTTTTGGGGGTTTTGTTGACAGGTTTGATGGTAGCCTACTGGTCTCAACTATAAATATACACACCGGCAGAGCAGGATTGTTTTATATTTGCGTTACAGTAAATTTTTTATCCTTTTCCTCACAATTCTGTCATTTATGACCATTTTTTCCCCCCAGAAATTTGACACGATCGAGTCGGCCTACAACTTTGCAGACACAGAGGAAATAGAAGACCCTCTTATATTTGTGCACACTGGTACTTATCGGTCAGAGTTTCTCTTGATAGATTCACAAGTGTCCCTGATTGGTGCATGTAAGTAGAACCCGCAATTTTCTGTCTTTGTTTTATATGCCAAAAATATTTCATGATGTACCCATGTTCTACCGTTTGAAGTTTCTTTTTCATTGTTTTAATGTGAACTTTGTGTTCTTGTTATATTTTTGTTTTAAATCAGAAGAGTTGTCACAAGGGTCTCTGCATACATGCTATGTAGTGGTTGCTGTTGAACCTTTTAGAGAAGAAACATCTGAGGGCAAGGTCAATTATAAGTGTACATTGCTATTTGATTAGATTGACCATCAGCTTCAGCTGTTTTACAGTGGTATTTATTTCATTATAATAGCTTCTTGAATTCAGTTTCTATCAGGTTGTATATGACTTATTGTATGTTACATGAAAATTCACTTTTCTATTTGGGTTTATTTTCAATATTTGTGGGACTTGTCAGAAATGGCATGGAAGTTCATGTTTGTGTGTCATTGTGGTGAAATCAGGCACTCATGAAAATAATGAAATTGAAGAAACTGATGTTTTACTGCTATTTGGCAAAATTTATCGATTTTTTCCCCTTAGCTCAGCGCTTTTTGTGTCAATTTAAGAACACATTTATATGTTGATTTTACTGAGAAAATCTTGATAAGGAGCACAAAAAAATGAAAAATTTGCAGTTTCCAAGGACACTCAAACTTTAAAAATCATCAAGCTTTGCTGGCCATCTTCAGTGCGTTCAATTTTCCATATTTTTATGGAAATCCATACCGTCTGAAAGTTCCGTACTTGCACTCCCATCGTCTCCCCCCATAATAATCAACTCCATCCTTTATAAGTACTTTAGTATAGGGCTATCAATATTCTATAGCAAATGACCGGTACTAGCCTACGTATTGCCTCATAAGTGCTGGATATTTATGGTGCTTCTTGGCAAAATTAACATGTATATCAGAAAACTATCACGTTGTGCATTTCCTGCACTGGGCTATTATCTCTCGGCGCATTCATTGTGGGCTAGTCGGCAATGCATTTTCACCCACCACAATCATAAAATTTTTGTGCCGATGTCCTCCCTACTTTCATTCACTCATTCTTTCTGACTGTCTACGGGTCTTTGCTGCAGCTGGAAAATGTTTTTTAATTTTAAGGAAATTAAATTGTGATTTTAGAAAGAAACAGGCTCCCAAGTGCCATTTTCAAACCTCTAAAATTCTCTAAATTTCAATTTCTTCAGGGGGTTGGCAGGTCTGTAATAGAGTATTTTACTTCGGTGTTCAAGTGAATTTTGCAGTGAAACATAAAATTTACCTGGCTTGTCTGATCCTTATTTTTGCAGTTAATTTTGAATATGTTTTTTTTTATATTCCAGCTGGAGGAAATGTGGAGGACAATGTGATAATAGAACGAGACACAGAATCAACAATTATGTTTGTGGAGGGTGCAAGAAGAGCTTATCTTGGATACATGACTTTGAGGGTATTGTATTTTATCTTCATTTCTTTGATCATAACGTTTTGAGAATTAATTATGTTTTATATTTGGTAGTGCTGTTTATTGTGTGTTAAGTCTTTTTCTTTTGGGGAGAAAAAAATGATCATACTTATGTTCCTCTTATTTTGAGACTATTGTTAATGTGAGTTAGTGAGACTTTAAACAGCAAGTGCGAAGTACAAACAAGTATGACTTTTATCCTATGTTTCTAATATAGGTTCTGATTTTCTGGATAAATCAGGAAATCCTGCTTATACTTTTCTTTATATTTTAGTCTCTCTGTGCATATCGTATTGCACATTATAAAAAGAAATAGTCTTGATACAAGATTTAGTAGACTATTGGATTTAAAAAATTTGAGTTCATGCACACATCTGTAAAGTTCTGGATTTTGTTTTGTAGCCAGGTGGCACCTCTGTTCTATCCACAGTTTTGTCCAGATTCTGCATCAGCGGTCCCCCACCACCGACACTACGCTCTAGAGGTGGCTGAGAACACTCAACCTGTTATTGATCATTGTAAAATAAAAAGCTTGTCTGTGGGTGAGTAGACCAAAATCTTGGTGTTCCCTTGTACATTCCACAGAGAAAGAAAAATAATTATGTCGGTTGCTTGTGCAGATGTTGGCTCTATTTGACAATGTTGCACAATGAATTCTTTGTCCGTCCTGTTCAAGTAGTGGTTAGTTTGATAGTAGTGGACTGGCTTTATTGCTGGGCATGTTTTTCTCTTGGTCTGTCTTCCTTCTTCACTTCTATTGCTATTTGTGGACTTTCTAAGGCTCAAGATTGGTCTGTTAGATCCTCATGCAGGTTGGCTGCAAAGATATGACTCCGTTTTTGCCGGTCGCGATTGTGATATATTCGTTCACCTTTTCCCCGTCCGAGAGTTCGTTTCACGCGAAAAGGCGGCTATGGCGGCAGGTGGAAGTGTATGTGACACCGAGGCTGGATCGTGTAAATCAAGATCTACTTCCGCTTTCATTACCATTCGGAAATTTGCCGGCAATAGACTGATAACGCAACATTTGTGACATGCAGGTTGTACAGTATAACGCTGTGCAAATAAAATTTAATCATTTCTCGGATTCCACGTTTGGACTTCTCTGATGACGTCCACCCCTTGTCGCTTATATGACCTATGCAGTTGCGAGCGCCGTAAAAACCTTACTAAAACTAAATCTAGCAGCGAGCAAGCTTGCGATCGTCTCTCTGTCCTCCATTTTTGTCGACTGGACTTTGTTGTGTGTTGTATTCGTTCCATATATTATGTAATAATAATGTATGTTATTGAAGGCACAAATGAACTCCCTTTTTCGAGCTGGTGTGGGTCTTGATTTGCTGGGTAGTAATTTTTTTTTCCAGGTAGTAAATTTGTTCAGGAAATGTTGCTGGACACCCTGACTCGGCCTCACAAATTATGTCAAGCAAAGTCTGTGACATTGCATAACGTTTGTCGCTGAGTGTGTTCTTGAGCAAGACAGCTGAAACCCTAGCTATAGAAAATAAAGGGCTGCGCTCTGATGACCAGCAATGACATGTTTGTATTGCCTGTATTCAAATATTGTTTTCTATCTGATATTGTTGTAACTTTTTAATTGATTTAAATAAGCATTGTCCTGCCATTGTAACCCTTGTTCCTGGGTAGTTGTCAGGTGCTCTGGTGTGGTTTGCTCCTCTTTTCCTATCAAACATTTTATCTTCCTTATTTCTTCTCCTTCATTTTTGTGTTTGTTACTCTCTTGTAATACAGTAGTCTCCGCCTAAGATCCCGGTGCTCGGGAGCAAGGAAAAGCGGGATCTTAGGCGAACCGGGATCTTAACCGACGAACCCAGGGAAGAATCTATGGTGACCCATGTTACGGCTTACAATCGGTAAAATGGTCTCCCTCCACTCTAAAATGAACTGACGTGACCGCTTGGTGGGTTTATGACATATGGCGAGCAAAGAGTGGTTAACCTTGATGACCTATCACAGGGCATAGTGGAATGAGGCGTGCCATTTTCACTTATTATCCTATTATGAGGCTCAAGATCTACGCTTATCAAGTTGCCCCTCCCCTCCCCCTTACCTGTCGAAAATTTATAGCTTTCCATCTCCCCCAACCGCCTTTGTCGTTACACACCATTACGTTGTGAAGACACCAATTAAAATTCAGTCTGTCTCGCAAATTCGGGAGTAGAAACAACTTCTTCAATGGTCAGGGAAGAGTTCACAGTTCAATGTTATCCCGCCAGGAGCGAACGTGTAGGCCCTACCCACCCAGCGAGTAATGTAAGTTTAGGGGGATAGCTCAGGTGTGAGTGAGATGTTCGGGGAAAACAAACGTGTCGGTCAGTTCACACCACGGTGTAATCCCGTCTGGGGCAAACATTGTATCGCTTCATCGAGTTTTACAACGTGTATGTGATCACATTCACGATAGTAGCTGATCTTTGATGCGACGGACAGTTTATTGATCTCAAATGTTCCCTCTTGGTTGATCGGCTGTCCCGCCCGCGGTTTTTTTCCGCAAATTATGATCTGAAATGTGGGATCTTAGCCGAATGTAGACCCTCAGAGTGAATCAGAGCGGGATCTTAGGGGTGACTTTTGTATAGTAAAAATTCTGTTTTCTTAAATCAGCGGGATCTTAAGCGAACCGGGATCGTAAGCGGTGGGATCTTAGGCGGAGACTACTGTACCTCTAATCTTATATAACCTAATTGTGTTGCAAGTGGCGTAAAACTCTTACCCAAACAAAATATCCCTTGTTCTCCTTTGGGGAACAATGAAAGTGATATTTTTCTTTAACAGACTTAACTCCAAAGCTTTTCAGTTTGTGTACCCTTTGGTTTTTAGGAGCTGACATGATATTTTGTTTCTTTTCTGTTACCCCAGTTGGTGCTGCTGTATGTGTGTCAGGGCAGAATGCAGACCCCACTATCATGAACTGCTCCATCAGAGACTGTGAAAATGTCGGTCTTTATGTCACAGACAAAGCTGAGGTGAGTACTTCCAAATGCTTCAGTTCTGCTAACACAATGCTACGGTCGAAATTATAACAAAGATAAACTAAGTTTAGTTTTAGTAGAGGTTTTACGGAAAGCTAAACTGAAAAGACTATTCTGTTTATGCTCATGTCGCACTATGCACTTCATTTCATTCAAGTGTCAGGGGTAGCTGGATTCATGGAGCAAGTTAGATATGATTTTTTCATTGTGTTTTTGTTATTTCTGACTGGCAGCAGTAAAGTGATTTTTTTACCTGTTACTGTACAAGGCGGGGAATCTATAACAAGAAACCTGTTTTTGTTGTACTTGTCAGGGAGTATATGACATTAAATCTGTGTTTTGTTGTTATGCTCACCAGGGAGTGTATGAGAACAATGAGATCAGTGGCAATGCTTTGGCTGGCATATGGGTCAAGAACGGGGCCAACCCTATCATGAGGAATAATCACATCCATCATGGCCGTGATGTCGGAGTGTTTACCTTTGATAATGGACTGGTGAGTAACCAAAGCCGTCATTGGCTAGCTCTTTTATGGTTTTAATTGGTAACATAAGTTGGGCTGTCTAGGGTGTTTGTAGCTTGATTTTTGTATAACTTACAGACATATTCAATCCAGCAGTGAGGGACAAAGAAAATATTTTATAAAGAAGCCCCTGGCCAACTGCCTATTAAAACATTTTTTAACCCAATTGGAAATGCAGTCCAGTATGTTGCCTTAAAAAAGATGCGTTTGTGTTCATCAATACAGTCATTTCTATATCTAGTCTTTGATCGTTCATGATGTGCACAACTTTGTCATGCCATATTAACTCAACATGTTCTGTTGCGAAACATCATGATACACTGTGTTGCATACACACATGACATTGAGTTATTGCTTTGTAGTCTTCTCCATTATGATACTGTGGGTAATAGTAATGGTATTGGAATGTTTCTTTTATTTCCTTCAGGGATATTTTGACAACTGTGATATTCATGACAACCGCATCGCTGGCTTCGAAGTGAAAGCAGGGGCCAACCCGACGGTCATTCACTGTGAGGTCCACCATGGACAGACAGGCGGCATTTATGTACATGAAAATGGAAGAGGCCAGTTTATTGAGAACAAAATACATTCAAACAACTTTGCCGGAGTTTGGATAACATCGAACAGTGACCCCACAATCAGGTAAGTGCCTTGTGTTGTACCTATCATGGGTCTTATTGTCATAGTCAGCTTCTGATTTGCAAAGGATCATGGGTCCATTTTGTTTTATTATTGAAGTTTCTTTTTTGAAAATTCCTGTACTGAGCATGGCATGTATGTTTTGTAGACATCAGTGCTAGAAGCAGTCTTGGCTGATTAGTGCTCTTCTTGCTTCTGTGTGAAATTAAAGGCGGTGAAGCAGCTAATAGCTTTTCAGTGGGGAACTACCCTGAAAATATAAACATTTTAAAGTTTTTGTTTAATTATTTCAAAATTGTCCTAAACGGCACAAAATTCCAGTTCAAATTATTAAACAATTTCATACCTGTTTTTGGTCCCCTTTATGTCTGTACTAACAATTGTGGTGCATCTAACTTCAGGAAAAATGAAATCTACAATGGTCAGCAAGGAGGAGTGTATATATTTGGAGATGGGAGAGGATTGATAGAGCACAATAATATATATGGTGAGTTGATCCTGTATTTTGTCCAGTCTTAACTTTTGGGATAGTGCGACAAATAGAATTGGTCAATATACAGAGGGGCCTTTTGTTTGTACCAATTTTCGCTACTGAAGGGGCCGTTTGATTGTATTCTCAAAAGCCTAATCTGAAGTCAAAAAGTACACCTCCAGTCTGTGGGAGAGCCACTGGAAAAAAACTAGACGGGTAACAAACTCCACAATATTAAACCTAAACTGGGACTGCGAAATCCTTCGGACCTCTCCAGAAGAGACGAAGTCATATTTACTCGATTACGCATCGGACACACGGCCTTAACACACAAATACCTCCTTCAGGGAGATGAAAAGCCATTCTATGTTGGATGCGACACAGATTTTACCATTAGACACCGAATGTCTAGACTTCGGAGAGATCCAAAGGAAATACTTTTAATTGCAAAAAAATTGCAAGACATTTTTTCCGTCGTTGATCCTTACAGAATTTTGGATTTTATGAAGGCCATTGGCCTTTATGGAAAATTATGAATTTTTAAATGTCATTTAGAAAGTTGTTTTAAATTTAAATTTAAATCTAAAATATATACTCGACTTTTAGCATTATAATTTTTTTTTATAGCAATATTGACCAGTACCAGACCAAGAAATAAACTGTTGAGAAAAAAAAAAAACTTGTTTCGCGCGCTCATATGACCGTATGCAGTTGCGAACGCCGTAAAACCCCATACTAAACTAAAAGCCTAATCTTGTCTTCATCCGCTTTTTGGACCTATGAAGAATGTATCACTACTCACTTACCCACAGTGGGTAGGGGATGGTAACAATAAGGTAAACCCATGTACACTCCCTTATAGTGATGTCATACGCTGGAGCATCTGAGTTCATATCTGTATGCTGGTGGCTGGCAGAAACTCTGTTGTGGTTTGCTCCTTCTTTTCTATCAAATATCTATCGTCCTTATCTCTCCTCCTTTCTTGTGTTTGTTACTCTCTTGCAACACTTCTAAATCTACGGCACTTATATGACCTAATTGTGTTGTGAGTGCCATAAAACACTTACTAGAACAAATTCATATCTGTATGTTGGATATTTACTTTGATGTAAGTCGGACCCTTCTGGCCATCCTTATTATTGGGCAAAGGGCTCCACTTTTGGAATTAACCATCTGTGTGTAAGTAGGGCATTATAAACACCAAAAAACAATAGTTATTACACACCCGTCTTTCTAATGTAACTTGCATATTCTTTGTCATAGTTCTTGAGATGACAACATCTGCTTGTTTTTCTCTCTTTCAGGCAATGCACTAGCAGGCATACAAATAAGAACCAATAGCAACCCGATTGTGAGGCACAACAAAATACATCATGGTCAACACGGCGGCATCTATGTGGTAATTTACTATCTTGTAGTAACCTTACTACTATTTGTAGTGATTCTCTTATCTCGTTTAGAGTGGTTGATTTGTGCTGGCTAATGTATTTCTGGGCTTATTTGTGCTTCGTTAATTCTTTTCCCATGTGAATTAATAGACCATGAATGGATTTGCTTATATTTTTCATTGTTCCATTTCGTTATAGATGAGAGTTATTTAAATATCTTCAAGTTACCTACTTAAGGTCACAGTGGATAACAAATGCTAGCAGAGAAAACAGTACACAAACTGGCAGTAGGCAAAAAGAACCCATTTCTGTTATCTCCAAAGAAAAGTGGTGGAAAGCAAAAGCTCTCACTGGAAAAGGGAAAGGCAAATGAGACAGGTAGACCCGGCGCAACTTACTTGGAAAACCTGATCAGATAAGTGATGGAGAAAGACCAGGATAAATATATTTTTGAGAGCATGGAAGCAAAGAAATGTATGGCAGACCACGATTGCTGATATTGGTTTCAGATCTGACACCTATTGGAAAATGTTACGATATATCATTATACAGCTTTTGAGTGTTGCATTTCATGTTTTCCAACTCAGCATGAAAAGGGAAAAGGCCTGATAGAGGAGAATGAGGTGTACTCCAATACTTTGGCGGGAGTGTGGATCACCACAGGGAGTACACCTGTACTCAGGAGGAACAGAATACACAGCGGGAAACAGGTGAGTCTAAGATTTGTATTGTTATAAGCTAGTTTTTCTTTTTTTTCGTGTCGACCTACCTGTAATTTTGTCTCCTTTCTGTTCTTTGTTATTATGCTTTTCTGTAAGTGTGTCTTTCTCTTCTACCTTCCTATCTCTACCTTTGTCTCCTCTGGATGGAATGATGTGGTAAAATACAGGTAAGGGATAGGGTGTTTCAGTTGTTTTTGTGTTGGGGGGGGGGGGGATTTTTTTTTGTAAAGATGAAAAATCAGGTATTTGTTGAGCTCTTTACTTCATTCTTCTCTTGAAGAAATTTCAACCAGATTTTGAAAGAAAGTTTTTTACCTTTTCTTACAGCAAACTGTTTTGTATGAGGGTTTTTTTTTTATGTGAGATAAACTTCTGCTACTTAGCAATGACCACGAAAATCCGTTTTTTGCCAGAAAATGTTTGCAAATATGTGCATTTTGTAGCTTTATCTTCACTGAGCATAGAACTTTTTGAATTTTTTAAATCCATCAATAAACAAAAAAGATACGGATTTTTTAATCAATTAATTTCTGGTACACTTTTATATAATGAAAAAAACCCAAAATATGGGACGTTCTTTGGTGAGTTTTGAGACAATATTCGTCATAACTCGCTCATTTCTCTGAGTATTTAAAAGAAACTTGGCAACCCAGTACATTTTCTAGTGCAGAATCTAGTCCTGCTTTCAGATTTTTCATAGCTATCCTATTTTTTGAGTTATGAAGATGTTTATAGGTAAAAATGTTGGCCTTTTTCGGTGCGTTTTGAGACAATATTTGTCATAGCTCGCCTATTTCTTGGAATATGTAAATGAAACTTGGCAGTCTAGTACATTTTTTAATGCAGAATCTAGTCATGCAGTCAGATTTTTAATATATGTCATACTTTTTGAGTTGTAAAGACATTAACAGGTAAAAAAGTGGCGTTCTTTACAGATTTACAAAGATTATCAGTCATATGTTCTCCCAAAGTCATGATATTTGAATGAAACTTGGCAACATAAAAGGTTCTTCCTTGCCAAGCAATATTCTGGATCAATTTGTCACAAAAATGTAAGTAGAGAGCTACTAATAAATCCAGTTTTGTACTAGTAAAAGCATGCATACTTTGTTATAGAAAATAAGATCGTCTCTGTGTATATCCATTGTTGGACAGTGTCCTATTGTGTGGTAGATTAAGATGCGTTCAGATAATATAGTTTACAAGTCATGGGAATATTTCGCATGTGTAGGCTACAACTCATACAATAAATGTAACATATTTACAACCCCCCCCCCCCCCTTCTCTCTCTCTCTCTCTCTCTCTCTCTCTCTCTCTCTCTCTCTCTCTCTCTCTCTCTCTCTCTCTCTCTCTCTCTCTCACACGCGCACACACATGCACGCGCGCACACTCACGCACGCACGCGTGAACGATAACAATGTATAAACGGGACTATCTTCCCAGACTGGACTAAATAAGTACCATACTCTTTAATAACAATCTTAATGCCTCACTTTTCCCAAACAGAGCACACAGGACGAGTCCAAGTGTGTGCTTTCCCAAGAGGGGGGAATAGGCTTTCATAACGCAAACACAATGCCATACCACTTCTCAAGATGTTTGCTTTTCTGTTTCTATTCTTCTGTCATGCAATCAAGCAAATAAAAATGACTACATCTATTGTATTGTGACTAAAATGCAACAAAAACGCAAGTTATCAAGGCCCCCGTTTAGTTTTCAAGTATCCTTCCCCCCCTTTCCGGTTCACATAAGAGGGGCCTCGTTTGTAGCGACCGATGGCTGATGACGTCACTCAGTGGAAATTTCCACGCCGCCGGCCGTTCACCCAGAACGCGCAAATGGCAATGTCGCTTTTTTCCCTAGTTACTCCCACATTTTTAAAGATTACGCCAAAACCGCTATACACAGAAGCATGAAATTTTAAGGGAATAAAGAAAAATGGTGTACAACGTATCAGTCAGTTTGACAAATCACAGCTCCGAAAAACCTTCAAAGCGCACCACATCAACCACTTTCGCAAACGTTTTCGACTGCTTCTAGGATGGGTACAATGTTGTCAAATTGCATACTACGAGATTGACCTCTTTTCTGATTGGCTGCCAAGTTTCATTCATATCCATTCAAGAGAAGCGGCGTGAGAGCGAGTTAAAGACAACAACCTTTGCGTTAGTGCGTCCCACGAAACACCCCCGCGGCGGGGGCCAAAAATCGGCAGAACAAAATGCGCTCGGTGGGCATTGCTATGCTACTGGTAGCTTTTCTAGTCCAAAATGAGAAACCCTGGTGAGGTATACTGTACATAAGTAAAGTGTGCAGGCACATATGTGGTGATCAAATAATCAATAGATAAATAGGGTGTTGTAAATGCATAATGTCTGTTGTTTACTTTTTAAATGCTATCCATACTAATTTGAGCTATTTTCCTTAGGTTGGTGTTTATTTCTATGACAACGGTCATGGAGTTCTAGAAGACAATGATATCTTCAACCATCTGTACTCCGGAGTTCAGATAAGGTAAGCTACAGACACTAGTAGATTCTGTCATTTTTGTAGTATGTTTTTGTGATGATGAGACCAAAGTTGACTCTTAGTGTCGGTTGTCATTCCAAATTGAATTACAGTGGCATGTTACATGAGGTTTGTCTTCGAAATAAAATTCCCTGTTCTGTAAAATCAAAAAATTTTATTTTAAGGGTACAGAATTTTGTACAAACCTACAGAAGCATGTTTTCTATTTAACATAAGCAACAGTTAATCTAAATGCACTTTTTCATCTGATGTAATCATCTATCAAATGTAGTGACGTGTCTGCTTCAACCAAAGTCTTTATTGCAGCATTTGTTTTTAGCACAATTTCTTTCTGCTTTGATTTTTTCTTTTTACTTCTTTCCCTTTGTTATCGGCCCCTCACAGTGTTCATTTGCATAATTCGTTCTATTTGGTGTTTTTTCCCCCAGAACTGGAAGCAATCCTTTCATCAGAAAGAACAAAATCTGGGGTGGCCAGAATGGTGGTATACTGGTCTACAATGGAGGCTTAGGGATGATAGAGAGCAATGAAATATTTGACAATGCTATGGCTGGCATCTGGATCAAGACGGAAAGTAATCCCATCCTGAGGCACAATAAAATTCATGATGGAAGGGATGGAGGAATTTGCATTTTTAACACTGGCAAAGGTAAGAGGGTTTTTCTCATTCTCTGTCCCCTTTTTTTTTTTTGTTGTTGTTGCAATTTAGCAATGCCAATCGGGGTTTCCCGCGGGCCTAAAATTTGGTCCCCGTTTGCAGGTGATTTTTTGGACCGGGTCGTAGCATAGGTGACTAACTTTCTCAACCTCGGTCTGCTCTTTTTCTGAACCAATGTAAATGAAACTCGGCAACCAATCAGAAAATGGTTCAAACTAATGATATGTGGACGTTGAAGTTCGTACCCATAAATGAACCTATACTTTTGGTGTCGGGAACAGTTTCGTATCGGGTGTATTGAAAACTATAAGGAGCTTGAATTTCAATGCCGAGATGGTAATAGATCTATCTATCCTGTATAGTGTGCTCAAATTTGAACGTTCTGTGTCGAGTAGTTGTTTAGACCCTATCTTAAATGCCCGACTACCCCCCTATCCAAAGCGGCTTCACATGGAGACCGGCCATTTTCCCCTCACTCTCGTGGCAAATGTATATGACCTACAAACCCCTGCATTACTATTCCGAGCCCATTCATTGGTCACTTGAAATAGGGCAAAGGCGGGCGCGTGCATCCGATTGTTTTTCTCTCTGTTCCCCTGTAACATCGCAATGGGGGTATTGGGAGGCGAGTTTATCTCAGGGTGTTCGCGTCTCAACAGGGAAAAAGAATTTTTAATTGTACGGCATGCTAGATTGAATTAACTTATCTTGTAAGGTTGGCATGGTCTAACGTCATCAAAGAAAGCTTTTCCTTTATTTAGTAATGCTGCCAACATATATTTAAAGATCCCATGTTGTGATAAGATGCTATAAATAAAATGGACTCATCCCGACACCCCTTTTTCGCAAAATCGTAATATATACTCCAAAATTTTAATTATAACAAAATAATTACGAAATAGTAAATCTGACGGCAGAAATGATTTCTCCTCCCTAAAACACATCAGGTCGCCAAGTTTCTTTCTAACACTCCAATTAATTACCGAGATATCCTCGATTATCGTACAGAATCTGCTACGGCTTGGTCCACTGTTTAGGAGTATTTTCCTATATGTGGGTCATCCATGTTTTGCCGACATTTACAACCCAATTACTTTTTTGTTTATGAACCGATTCTTAAAATTCAAGAAGCATAATTCTTAGAATTGAAAATTCTTTCTTAGGTACCAACTAAAAAAGGGCTAAAGCGAAAAATTAAATTTTCATTGGTATTGCTATGCAATTTCCAGTCTTTGCATGGGAAATTTTAATACAATTTCTTTTAAGGATACATTGGTGACAGAAGTTGCACCACTGTTATGGTCTTTTGTTTGAATTTAATTATTGCAACAGGTCTCCTTTATGAATGCCTTTTTTTAACAATCTTTTTTAACCCGTGTCCTGCGGGAGCCGGGTTTATGTCGCCCGATAAGCCTATTTTGGCACCTCGCCTACGTTCTGGTCCTGAATCAGTGTAGCCCCTGGCTCAGCGCACGTGCACCGCGCATCATCTTACGTGAAATTCGGGTCCCGAGTCGGATCCCCATCCACGCAGGTCAAGTGTGTGTGCGTCAGTCTGCTTGAGTTTGTGTGCATTTGTGGCCTTCTTCTAGAACCGCCTGCGTTGGTTCATAATCGAGGCATACGTCTCATTCAAAACACACCAAACTGGTAGCTCTAGATGTTCGTCCAATGAAATTATAGAAGAAATTGACCCTGTTAGACATGAGGAGCTCGAAAGGATAGTCAGGAAATAAGACTTCTTTTTTTTCTATACAAAATCTTTCAAATGAGCTTGATTTTGTATGAAATGGTACTACCTGATAAAAAATAAGCTTGTTTGATAGTTTTGAATACCATTGTGCAGGTACAAAGAACAATTTGAGTGCAAAACTTTCGGAAATTGACCTATATTATCTCCTTTCGAACATCAGGCCATTCATAACAACAAGAGTGTCCAGAAAGGTTATTCAAATGGGCGTAACTACTCGTAATGTCTTATCAGCTTGTGAGGGGGGGGTTATTCATGTGTTTGTAACTCTTTACAAATAGAAAGCTAGGAAAGATAGATCGTTATTTTCATCATCGATTAACACACTCCCACGATATTCATGGCGAAAACACACGTTTCCCGGCGCGCGCTCTGTACACCAACAGTACACACTGAGTGACCCCAGCGGCCTGCCCGGCACGTCCGACGTAATCGGTTGCTGGTAAGATTCGCATTTCGGCACAGACGCAGGACAAGAGTTAAGCTTAAACTGTTAGTAGTCTAGTCTTTTGTGCTGGATCATAGTGTACTACATCTCCTCAAAACATTTCAATGTGAGCTTGAAAGATGCACATTCATCTTGCCATGCAGTGACTAGAGAGAGTCACTCGGTGTTTTGTGTCAACATATTGGACAAGATGGCTGAGCTACTGGGAGATCAGTAGGAACTCCTGATTGATAGTAGAATATGATAGGTTTTTGTCTCTGTCCTGTGGTGAAGAATGTTTCTTGTAAGATTGGTATTGCTCTGACCCGCAGGCCTCCTGGAGAACAATGAGATTTTCCGGAATGCCCAAGCTGGTGTTCTAATCAGCACACAATCCCACCCAATCCTGCGGCGCAATCGTATCTTTGATGGGTTAGCAGCTGGGGTGGAAATCACCAACAACGCCTGTGCCACTTTGGAAGAAAACAAAATCTTCAACAACAAATTTGGAGGTTTATGCCTGGCAACTGGTGTTGATCCAATCATGAAAGGTAGGCTCTATACACCCTCATTGTCTTATTGTAGGTTGTTAGTGGTCACTATTCAGCCCTACATCTGTACATAGTTGAACGAACCATTGTGTGTGCATGCTTGAGGGGGGGAGTTGGTTTGCTGTCTTTTGCACTATTTTGAAATGGAAGAACAGGGGTTTCGGGGTAAGTTGTCCTTATTGCATCCATATTTGTCATAATAGGAGTATTCTTCCTTGTTGGAAGACTGTTTATCAATGTTGTGGGCTGTTAAGTTTCCCTACCTGACTCAGAAATAGCTGTAGTTGTGGGTAATGCTTAGGTTGGGAGAGAGCTGGCTACTGTTTACTCAATGATTGTAATGTGATAGATTTTAGATGTCTTGATCTGTTGGAAGTCAGCAGATGTCTCTCAAATGTTGTTCATTTATTCTTAAGAATGGTCTCAATTATCAGGGTTATTGGCCAGACAGAAGCTACTCGTTCTGAATAGCAGGGTAAAGTAGGTCAGAGTGGAGATTATATTCAGTTGTCTGACATCTCATATAAATACTAGTCACTGTTGACATCTGTAAGAAATGTTTACTGAAAAAGGCCTTTATTCCAATCCCTTGAAACACTTGCTTTCTGAGTTTTTTTTCTATGATATACAATTAAGAGGTGTGTACACGACATCTTTTTGTGTTGCCTATGTGTTTGTGCTGACAATAAAGTGATAATTTTTCTATTTTCAGACAATGTTATATTTGGCAACCACAACATGGTGGACAGAGCTGTGAATTCTGGCCAGTGCTTGTACAAAATCTCAAGCTACACAAGTTTTCCCATGCATAAATTCTTCAGGTACAGGCACATAGTGAAGAATCACATAGTTTTGCCGTCATGGACTCTTATTAAGTCCTTTCCTTTCTTGGTGGCTGAGAGATACAGCACTGTTCAAACATGGGGGGGTTTCGTTTTTCACGAAATTTAGAGACTTGCTGCAGGCATTTTTGCTAGATGGCATACAGTGATTTCTCACCTGTGGTCCCAGGAAAGCTGGAATTTAGTACCAAATCGCTTTGCTTCAGTTCAAGAAACCCTGCTGGTACGGTTTCCATGTTTCACAAGCTGAAGACTCCTCAGCTTTTGGAAGCGGGAAGATGAGCTGGCCAATGAGGGCTATGCAAACAAAATTCTAATGTGGACCCTATTTATAATTGGAGAAATTCTTGGTCATCATCATTAGTGAATGGGGGTACTTTCAAAGACAGCTTAGACCAGCCAGGAAGGTGAAAAACAAAGGGTTCTTGTAAGAAAATGTGCCACTTTTGTGTAACATCAATAGCACTCTTGGTTGAAGAAGGTACAAATGGGGAGATTCAGGTAACAGAAAATATGATGCTATAATGGTTTTTGAAAAGTTGTTGTATAATATTGTTGTAATTTACAACTGAAAAGGTGTAAAAAAAGAAAGGTAATAATGCATTATGTGGGAGATTTGACCTAACTACTTATGTGTCTCTGTAAACATCATTCTAAGGTTGCTGCTAATGTTGTGATCTTGATGGTTTGTTTTTTATTGTTTTTTGGGGGGGAGGGGGGTTGATGTTGTTATGTTCAATGGGATATGTTTATCTTATTCAAATGTAGCTCATGCTAATGTATTATCATGATGAATTTATTCAACCGGTGTGAAGATGATGATGTCATTGTTATTGAAATGTACCCTTTTTGTCCCTGTGTAGGTGTCGAACCTGCAACACTACGGAGCGTAACGCCATCTGTGTGAACTGTATCAATACATGCCACGCAGGCCACGACGTGGAGTTCATCCGACACGACCGCTTCTTCTGTGACTGTGGGGCCGGCACGCTGAGTAAACACTGCCAGCTACAGGGAGAGCCCACCCAAGACACAGACACTCTCTACGACTCAGCTGCCCCCATGGAGTCACACACGCTAAGGGTTAACTGACGTCGGGGTATTCCGAGGGTTAAATGACTCTGAGGCACTGAGGGTCAACTGAAACTGGGGCGCACTGAGGGTCAACTGAGGCTGGGGTGCTCTGTGAGTGGACATACTGTGGGGCATCCGTATGGTCAGCTGACACTAGGACACTCTGAGGGTCAACTGATACTGGGACACTGAGGTTCAATTGACGTCAGGGCACCCTGAGACTGAGGGTCAGCTGACACTTGGGCACTCTGAGGGTCAACTGACGACGGGGCATCCTGAGATTCTGAGGGTCAAATGACACGTGGGCACTGAGGGTCAGCTGACGTCAGCGCACCCTGGGACTCTGAGGGTCAACTGACGCTAGAAGACTGCGAGAAAAAGATAACCACACGCCTCCGTGTTTGTTTTGTCCCACTTTTTATTGATCAGGCATGCCAGATGGGTGGGCATGAGGTGGGAAGGTGAACTTTGCTGGAGGTGTCCTATTGCCATCTTTCATTCTCATGGTGCTGAAACTTCACCTGTGTCAAAACCGTGGAGGGAGAGGGGGGATGTTGGGAGAGCGAATTCTCCACAAGTTGAGTGGAAGTAGAAATGCAACACTAATGATGAAGTTACTTTATGTGTATGGTGTTGCGCTGATCCACAACACTGAAATACACACTAGTCATTTGCAGTCTCTGTCCATGTCGCTGGGGTCAGACTCTGGTTTGTCAAAGTAGAATAATATTTATTTTCAAGGACACAAATACGGACGTCATTCTTTGACATTCAGTCTTTGTTTTGTCTTACTTAGAGAATCAAACGTGGACAAGTGTCAAGAGCCCGGTCTTAGACAGACCTTCCTCTTTTGGTTTTCAGTGATGAAAGTTTGCATGCCAACATCTGTTGGGGACAGGAAGTAGATAGACGTTAGCATATTTTAGTGCCGAGTTGATTGGTTTAAAGAAACACCAAAGACCTTTATGGTATTTAATGAGAAAATAATTTGAAAGCTATGGTGCACATGTTTTTGTTGAGATAAGTGTTTGTAAAATAATGATTATGTGTGTGATTGTCTTTTTTGTCTTGTAGTTTTGAGTTTTTGTTATTTTCAGTGTTAAGAGGGGATTGTGTTTGTTTGAAAATTAACTGCTGCTGGAGTGATCTCAGTTTTTTGTTTCTTGTCTTTGTGTGTAGGTCTATGTGGTTATTTTTAGGTTTGTCTTTTTACTTTTTACGTTTCTGAGCTGATTTGATGCCTTCACTCCTTTTCTTGTCTGGATTTTTGTATGTTGCACTTTTTCTCAGGAGTGATATGGCTACCTTAGTGGTTCTCTGCTTCTGGTGAGCTAATATTATCTCAAAACTGCTCCTTATCATCATTCAGAAGTACACAAGTTCATAGTCACACAGGTTGGTGGAACATTCAGGAGACCTGAGTATTGTTCTTCTCATTGGAAGGTTTTTACTGGGTTCCGTGTCCCAACTCCCCTGTAAAGTGACCAGAAATTTTCTTCACTGGGCCTATATTTGGTGTGTTCAGGGTAGTCAGGTTACCAAACCAAGTATCTTGAGTGAGCAGGGTTGTGGTTTCAGACAGACCATTGTTCTGCTTCTTTTTTTTTTTTAGATGCTGGTATCTGCTCTTTGACTTCAAATGTGTCCAGATGTTTGAAAAGTGTTCTGTGGTTCAGATTGAGACACATAATATGTTCTTCGTTTCTCTAAAAGAAAATTCTTCTGAACAGGTGCTCTTGTTATTTTTGGTCTTTTTTTAATGTTCTTATCTGATGTTTCAAGAAGAGGTTTAATGTCCCGTCAAAACAAATCATCAAACTTCATTTTGTACTAGCGAGGATATGAATTAATACTTTTATTTTAAAAATATCTGCTGTGAGTTGTTTTAATGAAATTGTTCCCGCTTGAAAGGAGTAATGAGTTGCATGTTTTTGAAAAAATGTTTTTCTCCTGTTTTCTCTGTTCATAGCACAAGGTGTAAGTTTTATTCATAGCTCTACAATAGGCTGCTTTGATGTTCAGGGCATTATGACTAGTTATTTAGTCACTGAGTTTATTTTTTATGATAAAACTGGGCATGTAGTCTATGGAATCTCCCAACAGTTTTACTTACTTGTCCCATATTGAATGTGTAGTAAAATCTGTAGCAGAGGGGCACTATCAACTCCACTCTATGGTTCCTGGACTGCAAGTTTTTTTGGTGTCTTTTTTGTTTGGGAGGGAGTTCTTTTCCATGTTGTTATTGCACCATTCTAAAGTTTCTGAATGTCAGTGACATGCTGTTTTTGGTATCTGTTAGAAATACATCTTCTATCATCTAAAAGTAGACTGGAATCTCTTCATTTGTCAGGCCTTTGGAAAGCCAGCCCAGCCCGTCTGTTTCCCCTGCACAATCTGTACGAATCTTTCTTCTTTTTTTTTGGTTAAGATTCCAGACTGAGATGGGTGTCTCTATATACTTACACACGGACACATGTCACATGATGTCAGTTTTGCTATGCTCATATGATTAGCACCTGGGGTGCTTTCCCTGCTGCAGATGTGTTATTGTCTTTTTAAGAATTTTCTTATACACAATGGTGTCTGGTGTTCCACATCTCTCTAATGACTTCTCTGTTGACATCCACCCCTTGGCGCTCATATGACCTTATGCAGTTGCGAGCGCCGTAAAAACTGTACTAAAACTAAATGCTGTGCTACTGGTCATGGTGATCGTCTCATTCTGTTTTTGTTTCAGATGGTGTTTTCTTAGTTATAAACTTAAAACAAGGTTAAGTTGTGACTAAGAAGAAGATGGTACTTTCTAGTGCAGCAAGATTTGCACATTTGTAAATATTTGGCCAAAAAGAGAATTGTTGGTAGTATATGGTGGTGTTTGAGTCATCTTTTGGGTATTCATGAAATGGTCTTTCTTAATTACACTTTGATTGATTCTCGTTTGGCACTGACCACACGTTTTGTCTCGTAAAACACCTTGGGTGGGGGTGGGGTATTTGGACATAGACGGGACTCCCGACAGCTCCCACTGTCTTGTGCTGCTGTGTGAGCTCAGGCTGTAAGTAAGCAGCGCAGGAAAAGAATGTTCAGATTTGCCAACTAACTTGTGGGTCATTTCACTTGATGAGTTTAGCATAGTGTGGACGTTGTTGTTGTTTGTTACCTGTTTGCTCATCAGTTGTCTATGACCAATGTTAATTATATGTATAATTTATTCTTTGGCCAATATGATGAAGTGCCTTTAGGTTTTTATTTATTTAAAAACATTTTTTTAGATGTAAGAAAGCTACGAAAAGGGACTAATATTTTCCATTGTTTTATTTTTCCAGACTAAAGGCAGAATAGTTCTTGTTTTCTTGGTTTGTGATATTGCTTTGTTTGAGGAGCCTTGATCTAGGCACCAAGCAATGAGACAATAAGTTATGTTGTGTGAACCTTGAGTTCTCTCCCTGCTGATGCTAGCCCCTCTGGGTGAGGAGTTGTGCGCCCAGCCAGAAGAGACTGACACCCAACAGTATGAGTGTCATTGCCCTGTTGTTGTGTTTTTTTTGGAGGGGGGGGGGGTTGTGTGTCTTGGATGTTTTTACTTGACAGTTTCAGGTCGTGACACATACTCCTTCAACACAATGTTAGCCAAAGCAGCGTTACTCCACACCTCCTGGTCACTGGGCTCTCCTGGTTCAGTCAATGCTTCTGGTGATCCAGCAGGCGGTGCTTATGAATTCTTACACTCTTTTAGTCTGGACTTGATCGTTGTTTGGATGCATTCTTTTCTTGTTTCTTCCATTTTGATTGTGGGTCTTACTGTCGCTGGGCACTTTTTTGTTTTCCTCGCATTGACGGGAAGTTCATCTTCTGCCAGAGTCAAGTTGTCTGGGCAGTCTCAGGTGAATGTTTCCTGCCTGTCTTTGCTGACTTCAGCAGGTCATATGTAGTTTGTTGTTTATTTTTGTTTGGTTTGTTGTTGGTTTGTTTTTTTCTTTAGGGCACAGTCTAATGTGGGCCACTGTTCCCTCAGCTGGTACTGGGGCTCTCTCTGGTTCTTTTGACGGTAGAAAGGAATGTTCATGACTGTCCTTCTGCCGGGCTTGGTTGTATCGGAGTTTTACTTTTTGTCTACAATCCTGTCTCTTCTATATATATATTTCACACTCCTTTCATTACTCTAAAGTTATATATATATGTATTATATA
>NW_004797335.1:1637406-1640285 GCF_000002075.1 Aplysia californica | reverse complement strand
CTTTCCCCCTTTCCTGTGTGCAGCTGTTTATGACCGTGTTAGCACAACTAGGTTCTTTTTCTTGTGATGCAATCTCTCGAGTGATGATTACTTGGTTCTAAAAATGTTTTCAGTTTGCTGTTGTTGTATGTCAGGTATGCATTCGGCAATGTTGTTTTCAGACGTTTGTGTTAATTTGCCTATGGTGGTAACATCCTTTAGTTAATATAATCATAGTGCACTTACAGTGATAGATGAGATTTGACTATCTCCTGTTGTTTTTTTGTTCTTATTTATATATATATATACTGTACATAGGATCTTAAAGATCATGCAGAATTATGGATGATAAATATATATTAATATGTATATATATATATATATAAACATATATATATATATTTATCACATATATATATATGTGTGTGTATATATATATATATATACATATTATATACACATATAAATATAATACCTCGGTACATGTTTGTATATATTTGGATGTGATTGTGAACCCAGATTTATAAAGTGTTTGATGTATCTTGCTGCATGTCCCAGTGAGAAGTTTCCTGGCACTTTACCCCCACGGTGTGCCCAGTGTGAGTGCTATCTGTGGTGCAAGCGTGTCCACTGTCAAGATTATTTTTAAAACTACATTGGCCAGGCTACTAGCCCACGGGGAGTCTTGTGTTGTGTAATCTCTGTGTCTGTATTGTATGGCATGTTCACTCTCTGTGTCTGTATTGTGTGCTGTGTACTCTCTCTGTGTCTGTATTGTGTGCTGTGTACTCTCTCTGTGTCTGTATTGTGTGCTGTGTACTCTCTCTGTGTCTGTATTGTGTGCTGTGTCGGTGAGTGGGAACTGTGTCTTGCTGGGAATGATTAGTGTTGTTTTTAAGATTGTTTTGTTGTTTTTGTTTTGTTTTGGGTTTTCTTCTTCTGCTATATCAAGTCAAGTTTGAATAATTTTGTGTTTTTGCGTGAGGGGAACTTATGCATGCGCTGCCATCATATTATTGTTTGGTCTTTATAGGGTTGATTTTTAATTATTTCTTTTTTCATTTAACTCTTTGCATCCTCTGCCACTTTGTTGTGATCCCTTCCTGTGTAAGTGTATTATGTGGTTGATAGAATTTGGCCCTTTTGCAGTATGTGCATCTGTGCTGTGTGTGTGTTTATGTGTGTGTGCTATGAGCATCTGCTGTTGCGTGTGTGCGTATGTGACTGCTAGATGCCTCCTGGGGAGAGTGCTCATGCAGCTCTGAGCCTGGTGCTCTGAGGTTTGTGTGTTTGGAGGGGATGAGCATGTGTAGAAGGGGTGACTGGCAGCCCCTATAGTTGTCCCCAGTGCTCATGAGATCAGGGAAAAGCCTATGTCTTCATTCTTTGTATTTGGCAATTGATGTGTTTATTAGCTCGTGTTGGCAAGTAATTCACTAAATTTGTTCTTTTTTTTTGGAGGGGGGAGGGGGCATTTTAATTAAAATTAACTGATCATGAGGGCAAAACAATAAGGGCTATTTTCTAGTGTGTGTTTTTGGGGTGCACCTATGAATTTGAACTGTTCAAAGAAAGAACCTTTCATGAGAGACAGAAGTGAGCAAGAAGATACCAAAAAAAATCTGCATGTTTTATGTTGTGACTTAAAATTCTATGCCTGTTACTAAGGGCACAGATTATGAGACATTCTGTTGTTAGGATGTGCACGAACAGGGCCAGGGAACTGAGCTGTCTGTACCTGTGACTGCCGTGATGCAGCTGTGCTTGTTGGTTACAGCATTATGTTTTTTTGTCATGTTTAATTTATCAGTAATTTATGAGCAGGATGTCCCTGATTCTTGACCAAAGAAGAAGAAGAAGAAAAAAAAGCAGTGCTCACAATGCGGTGTCAATCACTGTGTGGTCTTGTGTCCTCAGGCACAGCGTGATGTCAGTTGTAGAATGTCTCTCTCCCGCACAGACCTCTTTCAATCTTCTTTCTCAAATAGTTTCATGATGGCTTTTGGTCATGTTGCTTTTTCTTATGGGGGAGATCAGTTTTGATATGTGTGTAAATAGTACTGGGGGGGCATTATATTGTTGTATTATGGTTTGTGATCATCTTTTGGTCTAAATAACTGTTGAGGGAAGTGGCCATAAAGGAAGTGTATAGTTTCTTGTGAGTGCATGAAGTTCTGTATAGTTATTGAAGTCTGTCTGTGGCAGTCTGGTCATTGGCCAGCAAATGTCAAGGTCACTTTTTTCGCACCTATCCCCAATATGGCTCATTAGTCTTTACAGTACTCACAGTCACAGTTATGACAGGACAAAGAATTTCCTTCAGGCAGAGTGAACAAAGACAACCAGTCCATTACACTCAGTCATGAGCACACACACACACACACACACACACACACACACACACACACACACAGGGATAAATCAACATAGATTTTTGTATAACCTTGCCAGTCCTTCAAGTTAGTAGTTCTCCCCGCAGTGTAGTTAGTGACCATGTCTTTTTTACTACTTACTACTGTTTTTCCCCTGTCCTCTTGAAGAGCACCATATCCAAAATGAAGCTTTCTTATTGTTCATGATAAAAATCTGTACAGTTGACTCTACAACTTTTTTTTTGTACGGTTCGTAAGATATCTTACTTCTCTCATCATGGTGTACCTGTAATTCTGAAATAACTATAGTTTTTATATCGTGGAGCCAGGTGCTTGTTACCTGCAATTACGGGGTGTGGGTGTTTTCCTTGTGTGGTCCCCTTCAAGGATGGGGGAAAATCCAGCCAACATCCCGGGGCCATGGCTTGTACTTGAGGCACAGGCACTAGCTCCTTTATCTTGCCATTTATTGTCCTGGATCATTTCCCTCATCTTGTCCAGGTCCTGGACCATTCCTCTCATCTCGTC
>NW_004797335.1:1630571-1636269 GCF_000002075.1 Aplysia californica | reverse complement strand
CCCCCCTTTCCTCTCTCATCACGCCAGATAGGTCTAATGAGACAACTTTTTTGTCGCTTGTGCAGCATGCTGGGCCAGAAGTAGAAAAGCCGTGCTGTTCAATGTTGAGAGAGAAAGCCCTCCAGTGACGACGTTACAGTACAATGTAGTGGTGGAAGATTCCGCTGACAGTGTCACAACTGTCTCACTAGACACGGAGAATGAACTTCTGAAAGAGATAACGCCTTTTGCTAAAAAGCGAGTGGTTTAAGGGCGCCACAAGCCGGTCCTACTTCTTTATATTCCCGATGTTATTTCTGTCTGTCTCGTTTTTTCCCCAGCAAATTGATCGTTTTTATTCAATGTGCTTCTCTTTACTCAAACAAAACTCAAACTATCCGAAAGTACAGTATAACTATGACGGTTCCCTTTTCTTGCTACTTGAAGAATTGTTTTGCTTTTTAGCTGAGAGAAATCTTTTTTGGGGGGGGGGGAAGTCCAAAAGAACATGGAAATGAGAAGGAAAAAAAAGACCCTCTAGAGAGGAGTTGACCATTCATTGGCTGACTCGTGTGGTCTGTGTCCACTTGCCCGGAGAGCCGGATTATCCGCCCTTTGTCGATTGGCCATCTCTTCCCGGACAATAACACAATAATCTCGCGCTAAGTCTTGGTCTTAGAATGGAAATATAAAAACAACGCTCTTCTTTTGTTGTACATTTGCACGTGTATTGGAATTTGTTGCAACACACATCAACAAGTGCGGGTGGTTGGAGGGCCCCAATTGTAGATCGGGCTTCTTTACTTTCCCTCTGTTATGTTTGTCTGTCTGTCGCACTTTTCTCCAGCACAAAACAAAATGGCCATAATTGTGTTGATATGCTTCTCTTGACTAAAATAAACAAACATGAGCAAATAACGTAGAGATAGTTATTCTTTTACAACCACCCTGTACTTATCTAACACCGTCGAACAAGGTAATTTGCAGACAAGTACAGAGCAGCATTGAATGAAGGCATTTTAGCATAGAATGTGCATTGTATTTATTTGATTTTTAAAATTGTGTTCACATTCACAAGGACAAGGTCATGAAGCTGAGAGTAAGAGGTGTAGCGAGAAAGATGTGCGAAATGATGACAAGACTCAAGTTAAGTCAAATCATGTCGCCTAGTTTGGAGTCGAAAAACAAACAAAAACATGCACAAGTTCTGTTAAAAATACTTGTGCTATGAATTGCGGGCGCGCACGCACGCCAACACACACACAAACACACACTCGTGTTTTACATAAAATGTCTCTATTGCTGACATGAAAGTACATGTAATACCCGAAAGTAAGTTTCTGACAGAGTGGATTTTCCAGGCATATTTTACCAAATTTAACAAGCGCTGTTCCCCAGTGAGTCTTGTCTGTGTGTACAGAAATAGAACTTTAAAAGCGTATGAATTCTCCATTGCAGTCGCATTGTTAGAAGCAACAGAAGTGTCTGTAGGACCTTATTGCCATTCACATGTCCAATGTTCCATATGCCGAAGGGTAAGAGTAAGAGATATATTTTATTTTAAAAATTTTAAATAACAACGAAAGAAAAGAAAACAAAACAAAGTAATGTTGAGTTGGGTTGAGGCTACACAGACCTCAAAAGGTGAAATATGAACTTCCCATGACGTCGCCCTGCTGAGAGGGGAAGTGCTCTGCTCATTGCCAGGTCGGTATTTTTGGAGAGTAACCAAACTCGATGATCTCACTTTCATCCCATCAAAATATTTTGACTGCTTCGTTTGACTTCGTTTTATTTGCTTTTCTAAAAAGTCCCTGCTGCTGCTGCTGCTGCTGCTGCTGCTGTTGTAGTTGTCGTTACCCGAGTGGTGCGCCCGGGCCCAAGAGGAAGGGGAGGAAAAGCAACAAAGACTCGATGCCGATACCGCCACCGCCGCTTCCACCGGTGTTCTTCTTGTAGTGGTGGTGATGGTGCGTCTCGCTGTGGCTGTGGGTCTCCTTGTGCTTGTGGTGGTTGTGGTGAGTCTCGTGGTGGCTGTGGTACTGGTGCTGGGGCATCATCCCCGCCCGCGCGCCCGTCAAGAGAAGGGGGGACAAGAGGAAGAGGAAGACCAAAGCTGTGCAGGGCCTGAGCGTCGCCATTATGTCTGTCTACACGGTAGTATCAACTTCAATGTCTGTTGGAAAGAAACACAGCAAAATAGATCTATAGGCTTGGTCTTAGAAAGGGAAGCTGATATCTTGAAAGACACGAGTGCACAAGAAGGATAGCTTTACAGGGATGACATCTCAGCTCATTCTCATTACAAAACTAATAATTAAAAAAAAAAAAAAAAAAAAAAAGCAAAAATAAGAATGAGTAAAAAAAAAAAGAATAAATAAATAAACACACACACACACACACACACACACACACACACACACACACACACACACACACATATATATATATATATATATATATATATATATATATATAACTAATATATATCTGTATTTTAAGAATTGGTCAGTATTTTTTGGGTTGAAGCAAGATCGCTTTTTAAGGCTGCATACTTAAGATTAACACATGAAAAGAACACAATGGGTTTTTGGAGCACATCTATCAAAACAAAAGCACAGTGTGCTGCAAATATATTATTATGGATGTGTCGAACCATAGAGTCTTTTGAAATAAGTATTTTTTTCTTGGAACTGCGTCAATATCAGAGATGTACGTATCTTCATGTTTGACAATAGACACGATATATAAACAACTCTTACAAATATGCACTCACCCTCCACTTAGTCATTTAACCAGAATAAACAATGATCTAGTTTAAAAGTTTAAAAACAGAAAAAAGAAAACTGTCACATGTCTTTGGCTCCTCGGCATTACCGGTAAGTTGCATGAAGAAGAAGACAGTTATTTTGGGGTTGTTGTTGGGTTGTTGTTGTTGTTGTTTTTGGGGGTCTTTTTTTGTTGTTGTCGTTTTTTGTATTTGTTTTTTGTTTGTTTGTTTGTTTGTTTTTTGTTGGTTTGTTTGGTTGGTTGAGTTTGTTTTATTTGACGTTTATTCCCGGAGCTATCAATGTTTGAGCTTTTATTTGCGCAGAAACCTAACACCAAATCAAAGTATTTTGGCTTTTTATAAAAACCACTTTTTTGTCATAAGTTGATTGTTCAGTACATTTTTGGTCCTGTCCTGGTCTTCTATGTCGAGAAGATAAGTACCGGTATCTAAAATTTTAAAAAAGGTTAAAGAACAACTTAAGAAACATTTATAAGGCGACCTCTGATTTGTAGCCGTTAGGCGCTCCACCGTAACACTACTGACACGCAGATGACAAGAGTTCGATACCCGTGTGAGGAGGGTTCTTATCAAATTTTTCGATCGTTCTACGGTGATGTTGTATCCTTTTAGTCCGGGTTGGTTTAGCCAGGGAAGGTTGAAGCCCGCCTCCTAAATGATCTAAACTGTGTCGATCGGGATGACCAATACCTACAATAAAACGAATGTATATATTTAAAAAGTACCGGTATTACTGGCACACGACAGGGACATTTTTTTTTCTTTAAAAAAAAAAAGAATAACAACAAAAATAAAGACGTTTTAAACTCAAATACGTTACAATTGAAAAATTGTACTTTTTTATTTGACCAAGGCCATTATCGTGGGTGAGCTTTTGGCCCAAAGTCAAGCCTAACGCGTATTTTAGTTTGGCTGGTTTGTGAACCCAGAGCTGCATTTAGGAGTAACACCTGGAAAAATATAATAATAATTATGTACTCTTGCCCTTTGTTGATGTTTTCTTTTGGTACAGAAGACTACACAAAGACCAAGTTTGGAGTACTGCTTCGTAAATGCACAAATGAACACCTTACCTTGTCTGTAAGCTGTGTTGGGTGGGAGACATCGAAGACTGGGACAGTCGTGCAATGTCCTCCACTGAAATATCTGGCCTTTTTATATTCAGATCAATGAATCTCATATGCCCTTATGTACATTTACGAGCTCCGTAAAACTCTTACCAAACAAAACTAAGTCTAAGAGCAATGAATTTTTACCAATGATGATCGTAAAGGAAAGATTTTGTGCATGCTTGCCCTGGCACAAGACAGCAGATTTCCAGTTATTGTAATGTAACACAACTTACGAAAGGAATGGCATGTGTTGTATTTTCTGTTTCCTTTTGTTAATCATGACCACGAATGCACACGGGAAACAAATCTTCAGTGTGTAATAACATGTGCGCGAGCAGGTAAACCGCATGTACTGCCCTTTCAACAGTCCTGGTAAAAAGAAAAGCCCGAACATAGACAAACAGCATGGACGATTGTAAAGGACTTTATGATATGAGGCCATGGTATGAGGCAATTATTGTTTTCGGACAGCACAGTAGAACGGACGCTTCTACCATGCACGCAACCATCATTCAACGGATCGCATGAACTTTATTTAGGGGCTAATTGCATCTATCTTTTGAACAAAATGGTCACGTATCTATTATTTTGATCACAAACAACCACTTCGATGTTTGTGCACAAAAATTCCACAAACGTTGCAGCCAATGATGACACATTTAAAAGACAACGCACTGTCTTTCGAGCACGCTCGACTCCAGAGTAACAATATTGACTTGATCAAATATTACTCTTATAACCAGCCTCTGTGGATTTCCAATCTTGTTACAGAAAAATGTCATAGTAAATGTCTTACGTCCCCATCAACACAGTCTAGAGCCGTTTAGGAAGTTTCTGCTTTGGCCTTGCCAGAAAAACCCCGAGTTGAGTGGGACACAGAAACCCAGCAGACAGGCAGAGAAACCCAAATAATGATTTGAAGAATATTTTTTTTAAATCTTCCATATTCATTGGGAATCGAACTTCTGCCTTCTGTAGGCGACGGCAGAGAGCCTAATCAGTACACCACATACGTCGGTAACATTCTGTCGACGTGGCCTGATTTCGTCAGCGAAATCACTCGTTCCGTCGGAAGACTTCAAACACCTTTTACTTTGACTTTTGCATAATATATATTATAATGCTTTTTTTTTTTATCCCGCAGAGGATAACAACTTTAGACGAATTGAACAACTTGCAATGGTTCAAACGTTTCAGTTGTGGCCGAGTCATAAGTCAAATCGGAGGCACAAAAGACACTCGTCGTTACTAATGCATTTGTTGTTATTATCATTATTATTGTTGTTGCAGTAAAAATGTCAGTGTTTTACGGCGCTCGCTACTGCATAAGGTCATATGAACGCGCGGGACACATTTAACATTTTCAAATGGTAGGACAATTTGAATTTTGCCCGATCGGCGGCCGAAGCCTACCCTTATCGATTTAGGACCACCAAGGGATCTTTATGCGCAACTTGTACACGAGACCTCCGAGATTTTTCACCTTTATCCGAAAAGGATAGGAGTAGCTCTTACCTATTATAAGATATAAGATCAAGGGAGTGGCTGAAAGAAAACAGCAAG
The DNA here is from genome assembly GCF_000002075.1 of Aplysia californica. NCBI lineage: Eukaryota > Metazoa > Mollusca > Gastropoda > Aplysiida > Aplysiidae > Aplysia > Aplysia californica. Next base: position 1,630,824 of record NW_004797335.1, on the reverse strand, counting down.
GAGCCAGGACGTAGCAGTAGAAAGGCTGCAGAAAGAGTCAAGGGCCCAGAGGAGGGGACAAAGAGGGTGAGGGGTGGGGGCAGAAAGTGGAAACGAAAGCAGGCGGCGGAACATTGTTAGAGAGCAGGAAAGGATGAGAAAGGAAAAAATTCTAGAGAACAAAATTTCCCGTCGCTATCCGGATTCGAAGCTGGGACCTGTTGAATAAGAGGCCAACACCTTAACCTCTAGACCACGGAAATCCGCCTCCCCC
>NW_004797335.1:1625139-1627897 GCF_000002075.1 Aplysia californica | reverse complement strand
GTGTGTGTGTGTGTGTGAGAGAGAGAGAGAGAGAGTGTGTGGCTGTGTGTGTCTTTGAGAGTGTGTCTGCTGTGTGAGTGTGTCTGTGTGTGTCTATGAAAATGTGTGTCTGCGTGAGCGTGCCTGTATTTGTGTCTGTTTGTGTCTGAGGGTGTGTCTGTTTATTTTTGTGTTTATAATGTGTGTGTTTGTGTTGTGTGTGTGTGTGTGTGTGTGTGTGTGTGTGTGTGTTTGTGTGTGTGTGTGTGTGTGTGTTTGTGTGTGTGTGTGTGTGAGAGAGAGAGAGAGTTTGTGTGTATATGTGTGTTTGGGGGAAGGGGGGGGTGGACGTGGGGAGATCATACTCAAGACGAGAATCACTGTTACAGTGTTGGAACAAGACAATAAAAAGGCGTTTTGTCAGCTTTTGCCTTGAACAGAATTTGCTGACAGAACGCGTTTTTTCCAAAGCCGCGGCGAAAAAAAAGGCGTTTTGTCAGCGAACTCTTAAAAAAAGGCGTTTTGTCAGCTTATCCATTTAAAAAAGGCGTTCTTCCGAAATTTGAATATTAATTTACTCAAAAACTAGTCACACTTTCACTTTGATTTTTTCACACAAGTTGGGTAACAGGTCAGACTATCGATTTATCAAATAAAAAATTTTCGCGCCAAAATGAAAAAAAGGCGTTTTGTCAGCTGCTGTAATGATAAAGCTGCACGCTTCTGAGATCTGTCGCGGGCTGTTTTTTCGTTTTGGTGGCAGGTCTGTTGGGTTTTTAAAAAAAAATTTTTTTTGTTTTGTTTTGTGCTGTTGGTGTTTTGTTTGTTTTTGTTTCTGGTTTTTTCCCCTCAGGTGGACTTACAGCTGGTTCATTTCGTTCGTTCCAGAGGACCGTTGTCGGTGTCTCGCAGTATCGTATGCACATTATCGTTACACTTACACAGGCTCAAGGTCTGATAGTCACTATAAACAGGTTATATAATAAGTGCTCCCAGAACAGAACTCTGGAGGAACGTAAGGCTTCGGCCATCTGCAAACCTTCACATTGTCCGCATGATTTAGAGTGCTTGAAGTTATCGTAACACATGAGTGGATTTTTTCAGTGGTATTATATTATGTATCCTTGTCTCGTGATAGGCTAGCTCGCTGCAGACATGTCTAAACAACATTGACACTCAGGAGTTTGCTTAGAGCGTGTTTAGATCTTCACCTGTGAACGTCTTACTGAGGTAAGTTGGACGAATTTGTTTTCACTGCAGTGTTGATAAATTGTGGAGCAAAAACAGCCAATGAGCAGCAAATAAAGTCATTAAACACACTAAAGAGTGGATGAAAGGATACTTAAGTGGGTGGGCCAAAGAGTGAAAGCAGCTTGCACCGTATGTTTCCTAGGGAGTTGAGAGTGTTTTAGAAAGCTGTTAGGTCTGCTCGGGCAATAATAGTACAGATTATACAGCGTACAACGTTTGTTTTTGAGCGGGAATTTGCACTTTACCAAATTAATGCTATTTATTATATGTATAATTATTAAAGAATGAACAAATCCATACGGACGAATCAATCAATGGTTAAACAATTGTGTGAAAGAATGAATGCATGAAATAATGAATGAACAGTGATTCTTGTTTGCAGTAGCAGAGTATGGGGGCTGCAACATCTCCTATTCCTGCAGACCTATTTCTCGCAGTTCGTGAGAAACACAGAGATTTTGCTTGAGTCACGGGTAAAAGGGTGTTTTTGTTTCTGCTTCTGCTGCTGTTGTTGTGGCATTTTTACTGTTGCTGTTGATGTTATTGCTAAGCCTGTATCACACATTCAGTTAAAACTGACAGTTGTCCGTCATCTTTGCGATAAGAAAATGATACATGATGCAATTTCAACAAATTACTTCCTTCTTGTGATTTTCAAAATCCAGCAAGAAAAAAGAGTCACTCGCGCGCCAATTTCTTAATTTTGATACGCTGGTTCCGAATGTTGATATTATTTTTTACGTCATGACGTAGTTTTCAAAAAGCTTACAAACGAGAATGTTATTACCAGCGGACAGGCTGAAGGGCTAGAACCTAGGCTAGGCTAGAACCCAGATGGCCGCTGGATCGGAAAAGTAAAATTATCAGCAGCGGGTTGCCGACAGTTCCAAGGCCGGATGCAAAAAAAATAAATAGGCAGGCTAGGCTAAGCCTGATTTTTGTTGCGGCCAACCGGTCTCGAACAGTCTGTCGCGTTTGCCACTCGCTGGTAATAATCTTCTTTTTTTTTTTTGCATAAGTGTTTTACGGCGCTCGCAACTGCATAAGGTCATATGAGCGCACGGGACACGTAAACTTTTTCAATTGGTAAGTAGTTTTGAATTTTGCTCGGGGGTGACCGAAGCCTGCTCTTATCGATTTTAGACCACCAAAGGATCTTTAACGTGCGCAACTTGCACACGGGCGCTCCGATATTTTTCGCGCTTGTCCGAGAAGGTTAGGTGTAGATCTTTCTTACCAGAAGATCATGGGTGTGGCTGAAAGACAGCAGAAAGAAGGAGCCAAGGAGTAGCAGTAGAAAGGCTGCAGAAAGAGCCAGGAGCTCAGAGGAGGGGGCAAAGGAGGCGAGGGGGTGGGGGCAGAAAGAGGAGACGAAGCGCTTTTCCCTTTCGTCAACCCGCAGCCACTTAACGAATCGTCAGCCACATAGGCCTACCAATCTTTGACACGGGTCAAACTTCCATCTATTTATAGGTAGTTACCGGAACATGTATAGGTGAAGTGATGTGCCGTGATAGTCGCGATATAT
>NW_004797335.1:1622335-1625039 GCF_000002075.1 Aplysia californica | reverse complement strand
GTGTTTGTTTGCTGTGTGTGGGTGTGTGTGTGTGTGTGTGTGAGAGAGAGAGAGAGAGAGAGAGAGTTCATACATAGATCTGACATAATAATATGCATCATCAGTGATACTGCACTTAAAGTATCATATTTTGATACATTAGGACCAGCATTATTTGATATTAACAGTAGGCCTACATGTATTTGATTCAAAACCAACTGGCTATATGGAGTTGATAGCCTAGTTGTTCGACTACTGGCCCCGTAATCGAGAGATTGCGGGTTTAGGGCTGGGGTTCGTGTATATGTACACTATAGGCACTATAGTTTAACTTAAAAGGGGGTAACTCTATGGGCGAGCCTCAGCTCGGTCCGACTTTGGGATAGTGGGAGAACATCAGAGTCGTTCACTTTCGAGAAAAAAAAGCTATCAAAGGTACGCATTATCAGAACCGTGCACTTTTTGACGGTGTTGATACAATTAGATTGCTGATTACTCGAACTGGAAAGTCGTTTTTGTGACATTGAATTTTACGGAAATAGTACGGAGTAATTTTGTCAAAGGGACTGTAACCGTTGCATGGAATCAGCAATCTTATTGTATCGATATTGTCAAAAAATGCGTGGCTGTGAAAGTCCGTGGCTTTGGCAGTTTTTTTCCCGGGGGGGGGGGGGGGGGTTGTTGTTGTTTTTATTTTAAAGCGCGAAGCTCTGATGGTTTTCACCCGATGTCGTGTCCTTGAGACAGGCATTTTTACACGCATGTCCCGTTTGGCTTTGTCCTTTCGGAGATGGGCGTTAAACTCGGAAGTCCCGCCTCGTAAATTGCCTAATACTACTAATAGTGTTGATAGGGGCGTTCAACCTCCTTGGCATAGGCTTCCTCAGTCCCAGCAGAGATAGAGAGGTGACACTCGTGGCGGCGCTGCGCTCTTCCCTTTCGTCAACCCGCAGCCACCTCCCGAATCGTCAGCCACCCCCTAACCTTTGACACGGGTCAAACTTCCATCTATTTATAGGTAGTTACCGGAACATGTATAGGTGAAGTGATGTGCCGTGATAGTCGCGATATATTTTTTATTGAGATTGTTTTGGTCTCTCTTTACTCATCACCACGAGAATTTCTTGAAGTTTTTCCCTGGACTTTGCCTTTACTAAAATCTCGAATCTAGATCTAGACCTAGAGTTGTAATCTAGTGGCAGGTTGCAGATTTCTGTTGTTATCCAGTACATTCAAGAGATTAAATAAATTGGACAAGACTCTAGTAGTAGACTCTTCTACTTCTACTTCTAAACCTTCGAGATTAGGCCTACAAAGGCCAAGCCTAGGCTTGTAAGGATTCGTTTTGTTAAAAGTGTTGTTTAACACAAAGTCTATGAAGTTAGCAAACCTAACACAGTGTTTTCTAACGAAATGAAGCTTAAATTGACTTTTATATTGTCAATAAGAGATTAAGTTTAATCTCCTAATCTTTTAAGTAAGGAAGTGGCTATCCTCACCCTGGGTGAGAATAAAAACCCTACGATTGACCTCTCACCCCGGGTGAGACTTGCTAGCGTTGGCTATTCTCACCCAGTGTGAAACAAGACCTGTTTTTCCTAATTTCGAAATACTTTCTATCGGTGTGGATGATCAAATTGACAAAAGCAAAGAAAAAAATGACGTTATAGCACAAAAGTATGATCAAATTGACAAAAGCAAAGAAAAAAATGACGTTATAGCACAAAAGTAAGCTAATTTGATCGTCTACAAAGATGCTATGGCTCTTTCACTTTTCGAATCGAGCTGAACTACGCGGGTCGCCATTTTGTTTTGCCCGGAAGTTCTCGCAACTTACTCGCAAGATCTACTCCTCCTCCTTCTCTCCCTCTCTCTCTCTCTCTCTCTGTCGGCAATTTATTAAATCTGCAACCTGCAACTAGATTACAACTAGATCTAGATTCGAGACTTTAGTAAAGGCAGAGTCCAGGGAAAGACATCAATTAAATTCGAGTGGTGCAGATGAGTAATGAGAGACCAAAACAATCTCTCTATTGCGACTATCATTGCACATCACTTCGCCTAATACATGTTCCGGTAGATCTAACTACCTATAAATAGATGGAAGTTTGACCCGTGTCAAAGGTTGGGTGAAGGCTGACGATTCGGGAGGTGGCTGCGGGTTGACGAAAGGGAAAAGCGCCACGGCGATGCTCAGGGATGCTGTCATGTCGTGAGAAAATGTAGTGCCGTCTGTAGTCAGTTCACTAGGTTACTAGGCCTTTAACAAAGAAGGAGGCCTGTGGTTTCTATCGCATATTTTAGGCAACCCCCTGCCTCCCTCGGCCATAAACTGTGAGACTTGTTTTTTGCTTAAGTTAACCCATACGTTCAAATAAACAAGTAGACGCAGATACATTACTTCGTCTCTATAGATTTGAAAAAATAATATCATCGTAATTAAAGGAATAATGGGTTTAATTTTCAGCAAACCTACTTGTTCTCCAGTGTCCCTCTGTCATCTCTCTCTCCCTCTCTGTCGGTCTGTCTGTCTGTCTTTTTCTCTCTCCCTGTCTCTTCTTCTCTCTCCCTGTCTCTCTTCCTCCCCCTCTTTCCCTCTACCTGTCTGTCTACAAGTCTGTCTACCTGTCAGTCTGTCTGTCTGTCTGTCTGTCTGTCTGTCTGTCTGTCTGTCTGTCTGTCTGTCTGTCTGTCTGTCTGGCTGTATGTCTGTCTGTCTTTCTGT
>NW_004797335.1:1612719-1622113 GCF_000002075.1 Aplysia californica | reverse complement strand
TGACCCGTGTCAAAGGTTGGGTGAAGGCTGACGATTCGGGAGGTGGCTGCGGGTTGACGAAAGGGAAAAGCGCATCGGCGATCGCGAAGAGGGAGTTCCGCTTCTATAAGTGTCGAATTCTGTGCCTGCAGGCCAATTGTCACATGATGCATAAGTGGGCGGTGGGGGGACTGGTCGAGTACTTCCCCAGTCACGGCCCAGTGAACACGAGTATCATAGTGGGCGCTCGCTCCGCGCCGTGTGGTAAGCCCAGTCAGCGATAAGCCAGCCCTACGCGGTCCAGAACATGTGGGACTTCCCACTGGGCGCGTTGTGGTATCAAGGTAAAAATGTTGAAATACCGGGAGATATGGGCGGTCCAGTATGGTTACCACGTGGTGCCACGATTCTGAGCTAGCTGGGTATCGATCCAGCAACAGCTGGGCTCTCGCCTTTCTGTCCAATTCCATGTAGTGAAAAGTGCAGGTTTGCTGCAGTTGCTGTAATGTTCCATAGAGTGAGTTGTCAATGTTTGGTCTCGGAGGGAGAAGGGTAGCTCTGATGTCATTTAGGGAAGTGCAGTGGAACAGGTGATGATCCACAGTCTCATGTCTATCATGTATAGTCACATAAGGGACACATTGTGGGTTTATTCTATTCAGGTGGAAGTTGAGCTGTATATGTTCTGTTTGAAGGCGGAAGATCGTACTCTGTTTCTTTTTCTGTAGGTGGTTGATATTGTCATTCCTTTTTGTTGTAGTCATATGTTTGAAAACTGCTAAGCCTGTCTTTCCCAGGGCCCATCTGTTCACCCAGTCTTGTTTGTTGTTGCTTTTAATGATTTGTTTAGTAGTGTTGTATGGATTTGGAATGTTGGGTTGTTCCTGTCTAGATCCCTGTTTGGCAAGTGTATCTGCTCTGTCATTTCCAGGTATGTTTGAGTGTCCAGGGAACCACTGCATTACTATGTTGATGCCACAGAATGGTATCAGATGATGGGAGCCAAACAGTATATGAGTCAAATCTTGGTTTAGATGATGGTCATTTTCTATCGCTTGCAAGACTGATAGTGAGTCAGTGAAAATCACAATACTCTGTGCTTTTCCAGGATGAGTGTCAAAATCTGTGCGGAGATGGTACATTACTGTTTCAATGGCCATCATTTCTGCATCATGGTTGCTGCATTTCTCTCCACAAGCAGCAGAGATCTCACTGGAACTTCCATCTGGGTACTGTATTAATATTCCATATCCGGCTTTGGTTGTGCCTTTGAACACTGAGCCGTCTGTATAGACATGTATCCAGTCATCTGAATAGCTGTTGATTGTTTGATGTGATGCAAGCATCAGCGTCACTGGGTCTGAAGATTTTGTGCTATTGTCTCTGAGAGATGTTGTAATGATTGGCTTTTTAAAAGAAAAGTGAAGAGGGATGTTTTGGTTGACTCTTTTGGTTTCTTTTCTGTTTTATGGTAGATGGTGACTTTCCACTAGTTCTGTGATGAGATGCATGATCGACTTTTGTTTAATTCGTTTCTTTGGTTTCCATGTTTCTACTAATTTTCTGTTTGGGTGGTTGGACCACCTTCTATTAGTTCTTTCATGTAGCTCCAAAACTGCTTTATCTTTGCGGATTCCCAGGGGTTCAACCTTTGAAAGGATTTCACATGCGGCGGTAGGTGTAAATCTCATGCCACCAAATTTATAAAACGAAGGGCATTGTTTTGGACCTTGTCAAGGGTGTTGCAAGTAGTTGTACTGCACATAGTGAGTAGGCTATTGCTGTATTCCAGGGAAGATCGGACATAACCAAGGTAGAGAGCTCTCAGAGTTTATTTGTCTGATCCCCAGTGGCGGTGGGTAGTGAAGGGCTCACGGACTTGAGCCCCCCTCCCCACCCGCCAAGTCTATCCCAAGGCAAATGAAAATAACTAAATAAGCAGTTGAAACTGTTCTGATAGACTGCAATGAACACAGAGTGATCAACCTGGCGGCTTGCTCGTTTATCCAATCACTGTTGTCCCCGCTTACAACTACAGTAACCTAACAGCCAATCAAATGTCTTTAGGGCTCAGCAATCAACCAGCCCGTTCCCACGGTCTCTCCTTAATGAAACCCCTCTTGTAAAAAGGTAGAAGACTTGAAAAAAATAACTGCACAGAGGGCTCACGCTCTCCCAGCCCTGACAATGGGGTGAAAGTTTACGACACACTTTACCCCAGTGACACAGTTACCTATGCGCCCATTGGGCCTTTGTTAGACGCGTTCTATTTTCTGCAACAACACGACCCAATCCACCTCATAGACGGTGTGTGTTTGGAGTGCTGTGTGTTTGTGCCGCTGAGATTTAACAGTTGTTAATTACATTAAACCATTTTTGCGGCAACCTTTTCATTAAATAAAAACTAATTAGAGAAATTTGGAAGTGAAACGGCTTCATCCCCACCATCCAGAAGAGTTTAACGTAGAACAAAGAGATGGAAGACAAAGGGGACTCTTATCGTTTGATTGGTTATCAAAATGCCGTGGCTCGCCATGAGTATAGAAAAATCATCACTGTTTTGTTCTTATTGCTTGCTTTTTGGTGGTAAAGAAGAAGAAGAAACCTAAGCCCCACCCAAATCTTGGTTCACCCACCGCCACTGCTGATCCCCATGAACTGCTTGCGAGTTTCTTTAAAAATTGGAGTCTTGTTTTTTTATGTTCTCCACTTAGCCTTTCATGGTTAGACTTTGGTCAAGTTTGACTCCTAAGTATGTTGGTTGTTCTTCTTTGGGGAGATTTTCATTTCCTATCTTTAGTTGGAGATTTTCTTGGGCTGCTTTATGGCTCTTCGTAAAGATGGTGTAATTGTGGAGCCTCTTGAGGTCTTCATTTACTCCACCTCTTTCAATAGCAACTATGTCGACTTTTTTTCAAGATGGATGAGTATTTTTTCCTAAAAATAAGGCAATTGAACAGGTTTTCCATTAACTCCATATATCCAAAAATAAAAAGAATTGACATGCGCCAGATTCCACAACGTCGTGACACTTTTGGATACTGTTCACTTGTTCTCTCTGGCAACTGCACAGCTTTAACGCATTTCAAAATTCGTTCAGCTGTTTAGTATCTCGAACTTCTATGTACTACCGATCAAATTGTCCGCCTTTGTTAGGCCTTGGCCATACACATTCAAATAAAGTTGATAACTCGAATTTTTTTCTTAACCCCTCATAACGATTCATTCTACGGACACCATTAAAAATTTTTAGTTAGAGCATTTAATGCAAACATAAGTGTTTCTTTTGTTGTAAGCTGAACATTTTTTCAGCCTCTCGGTATACATAATATTATATTATAATGTTGTTTCGTAAACAATTCTATGATCACTTTCCTCCTGCAGCATGTCATAAAATCAATGTTTATTATGCTTAGTTATTATAAAGGCTCTACACCTCCTTCAACACTAATTGTATCATTTAGGAGGCTGGCTACTTCAACCCTACCCTCGACTACTTGTGCGACTGTTAGAGCTTGAACAGTTCCTACAGGGAGTCATGGCGCTTAGTCCAACATTTGCTTCCACCAGACACTTGCAAGCAGGTGAGCATTATAATTATGTGCGCCCGGAGGTTCGGCAAAGCTGGTTTGGTTGAGCTTCTGGCTGAAAAAAGAAGACACATCGAAAACGTCATGTTGATCTGAAATGTACTTTCTTAAAAAAAACAACTAATTGATTTCAACCATTTCTGAAGCAAATACCAATTAGATTTAGGTTGGATTTAGTTTATTTACGGCATGAACAAAAATGTAGAATTCCAAAATATTTCTTTCTGAAATATAACTTACTTTTGTGTCTCTTTAGAGAATTGCTTGAGCTAGCACAAAACTCTTAAAAGCTGTGGGTTCAACAAGAATTTTGAATTTTTAAAATTAGAATCGCTCAAACATCTGGGGTGTTTCGGCAGGCACAAACATACACATCTCTGTCTTTGTGCTGTTACTGGTAGTTTGTTGGTTTTTACATGGTTGCACTATTTCTAGTTTTATTTGTTTGGTTTTTATTATTAAATTTTTTTTTAATTGCGGAGGGTGGGGGTCGAGGGGGGTGGGGACGATGGCTTGATCATGTCGTAGACGACCCTGTTTTAAGTACCTTGTGGGACGTTTCTGTACTTTTTTTTGGTCCCGTATCTCGATTTTGGTGCCATATTTGTAAGTTACGTAAAGTGTGCCAACATGGTGCAAATGGTCATGTTTCAAGAAAACCAAACAAGAAAAATGGGATGTGATGATGATGATGATGATGATGATGATGATGATGATGATGATGATTATGATGATGATGATGATGATGATGATGCAGCTGTAATGTTGGAAATGATGTTTCTTTATTTCTTCATTTGGCGCTTACTCTAGATCGAGGATACCTCTCTAGATCAACCTAGGCTGTCCCGCGGGACAGTACACAGCACTATTTCCCAACTCCTCGCAGAGTGACCAGAAATTTGGAAATGAATCGTCTTCAGAAACTTCATCTAAAACATGTTTTAAAGTTCAGCAGAAAAATCAAATGGGGGGGGGGGGGGGGCTCTCCTAAGTGATGGCATTGTTAGAGTGTTTTTGGTCCTACTCTTTGCTATCAGAATAAAAAAAAAAAACAACAGAGAAAGGAGTGTGGACTGTAATCTCTGTAATATTTGTAACAGTTAAGGAAATTGCGTTCCGTAAAAAAAAGATTAACATGTCGAGGTTAACTTGTGTGCTAACAATATAGGCTGGTGCTTGCCGCCCGATCTAGGGTGGCTAGCGTTTTGCTACTCGAGCGAATTCGGTCGATTACCCTGACGCTACTCGCCCGTGGGGATTTCTGCGACCTCGGGTGGCTAGTAGCTAGCATTTTTCTGCCCATCCGGAGCCGGTCACTAGATCTAGTACTAGGTAACATAAATACGGCCTTGCGCCTTCCGAACGACATGAAGCTATAGAGAGCACATAGCACACCTCTGTGAGCGAGCAATTTTGTTTGCGGGCAGAGAAAGAAAGAGAAAGAGGGAGATAGAAAGAGAGAGGGAGAGAGAGAGAAAGAGAAAGAAAGAGAAAGAAGGAGAAAGAGAGAGAGAGAGAGAGAGAGAGAGAGAGAGAGAGAGAGAGAGAGAGAGAGAGAGAGAGAAAGAGAAAGAGAGGAGGGGAAAAAGAGAGATTTAAAGAGAAAGAGCACAACGCCATTATTTGTCTGGTACTAATTATGTAATTAATTTGACCTGTGACAATGTGCAAGACTAACTACAACACTAGTATAACCATCGTTGCGAATATCAATTGACGAGCAAACTACATGAGTTCAATCGGTAAACTTTCCACGTTTTATTTGTTTATTTTCAGTTTTCTTTTCTTCCTTCTCATCCACAGCACCCCCCCCCCTTCCAACCCTTTTCTTTTTTTTGTTTGTTTGCTTATTTCGTTTTTTTAGTGTGGTTCATTTGTATTATCTGTACCAATCTCAGCAATTCACGTTCCATAAATTTAGCCTGTACCATTCTGCACCTCCTCTTCTACTCCAAAAACAAAGTTATTTTGTACACATACACACACACACACACACACACACACACACACACACACACACACACACACACACACACACACACACACAGACACACACACACACATACACACACAGACACACCCACCTACGCGCACGCATACACACACTCCAAGCTGTCGGCAATGAAACCAACCTCGCATCTTCTAGTGACTTAGCCCATCACGCGCTAAGCGGCTAAGCGATCCCGGCTACGACGAGGGACGAAAGCCCAAAAAAGGATTCCAATATTAAAATTTGATCTTGTAGTAGAGAATCTTTGTTTGAATTGCCCTAACAAGCGTCCGAGCGAGACTTGGGCGCGACTTTGTCTTAGCGTGTGACGGCTCGTAAAAACGATACAAACGTTCCAGAGCTGAGTTGAACTGTAAAGCGAGCAATTTCGTCTGCTGGCAGAGAGAGAGAGAGAAAGAAAGAGAGAGAGAGAGAGAGAGAGAGAGAGAGAGAGAGAGAGAGAGAGAGAGAAAAAAAAGAGAGAGAGAGAGAGACCGAGTTCGTTCGCTCGGAACGCGGAAATCACCACGGGCCAGTACCGTAAGGCTCATCGACCGAATTCTTTCGTGTAGCAAAACACTAATTTCCCTGGATCGGGCGGCTAGCAACTCTGAACAATAATTTATCGCTATCAACATTCGTCGCAGATTCCGAGGCACTTCAGTGATCCTCGGATCATGTATAAAACCTGAAAAACCTTACCCAGTCGACCAGGGCCTGTATGCACGTTGGTCCGTATAGTCGACTAACCGCGTTTATCCCCCATACGGGCATTTAGGCTGGAAAAAGCGACACAGTATAGTTCATTTAGGTGGCGGGATCTTAAATCTATCTTTTTTTTAGGCCAATCCGGACTGATAGGAACACAACATCCCAGAATAAAAGAACGATACACTCGATCATAAAATAAATATGTTTCTCCCCACTCGGGTCTCTGCATCGATGGCGAGGCGCCTCACCGTTATGCTGACCCATGCTGACTTCAGAAAGCCAAAAGCAATCTCTTTAAGTTTCTAGCACCCAGGGGCGAACGCTGACTTGTTTGACAGGGTAATCAAAGTGAAACGGGACCAGATATATATGGCCAGTAGATATCACACAAGAATCTTACTCGAGGCGGCGACTCTGACTGAGTTGTAAATGAAAACAAATCCGGAATTCATATTGTATGTTCAACCGCCAAAATAATCGGGAAAGTATCTTATTAAGTATCAGTTCCAACTAAAATGAAATTTAACTTTAGATGTGAATACATAAACACAAAGCAAAGAAGCAGAGATGTCAGTACTAGATCTATATGTTATAGATCTACCAGTGAATCTAACTCTTTGGTAGAACATGACAATTATCATTTTTTAAAATTTCACATTTGGCTGTTTTTGTTAGCCTTTCGCGGCCTGGAGCTGGTGTCATAATCGAGGACACGATCTGATTATAGGACGGTAAAAAGTCGAGGAAAAAAAACAAGCACATGCAGCAGTAAAGAGATTGTTAGGAGTTAGTTCCCCTCACATTTGTGAGGTAGACTCGACCAGTGTTCGTTAGCTTATATAATCAGAGCTTGTGATTGATTATAACTGTGACCCCAAAGGGGTGAACAGGGTATATGTGGCAATGAAACAGCCATGACTGCTATGCACATGTTCCCTCAACTCTATAGGTAGACTCTTCCAGCCCCACTTTAAGCTTACTTAATCAAAGCTTGCGACTGCTTATGGAGTGGCCCGAGAGGGGTGAGGAGGCTATTTCTGTGGCCGTGAAACCGTTTTGAATGTTAGGCATACTCATTGTGGATTACGAACGTCTTTTTACATTCAATTTAAGAGGTTTACGTTTAAGGATGAATTTGACAGCGACAATGTTTCAAAATTATGAAGGGAAGCAGTGATTATTTGATTATATAGACGCTTCGCCCCTGCTAGCGCCTATTATCTACAATACGTGCGACAACACTTCTTATATATACCGATTTCGAACGTTGGATCACGTGGACGCCCTTCATTGGCAACCTCTTCCAGATTTGTCCTTCCTGAATTAAACAAAAAGGATCTGCAATATACCTGCTATTTACTCATTACATAATATAGTGTAAAGCGCATAGAGCCTGCTGTTGAGCGGGGATATGCGCTATACAAATGCTATCTATTATTATTATTATTACTCATTACATCATCACCTTACATCACTTACACAGCAAGTATTTCATTTTTTCAGGAAGACATGTGGGCAGGTAGAAATCATTTATTTATGCTTTATGTCTTTTTTTTAGGAACACATGAAGTGGCTCAGAATGAGGGAGGGCATTTGAGCTCTTACTCGGAATGCCAAAAGCACCCTGGCCATCTCCCGTTCTTCTCTGTTAATGACTTCGGAGTGGACGCCCTTGGCAACGTTCCCCAGGGTTTTTGCAAGGAAGACGTTGTTTCTTGGGTGAAGAGTTGGGCGCCTTTGGTAGTCAAAATATGTTCATTATTTATCAGCGAACAGCGACCTCCCACATGGGAGAACCAGTCCCCTTACCCATTTGCTGACATCAGAGGTCAATTCGTCAATCACATGGGAAGTGGGTGTGTGCGTGTCGTATTGGGTCCTATTGAAGGCCTGTGTTTCTGTTACTCGTGCAGTAAGTCTGGGGTGAAGAAAAACAAGTATTGGGAAATTCAAATACTCACTGCCCGTCACGTAGTTTTCGACGACTTGGAAGCGAACTGGTGTAATATTGTTTGCTTTGATGAGCGTCCAGACAAGAATGGCACACAGATAGTACGCAGTTGCAAAGTTCTAGACGCTGACACGGAGAAAGACACTTGTTGTCTACTGTGTTACACACATAGCAGTGATCTAGCACAAAACTTAAAGAGACTGAGTGACACACGCTATGAAATAGACCTCAGAGTAGCACAGAACGTTAAGGAACGTTGTTCTCAGCTTCGCGAGGAAGACAAGAGTAGGCCTACGTTTAGGACAATTAAAGAGTTAAGAGACCAACGAGATGAAACAGACGCCAAAATTGCTCAGCTTTTGTTAGACAAAACAACTTACAGACTCTTGGTTTTTGTCATCTCACACCCGCACGGTTGTGCGAAGCGCATTACTGTAGGACACCACAGGGGGCGGGAGAAAGGTTGTCTGACATACAAGGCAGCTACTTGCCCGGGCAGTAGCGGTGGTGCTGTTCTGATTCTAGGGCTGCGCGTCGTTTCTGAGGCGCTGTGGAGGAAAGAGTGGTGTGGTCGGTTTGAGTCAGCCCCGCACAGTTGTGCCCTGGAGACTGGTGTTGGCCGCAGTGCCGCTTGGTTGTGGGACACATGATAGGTGATGCTCATGAATTCTTAGATCAGAATGAGAACATAGCGAGATTGTATAGGTTTAATGGCCCTTTCAACACTCTAATGTTATGTAAGAGGCAGGACCTCCAAATTTAACGTCTCCGACAGACTTATTCTTTATCTACATGTACTTCAACCTAATGTTTTCAATAGCCGAAGTGTTTCGGAATCTATAAAATATTGATATGTCTTGTTTTCACTGCTCTCTTTATGTGTATATTCATGATTAACCACTTCACTGCTACGGCGACGTAGGACTCACGTTTCCTTGAACACGCCTCTGTGTACTTTGAGTGACCGTACTTCGGGCGACTCTTAACGTATAAGATGAGATAGGATACATCTTTATTGTCCAGATCGTGGCACATTGGTTTGGTGTTTTACCACGTGCACACACTCACACACACACACACACACACACACACACACACACACACACACACACACACACACACACACACACACACACACACACACACAAACATATACAAACACGCAGGCTTACA
>NW_004797335.1:1609501-1612424 GCF_000002075.1 Aplysia californica | reverse complement strand
TTGATTGACTTACATTACTAAGGCCCCCCTTCTTTAACCAATTTCTCTCTGGACACCTTTTTTTTGCTCTCCAAGCTAACAATCTTTTTTGTATCTTTTTTTTGCCGGTATGTGTCACAATGTGGATATCACTATTTTAATATCCATAGATTTCTTGCTTTCCTATCAATCCTTCGTTGGACTTCAGCCTCGTCATTTGCCTAACCGTTTTTTCTCAACATACTTCCACGACTTAAAGAGAGAGTGTGACAGAGCCATAGAGAGAGAGGGAGAGAGAGAGAGAGAGAGAGAGAGAGAGAGAGAGAGAGAGAGAGAGAGAGAGAGAGAGAGAGAGAGAGAGAGAGAGAGAGAGAGAGAGAGAGAGAGACAAACAAGCTTTGCGAGAAAAAGAAACAAAATGAAAAATGATTAGGATTCCAGGGACGTAATTTGTAGAACAGATAAACACACGTCCACGCTGGTTGCATCCCTTCTTACATTACCTAATTCTCGAAGTTTCCATAGTATAAAAAACAAACCCTCAATGCGATGAATCTACGCCTCTTCAAGTGAGATGAACTAAAATTAAGACGAAGATACACAATTCTTTAAGTGCAAGTAAAAGAGAAGTCCATGCATATACATGTATATATGTAAAACTGTCAAGAAGCTTTATGAAAGCATAACTAGACACATACATGAAGAAACAACAGAGGATTTGACAAATAACAACTAGAGTAACATGAAGATTTGAATAGGAGCAATAGTAACACAGGCATACATGCACTCAGGAAGTTAGAAAAAGAAACATTAAAAACACACATTCACTCAATAAAACACCCATCCACACATCCATCCACACACACACACACACACACACACACACACACACACACACACACACACACACACACACACACACACACACACACACACACACACACACATCCACACACATCCACACACACACACACACACACACACACACACACACACACACACACACACACACACACTCACACACACACACACACACAAACACACACATACACACACGCACAAACATAGACACAGGCACAAATGCTCGCACACGGTTGTACATGAAGGCAATGTTTGGTCATTGTGTCAACCGTTGTATTTTTGTGAAAGATTCCATGCCATGTAACTTTTGATTGGTTACTATTAGACAATTATTTGCCTGTGAAATTCACTTTATCTTAGACTTAGGAAAAAGATATAATATGATGTCGGTGCAGCCTCAAAAGGGTGTGACAATTGGAGTTTTGTAGTAGTAATTCATCCAAGTATGGGAATGTAGATGTTGAAATTTTGCGTGCATTCCGTACTACTACTACTACTACTACTACTACTACTACTACTACTACTACTACTACTACTACTACTACTACTACTACTACTACTACTACTACTACTACTACTACTAGTACTACTACTACTACAACTACCACTACCACCTCCACCACCACCATTCCGTATTAATCGATTTAATTTTTCCTCATCTTGTTGTCTTGTGTTCCACGCCCATGCTGTTATACAAACATTGATCATACTTTCTATGGTTGAATGATAGAATATGGACATCAAAGTTATATCAACTTTAAAATACATTCCTTGGAAAAAATAGTCTTTTGTTCACTTTTTTTTATGCAGGAGAGAAGTGTGGACACGCCAGTTGAGTTTGTTGGTATTCTTGCAACATTACACTTCAATGGAAGACTACTACTACTACTACTACTACTACTACTACTACTACTACTACTACTACTACTTTCAATAGTACTTTCAGTATTCATGTATAATCAAAATAACCAACCATATTATTGTATGAACACTGTGTGACAACATCTAACGTGGACATTAGCGCCCTGTTGTAGCCGTGTTTTGATTCAGCCTCAGGGTGCATTTTGCTCTGGAAAGGACTCCAATTCCTGTAAACAGGGTGCAGAGACGATGGCAGGGGCAGATTATAAAGACTGTTAGTCTTTCTTACACTCCTTCGTCAGTCTGTGTGTCTGTCTGTGTGTCTGTGTGTCTGTCTGTCTGTCTGTCTGTCTGTCTGTCTGTCTGTCTGTCTGTCTGTCTGTCTTTCTCTTTCCGTCTTTTTCATTTTTTTCTTTCATCTCCCCCACCTCCTCTGTTTCGCTATCTTCAAAATAAAGTTTATTGAAATGAAGTCTTGGAACATATTCTTAAAGGGCTTGGGATTTAGAGGCTCAATATAACAAATATTACCGGAATTGTAAAAAGACTGACAGCAGCACAGACAGGTTGTATGGACACGTAATGCATAGACCTAGAGAGAGAAAGAAAGAGAGGAGGAAAGTGGGTGGGTGGGGTGGTGATCTATTAGTGACTAGAGAAGAGAAAAGGAAGGGAGGTCGGAATGTTTTGCTTTTGCTTCCTAGTACTCTCCTAAAGCTTTCTAGGCAACATAATATCAAGTGGCAGTTTCTTACGGTTTGATAATGTTTAGACGGGTCAAGCCTTAATCTAACAGCCGATAAGACTGGACAAAATGAGCAGAGATTCTAGGATAAATTCCTAAGTAGCGAAGCTAAAAATAAACTTTTTCTTTAGTGTAGAAACCATATAAATGACGAACACATTTTTTTATATGGTAGGTTTTTGAGAGGGACTGAGAGACAGAGAGAGAATGAAAGAGAGGGACAGAGGGAGAGATAGAGATAGCAAGAGAGGGACAGAGAGATAGATGGATAGATAGATATATAGATAGATAGATAGATAGAGAGAGAAAGAAAGAGAGTGACAGAGAGAGAGAGAGAGAGAGAGAGTGACAGAGAGGGAGAGAGACAGAGAGAGTGAGAGAGATATAGATAGATAGATAGATAGATAGATAGATAGATAGATAGACAGAGAGAGAGAGAGAGAGAGAGAGAGAGAGAGAGAGAGAGAGAGAGAGAGA
>NW_004797335.1:1607828-1609272 GCF_000002075.1 Aplysia californica | reverse complement strand
GAGAGAGAGAGAGAGAGAGAGAGAGAGAGAGAGAGAGCAAAGCGGAAGGGGGATGGAGGTAACAGGTACATTATCCAGACTTTGGCCCACCGATTTTGTTAAACATTACCAAACCTTTAACGAAGGCCCTTAAGGACAAAGCAGCGTAACGCAGAAAGCACTGGTACAAACATACTGCGTCGGGAGCGAGCAGTCTTGAGAGGGGTATTTTGTCCCGCTGCTCTCCCTTTGACTTAATTTCATTACGCCCCCTGTTTCTCTCCCCTGATTAGTGTCCCATTAAGCGGTCCCCGCCAAGCCGGATGGAGAAAATTACGACGGCGAAATGGCAAACAACGCCAAACGGCGACGCCAGGGCCACCTGATGCAGAAGGCAAAGTCGGAGGTTTTATGTCAGGTCTCAGTTCCGCAAAGGTCTACAATAATAATATATCAAAAGAGACTTAAAAGCGTCATCGGTTACTGTTACAGCAGGTGAGCTGTCAACCCCCCCCCCTCCCCCAACCCCAACAACCAGCACCCTAAAAACAACATATGAAAAGAGAACAAAACAGAACAATACCAACACAAAAACAAACAAACACGTGCACAGGCAAATAAGCCAAAAGAAAAAAACAATCTGGCGCCATTCTATTTGTCTTGGAATGGTCTATCATCCGAGACCTGCAAAAGTAAGGTTGCATAGTCCGATTAATAGAAAATTGACAATGATGAAGATTACATAACTTATGACATTTTGTACATAAACAATACATTATGAAATATTGATACGAAGAAATGAGTTGCTTGTCGTACACAGGAGTTTTGAGACATCGCCCAAATTTCGATTTTCCCAAAACTTTATACTTGTACTCCCGGACAATACGTGACTATAACTTTGGAACTGCCGCAGCTAGACTAAGTGTGTGAGGCATCCTGGTGGAATCAGGCATTCGTCAAAATGATGAAATCCAAGAAGGTGACATTTACCCCCTCGTTCGGCTATTTCTATCTATTGTTTTTGCCTTTACACATTTAATGTCCATTAAAAAACATATTTCTGAATGGATTTTGCTGAAAAACATTGTTCAAAGGGACAAAATGCATATATTTATCGTTTCTAAGGATTCTCAAGCGTTGGAAGTCACTAAACTTTGGCGGACATTTCTGGATAATTCTACTTCTGACAATTGGCGCCCCCATTTTTTTCAATCACAGACAGATGGGTAGTCTTTTCATTATAAGCAAGACAAATATAAACAAGCTTTAGGATTATACCAACAACTCCATATGCCCAAATTTACGAGCGACTGATTCTTTCGTGTCGAGACAAAATATTGCTTTCATCTACTTGTAGGCTAAGGGCTAGCACAGATCTTTAATTTTTAACCCATACTGTTATATTGGCCTAATACGACACGTGACCCATTACGACGTGTTCACACACACACACACACACACACAC
>NW_004797335.1:1603676-1607056 GCF_000002075.1 Aplysia californica | reverse complement strand
TATATATATATATATATACAGGGTGATCCAAAAATAGACCTGTACAATTTTTCAACAAAACATTTTCCTCCATTCTAATGTTTTGCGTTTTAAATTTGAACCCAGCATTTGGAAGCTAAAAGGAATTTATCTGATATTCATTTTAGATAAATCCACAGAATAGATTTGTTCTACATAGCGCGTATAAAACAAAACAACCCATTTTCAGCTATGTCCCCATTTTCGTAGCATAACGCACTAGTTAGCATTAAGCCTACCACTAAAAATCCCAACGATTGCGCCATATTGCAAACTACAGTAGTCTAACAGGCCAACAGAAGTTTGCAGATAGTTTTTCTCAAGTGTCTTTTGCCTGCTGCGATCATGATTAAAAATTAGTAAAGAGCAGAGCACTTTTTGTATTGAACATTTCCTCACCTCCAAAGCATTTCGTAAGTTTCGCACAAGGTACGGAAATAAGGTTTAAGTGCCCTAAAGGCCTTCTTTGATGTCAAGGGTGGAAATGGTAGGACCTGTAGAGACAAAACGACCACTGCAGGTCAAAAACATACCGTTCGCATCGCTTTAAACGTCACCAGGGTGCAGAATTCAGTAGATGAGCCCCTTGAGACGTCTCTCCGTAGACCGTGTCTGCAGCAATGACTTTCCTAAGTCTCAACGGTCCGCATTCTTAAGGCAGATCTTCATCTACGACAGTACCTTTTCCCCGTTCGTGACACTATCAGAGGATGGCATGCAATATGTTCATGATTCCTTGATCGTCTTGAAAAGCGTGAACATTTCCTTTATGACATTTGGTTCCTTGGCAAAGCCCATATCCACCTTTCACTTTCAGGTTATACCAACTCCACAAATGGTATCTATTTGGGCAACCTCACCCTTACCCCCCCCCTACCCCAAATTGTCTCTAGACACAGCTCCACGCTGTAAGGTGTACATTGTGTGTGGTTTTGGGTACTCATGGTTGAGTTGTGTTTGGCCACCACATGACATTACGAACGACGTGTTAAATTTTTGAGTCAAGTCCAACGGAGGACAGAATAAAGACCAATGGTTCTCGGCCTGTTTGTGATGCAAATGCCGCAACAGGCTTACTAGAACTAAAAACTGAACAAATTAGTGTGATGGGATGTTCGTAGGAAGGTCAAAAACTGAGTCAGGGTCGAGTGCAACCACTGGAGGCGGCGGGAAGTCGCTGTACGTGTCTCCAGGTTTCTCGGTCGCTACAACTTTTTTTAAACCTCAACCTCGGCGTCGTAAATGTCTACATTGTGGGAGCCGTGCCACTGACCCTGGCAGAGACGGCTGCGAACGCACGCGCAGACCTCCTATGTCTTCCCGGCTTAGGATACATGTATCCCCATTGTATCCGTATGTCTTTGCCAGCCTCTTCGTCAAACTGGCCTGTTATTGTAAACCCAAATCGTCCCTTACAGGCGAGGCTGTTTATCAAACGCTGAGCGGAACCATACCGTTGTTTCATGTCTGCCCACATCCACCGGCGCTGAAGAGAGTCCCTCAAGGCTCCGTGAAAAGCTACGCTGATATCTTCAAACCTGTAATTAACCATTGTCTTTTCCCGCTGTCTGTGTGTTGGTAGTGGTCATTGGTTAATCTTCCACCGCGGCCTCCTTATCTCAAGAACCCTCGGAGCTCTGTGGAAAAGTGAATAAGGATTTTTGCTGTGTAAGGCAAAGTTTTTCGAGTTTTGGATATAGTACGGGTAAAATTAACAGCGTTGCTGACGGATACGGTGACGGACTACTCCACTCAAAACGACTCTGTTTCTGGTCTGTGGAATCTGACGTGGGCAAAGACATCTCGTACGCGAATTTGTTGTTGGCGCTGGCGGAGACACCTCCCACTAGGCCAGGGATGTAACCAACTCAACTGATCGCCGCCAAATCGAGGTCACGGTGTGTATACGCTATGATGGCTCCAAAGAACGACCGTCTTCTATATTTCCAAGTCTATGTCCACCTGTCCGGTAGAATCCTTGTAAAAAGTATCCAGCAGGGCAGTTATTCCTACATTACATTAGTATTCTCCTTAAAACAGTTAATTTGTCTTTCATTTTACAACAGGAAATGTATTCCTCTTTTCAACAATTAATCTATTATTCCTTGTTACAAAAGTAAATTTGTATTCTCATTGCAACACTTAATTTATATTCCTTGTTACAAAAGTTAATTTGTGTTCCCCTTTACAATACGGTAGTTAATTTGTATTCCTCGTTAGATCAGTCAATTTGATTTGCATTCCTCGATATCAAAACCCAGCGACAATCCGTCTAAATCTAAAATGTGGTTCGCCCACTCCGGCCGTCAGTCATGGTCAACCTGCGCTTATATTGTACTGTAGTACTACAGTTCACTGTGCCTGCGCCGTTTCGACTGACCTCTCGGCCACTGACCACAGAACGGCACGCTCAAACTAAAAGTATTAGATGGGTACCGAGCTATATACTTTGCAGTGTGAATAATTAACCTCTTCCGTTCACCAAGTATCGAGGTTGTCTATCTTATTTTTGTTTGTTTGTTCGTTTTAATTACGTTCTTTTTCTCATGTCTAATACTTAGTACATTAATAAAAATCGAAGGAAAACGTTTTGGTACTTTTTGCCCCCCACCCCCAGCCAAATACATTGTTTGCAGATTTTAAGATTTATGTGAACAAAATTAATTATTTAGTCAGATCCACATCTGGTAGGCTTATTCGATATTATCATTATCGATACCACCAAAATAATTGGGCGCAAATTTCCGTATCCCCACAGTGATCGTGCATAACAAGATGGTTCACTGAGCCAAAAAAGTGTCCGCGAAAGTCTGCGCATTTCTTCAGATGGCGCTGCAGTCTTTGTTTTGAAGCTCTCTTTTGTTTCTCCAGAAGAAGAATAGGAATAGCACCCCTTTCCAAGCGCAGATCTAATGCTGTTCATCTCGCCTTTCATTCTAAAGCCAAATTAAATGAAGAAAACAGTCGCCTCTTCCATCGGAAGAGGGTTTTTTTTGTCAACGTAACCACCAAAAAAAAAATGGAAATTTGAATTCTAATTTATTCAAAAATTTGGTTGGTTTCACTTTGATTTTTGTCACACACAAGTAGGGTAACTCTTTTCGCAAAGGGTGCACTTTTCCGAAGAGGGTGGCACCAGATTTTGAGGACGCTTTTTTAATTGACTCATAGAGAGGAGTGAACCATCTTGTTATTTACTATCATTGATCCCCACTCGCCACAGAGGTCATATTGTGGCATCGACGTGTTTCAGTGAAACCTTACACTTCTACGATGTTTCGTAGGATTAGTCATCTGTATCTTTATTTATGTCAACACACTCCTACAAATTATCCGCAAACCTACCCATACCTCCCCCCCCC
>NW_004797335.1:1597390-1600870 GCF_000002075.1 Aplysia californica | reverse complement strand
TTTCGACCCCCCCCCCTTTTCTCTTTATTTCTTTGGACCTTCATCTAAATTTGTAAGAAACATTCCACTCTACTACATTATGTAAACGGTGATACAATAATGCGATCAAATGTTGATGGGAAAGACGGCTATAGGGTTTTCACAGCTGTCTTTTTGTTCTACCTCTGGGAATATTTTTCTCTACACGAGAAAAAAGTACTTGCTTCTACCGTCTTAATCAAAACCCAGACGAAAGTGTAGAGTGATGGCTGGAATCTTAGTATCAAGGAAAGTGGAACTGGACTGACTGGCATGATGGGAGTTTCCTCTCGGATTATTACTTTACTTCAGCAAGGAAGCATCGGGGGAAGTAAGAGAGAGAGAGAGAGAGAGAGAGAGAGAGAGAGAGAGAGAGAGAGAGAGAGAGAGAGAGAGAGAGAGAGAGAGAGAGAGAGAGAGAGGATACACACATACACACATACTCACATACACACGCACATGAACACACGAACACACACATAAACATTCACACGCACATATACACACGCACCTGCACACGCACACGCGCACGGGCGCGGGCATGCATCCCCCCTCCCCCACTCGTAAGTCGGCTGAGGTTGAATGTCCTGGCACCAGTAGAAACGCGAGGAGCGTGCCGATGGCTCAATTTCTCTGATGTAGAGTTAAACTTACTGTCTTTCTTGGGTGGCAATGATCAAATTATGATATTGCTTTTTTATGAAGCACGTTATGCAATCTCAAAGAGGGAAAGCATGACACTCAAAGGATGACTGGTCAAGGTGAAGTTTCTATGGAAGATCAATACAATCCAACTGCCTCTGGGCTGTAAGCTGGATCCTTAGCGTGTTGGTAAGACTGACCTTTCAGAAGTCTTTTATTTTACTCTTCTTCAAGAGAATCGCAACGATATATTTTTAGTTTGTACATGTAGTACTTTCCCCTGAAAAGGTAAACCTGTCTTCCAGGGACACGGCATATATCACACAGAACTAACGTACCGAATTGGCCTGGCAATGTATCCTAATCTTTACCTAGCATTAAAATATATCATGTCGTCAGTATGCTCCAAACTGTGAAGGTACTTTCAACTTGGCATGACCACTAGAAATTCATTTGATTGTTTGTTTGTTTAAGTGAAAAGAAGCACACCAATACATCAGAGGCAGTTTGAGACAGACAGACAGAAACAATAGAGGGAAAGAAAAGAAGTAAGGTCTACCAGTGGCGTCCTCCACCCATCCGCCTACAATTTTAGTAGTAGTAGTTATTGTATAGCTTTCTGTAAGTAAAGTATATATTTGAATCCTGCTATTTCTGTGCCCTGCAATGTCATAGCTCTGTGCCCTGCAATGTCATAGCTCTGTGCCCTGCTTGCCCTCTGAAGAGACTTTGTTGCAAAGCGCGCTCATCACAAGCGCTCATGAAGTGCCAAACATCAGTGTCCGTTTAGCTGAGAGTATGTGCAACTTTCTACGTTGCCCTAAAGGGAGGAGCGAGATGGCGGAAGTTTCTATAGCAACCGTTGCAATTATGCAAAAATAAAAGTACGTATCAAAAGATTTTCCATATTGTGTACTCAGATTTGATCTTGGGGAACAAACATAGAAAATGGCCCTCAAGTGTCGCTTTCCCTCCTCCAGTTAATTTTGTTCCAAATTGAGTCAAATGGTGAGCACCATAGTGAACCAGGATTACGTGAGAGTGCAGTGGTGTATTTTAGTGCAATGCTCAAGTTTAGACTAGCAAACGAATCCCAGCCATTGGTATGTTTTGGTTGCGAAGTTTAAAATCAAAGTCAAAGTGATCTCTGTTCTTACTACAACATGTGATATAAATACGGTTTCTTAATTTTTCAACTTTTTAATCGTTCATTTTTAGCTTGCCCTGCCTATGCTTAAGTTATTATTGTTCTATTTCGGGAGAGAGACTTACGGATAACACAATCAGTTTGGCTTAAAATAAAGAAAGAAATCCAGATTTTGTCAAATCCTCAGATTGGCTCAGACGGCATGAGAATTTTGTTTTCATGTGAGACTCTCGAATGGATCATTTTGTCCACCTGACTGGTCATTTGGACTTTGTTGGTTCGGATCTATTTCGCCAGCTGAAATCAGTATGGTATCAAAACATATTATACGGGTTTGGTGGTAGATCATGATTTATCATACCTGTGAAATTGCCAGTTGTAATCTCTCGTTGAAAGTCGTGATTACAACTTGGCAATTTCACTCGTAGGATAAATCATAATCTGCCACCATAACCCGAGTAATAAATTCTTTATCCAAGTCCGTGCGCTCTGGTGTAATTCTGATTCGCACTGCAGAGCGCCATTTCACTAGAAGGGCACAGGGGAAAATGTGTCGCACGGACTCGGTTATAGAGAGACGTGTTTTTTTCTCTATATGCGAGACCATAACACCCACGCTTCGCAGCGACGATTTTATCGCGAGCAAAGATTGGCCAAGGCAGTACACAGTCTTGAAATGTATGATTCAAGACTATGGGCACCCTTTTCTCGGATTCAAGTAAAATTATTTCTGTGAACCCTTAACGGGTGGATTTACAAGCATACGATTGTTGCAGGCCAAAATCCCCCCCTCTCCTCCTTTCAGTCGGAGGAAGGCAACTTGCTAAAAGAGACGAGTCGAAATTTTTGTTAAGAATGAACATAATAAAAGACTTTACAACTTCAGTACCCATTGTATTGATCTTTTTTTATAATTGTGTTGGCATTTGTGCCATAGTGCCGTCCCCTGTTGTCACTGTTATATTGCCCCGTACTATCTTTTTTTCTTAAACTCATTTATCCCTCTGCCGGTCTGAGTCTTATACCGGCCTGAGGCAATACTTTCCACCAACAGCTCATTTTGAAGGAACAGAAGGCCCGTTTTGTAGTTTTGTAGGAATAAGGAGGGTAACAGATCGAAGCGAAAGAAAACTAAAGAATTCTGTACAAGGAAAATTAATAGTGATAGAGGTTAATGATAAATATACAAAGGACGGGTTGATGCTCGGACTATATATTAGGTTAGAGGACAACGATGTTGATGGAGACCTTGAGGACCTAACCCATTCTCCCCCTTCCCAGAGCCCCTACCTTTCTATCGCAGCCTCGTGATCTCTCAATTTTCAGAGTACAAACCTTTTGGTGGTCATTTTATTATTTTTATAGTGAACCAGATAATCACCCCCCCCGTACTACCACCCCCTCCTCTACTTTTACGAAGTAACCCTACAGTCTCTCCGATTTCAGAGTGGACACACTTCTTGATGTTATTCTTTATTCTCATAGTGAACCAGATATTCCCTCCCCTCCCCAACCCACACACACACGTTTCCTTTGTCTAGGCTGGACTCTCTTCCACACTGCCCTTGTTAACGTCTTCTTTTTTTTTCTTTCTCTCCCTCCCCCCTCTCTCCTCCCCCTTCTCTCCTTCTCTCTCCCTCTTTCTCTCTCTCTCTCTCTCTCTCTCTCTCTCT
>NW_004797335.1:1588475-1596026 GCF_000002075.1 Aplysia californica | reverse complement strand
CTACTACTACTACTACTACTACTACTACTACTACTACTACTACTACTACTACTGCTACTACTACTACTACTACTACTACTACTTCGTCTATCATGAACTGCGGATGACCTTTGGTGTCCGCGGGGGAAGAGAATTTATAGACCTTGCAAGCTAGAGCAAGAACTCTCTTTGAAATAACAAAGACCTGAAAGGAGAATCATGGTCGTCGATGTCTTGTTTCAGATCAAGCACTCGAAGGTGAATATGATATAGTAGACAATAGCCCAATTAGGAAAGCATTCTCGGCTCAGAACTTTTGGTCAAAGTTTTCCATGTGGCTAGGCATTTTCTATTCAACCGTTTCCTGCTCCTCTTCTGTGGTTCGAAACGTTATAATAGATGATACCACGAAGTCGGACGGTTGTTGATAGCTAAAGAGTGTCCCAATGGTTAAACTATGAGTACCATGAGCAACAATGAAATCCCATGTGTTGACCACTCCTCCACCCCAAATGAAAAAATAAAGAAGAAAAAACAGCTAAAGAAATTTGATTGGAAAAGCCTTCATGAATAACGGAGTTGTGATACTTTTTAAAATTGGGCCAAAAAACGTGTCTTTAAGAGTTGTTGAAGGACCTGAATGCACGTCCTCACGACAATAAGCCAATGTGATATTCTGGAACAATCCGTTTTATTTATGGCTCAATGTAGGATTCTTCCCTCTCTAAACACTTGATTCTGCTAACAGAAGAGGAGTCACTCTCAGTCTTCTGCAGTTCTATTATTCGTCCTATCAACTGAAGCGACGAGGATGCCCCCAGAGGCAGGTCACGAATCGGGCATGGTATCTATGTGTTAGGATGCTGTCCATGCCTGAACCGAGGTCCACAGGGGATTGGTTCTCATTCAAGAACGCCCAATAGGACGGAGGAGAAAGACGAAGCTGTGTTTGATTGAACAGCTCTCTTGCAATTGATCTTGGCAATGAGCTATCAGTGTGATGCATCTTTGCTGCTGTGATACATTTTTCATGTATATGTTTGTTCTGAGTTTGATGGGGGTGAAATATAGAGATCTACTTTATGTTACCTGTTGAGAATGGTAGGATGAACAATGCCCATTTGTTTTAAACTGAGAAAAACGAGAAAATGTAACCCCATCGAATTTGAGGGGTGAACCAAGATACAATCTTGAAGGTAGTAGCGCACACTAATAGTAACATAGCCTACGCTTAAAGCTGAAACATTAAAAAATGCAACTTTTTGAATGTTTTCTTTCTTTTTTGGTAGTTTATCTATTCATCCATCTAATTATTCATTTATCCATTTATTAATTTATCCATTTATTCATTTATTCTTTTTTCCATTTTTCTATGGAGGGGAGGGGTCGGGGTCAAACCAACGTCCATTGTCACAGTTCTTATTTTTTTTCAAAACACACAAGGAAAACGTGTGCAAATTTCGTCGTCATTTCCAGTTAAGGACTTTATTTTTTGTCCTCATATTATCGTTTTAAGCATAAAGTCTACGAAAGAATTGCAGTACGCGACAATGAAATCGAAAACCTTGCACATAGCTTAACAAACGATTTAAACGTAGAGTCCAGTACACAAAACCAGTTTTTAAGATGATCAAAACATGCATACATACATACATACATACATACATACATACATACATACATACATACATACATACATACATACATACACACACACACACACACACACACACACACACACACACACACACACACACACACACACACAAACGTCACAATAAGCCACAGTTGCACAGAACAACCGTGAAAGCTTTCTTGCAGTGAAACTGATATTTCTGGAAGGCTTAGCTGACGATGTGATGCCTTGAACTAGACTGGAGGAAATAAAGTGTCGGTATCTTGTTAGCTGATGAGTGGAATTATTCGAGTAGCCAGTCCTTTAGATAGGTTATTATGTATATTTTGAATAGGAGTTGTGAAAAGATCAGAGGGAGCATGTCGCGACGAAATTGAAACGCACTGCTCTACTATAACAGTAAACGCTATCTTTTCGACTCTAAGAAAGATTAAGTCATAAATATAAAACTACCAAAAAACCCTCAATATTAGCATGTCTAAGAATTATACTGTTAGGACTCTTAAGGGTGGAAACAAGATGAACACTTGCCAAGGCTGATATAAACCTGTCTGTCTAGTCTCGATTCATATCACTGTTGTGAAAAATGCGAAGGGTGTGACTGGATGTTTCTGAAACGAAAAGCTCTGATTCGTTCAATGGATATTTTGCTTCCTAACAGGAGGTATATAATGAGTTTGCAGCCCCCCCCCCCTTCCGCAAAGATGTGAACTCCTTTAGTACAGTTCAGTTATAGTAAGCGTTTTATGGTGCTTATAACACAAATAGGCAATATAAGGGCCGAAGATTAGAGTTGTTACAAGATTCTAAACAGAAGCATGCAAGGAAAAGAAGGAGGCGAGAATCAGATAAGAACGATAGATGTCTGATAGAATAAAATTAAAAAGGAGCAAACGGCATCAGAGCACCTGTCAGCCACACAGGTACCTCTCTAAAACATGGTTTGAGCACTTTCTGACACGAACTAAAATCTGTAATAGATGAAGTTCTTATAGTGGGACTACAAGTAAGGAGACTAACTCAAAACAAAAAAACAAAAAAATAAATAAACTGACGTTTGCAGTGTAATCTTTCTTATTCGTACGTTGCCGGAAGATGTGATAACTATTCTATTGGGTGTAAACATTGGTCTATTGGAAGCTGTATAGTACAATGAACAATAATAAACTCAGTAGGGTGAGGTGATGTTGGACTGAGGATGAGTGGGAAGGT
Organism: Aplysia californica; assembly: GCF_000002075.1. Taxonomy (NCBI): domain Eukaryota; kingdom Metazoa; phylum Mollusca; class Gastropoda; order Aplysiida; family Aplysiidae; genus Aplysia; species Aplysia californica. The sequence continues at coordinate 1,593,199 of NW_004797335.1, read as the reverse complement.
TGGACGAAGATTAAAGGAGTTTATTTATGGGGGGGGGGGGGGGGAGCTAAAGCTTATCTAGAGTGACTGACTATGTTATTAACACCAGCTCAATCACTTAAAATTCTCAAGCTTACGTTACTTATTTAACCCTATCCGTACGCCCTGGGGTCATTTTTTACTCCCGGGGTTATTTTCTTCACATTTTAGAATGCTTCTAGAATGAAGATCTCTTCGAAACTTTCAGTATTTCTCAAAAAATCATTTAGACAGAATTGCCATGCAAAGCGTACGGATCGGATTAACGAGTAAGTTTCCTCTTTGGAAAGTGGTGGCACAGATTTACCCACGTCTTATTGATACGATAGTAAAACACGATAGAGTTAAGAAGCTTCTATTTTTCGTTTCTTTCTCTTTCTGCTGCAAACATTAACCCTATCCGTACGCCATGGGGTCATTTTGTACCCCAGGGTTGTATTCTTCGTATTTTAGAATGCTTATAGTACGAAGATCTCTTTGAAACTTTCAGTATTTCTCAAAAAATCATTTTGACAGACTTATATTCAAAGAGTACGGATCGGATTAACGAGTAAATTTCCTCTTTGGAAAGTAATGGCATAGAGTTCCCCACTTCGTAAGGATACGATAGTAAAACATGGCGTACGGATAGGGTTAATTCAAAAGATAAGAAAAAACACGATTTACTGTACATGTACTACATATCAAGCTATTTAAATCGAAACAAACAAAACAAAGGTCACCTATTCATAGATATTATACAAAAAAGACAGCACAGAAGAAATAGGACTAAAGAACCAACTAATTATCTCTCTCTCTCTCTCTCTCTCTCTCTCTCTCTCTCTCTCTCTCTCTCTCTCTCTGTGCGCGCACCTCTCTCTCTCTCTCTCTCTGTGTGTGTGTGTGTGTGTGTGTGTGTGTGTGTGTTTGTGAGTGTCTGTCTGTCTGTCTGTCTGTCTGCCTGTCTGTCTGTCTGTCTGTCTGTCTGTCTGTCTGTCTGTCTGTCTGTCTGTCTGTCTGTCTGTCTGTCTGTCTGTCTGTCTGTCTGTCTGTCTGTCTGTCTGTCTGTCTGTAAGTCTGTATGTCTGTCCCTCTCCTTCTCTCTCCATCTCTCTCTCCGTTTCTCTCTCCGTCTCCATTTCTTTCACTTCCTATCGCCTTCCCTTGCCTCAAGCACGTGCTCTCACACCTTGAAATACAACCACAAACGCCCACATGACTATTACACTTAAGACTTCGTGGCCTGCTCATTTTCTTGCCTCTTGATATCAATTCCTCCTGCAGAGCAAATTAATTATTATTCTTGACCACTTAAACCAAAGCTCTTTCGAAAAGTCAAACCACAAAAAGAAAAAGCGATACTATTTTGAATCAGAACGCATTATAGCTCTCTATATTCTTTGCTGTACAAACCCCCCGCACACAGAAGTCACTCCCAGAGCAGCGAATTAATACTTGGCTCAACTTTGATTAATTAAATTTACAACACCACACGAGCGCAAAGGAAAAGAGGGGTGCAAACTTTTGAGAAACACGATTAATCTCCCCTGGACACTTTGGGTTGCCAAGTAAGACAGCGTGAGCAGACGTCGTCTGGCATGCCAGCTGATGACGTCAATGGTGGTGGAGCACTTGAGACTAGCGCGACATCCAAACACATAGCGGGGGAGCGGCGTCTCCCTCAGGCTCCACAACACAATATCCACATTCATGGGAGCTGATTTATTATAAAAGCCGACATCAGCCGTTATCCATCTCTCTAGTTCAAGACGTCATGACCCCCCCCCCCTTAACCCCCCTACCCCTCCCCCCAACTCCAATAGCAAGAGTGTATACTCTCCTGTGTGGCGTCATCGCCAGGTTTTGGGTCGACACTTGCGAACTTTAAAAACAAAATAAAGCAAATACAAAACTGAAACCAAGAGAGCTTGGAGTTGGGACAGATGAGCTGATTTCATGTAACTTAACGGTTGAAAGTTTGGGGGAAAGGGACCTGGGAAGGCGTGGGGGAAGGGGGGTGTTAGAGGTTCACAGCTGACAAGGACGCGAAAATAAATAATATAACGATAATAATAATAATAATAATAATAATAATAATAATAATAATAATAATAATAATAGTGATAATAATAACGATAATAATAATAGTAATAATAATAATAATAATAATAATAATAATAATAATAATAATAATAATAATAATAATAATAATAATAATAATAATAATAATACTACTACTACTACTACGACTACTTCTACTACTACTACTAATTTTTAAAAATGATGATAATACTTATACAGAGCTGTATCCCCTAAGAAAACAAGTTCTGAGCGCTGTACAACCGTTACAAGTAGACCATACGCAGACACAAACCGAAAAAACCCTAACAAAAACATTCGCTTTGAAAAAAAGAGAGAGAGACTATTCATGACCTAATAATATTTTGTTTTCAAATGGGATTGAAAAGACACTTATTTTATTTGTCTAAATGTTCGTGGAAAGGTGTTCCGTGCTTAGGGGCCAACAAATGTATAAGCGAAACCACACACAAATGCACGCAAACACACATGCACACACACACACACACACACACACACACACACACACACACACACACACACACACACACACACACACACACACACATTTACACACATGAACGCATACATTTTTCCGTGCTCCCTCATATGGTCACAATATTTTTTTCGTTTACTAATTATTTCGTAAGTCCAAGATCGTGTCATCATCAGAAAAAGAAAGCGTGTTTACTTATCAACTGCCGATGCCATGCATCTACAAGCAGGTATTTAGTTTCAAAGCTATTTCATTTCTCTGTCTTTTAGCTTCGGATATAATCGTATCAAGTGCAATGGGCTAAAAAAGTGCTTCTCCCGTTGTGCTCTCAAGTGGTTACCGAACCACTCTTCCTTCATCACGTCCTTAATTTCTTTCTCAAACACAACAGAAATAGAGAATAACAGAAAAAGTGAACAGTTTGTATGTTAATTCTGCTTTTCGAAGGTCTACTTTAGATTCCAAATCTGAACCAGATATACTGTAAAAAAGAGGTGTACTGTCATGTATGATAGTAGAGACACCAATTGCAATTAAGTCAGTCATGAATGTTTAATAACAGAATTCCATTTACTGTGGGTGATTAAGAATACTGATACACATTTTATTCGCTGTTAATTGGATAAATGGTGCTTGAAACTAGAAACTAGAATTACTTTACAGTAAATCGTGTTTGCTTTAGTAGAAGTTCTGCGGCGCTCGCAACTGCAAAAGGTCATGTGAGCGCCAACAGTAAATCTGGTTGTGGGATCTGAGAGGGGTGCAATTTGATCGCATGACACTAATGTTTACATATTTAATTTGATATTTGCATTTTGATCTTGGTTTAAGGGATGATTCACGGTCTCTCACATTTCAGAGGATTCGTAGACAACTTTTCGTATTTTTTTTAAAACTCGAAAACCCCCCCCCAAAACAAAACCCAACATGCCCAAACTTGATCATGTTAATAGATACTTTGTCCCCTCGATCCACGTCACTACTCCTTTACCCTTGTTTTTAAGAAAAGATTCTTGTGAAGTTTTGGGTATAAAAACACTATTAAAATTATGGCATTTGGACACTTTGTAAAAACATAAAAATATGATTGTGACCAATTTTTTAAAAGGCCTATTGGTTTTAGCGGTCAATTTTTGAAATGTTGAGTTGTCTCTGATTTAACAAATCATATACCAGAATAAAGTGCACTGAAGCTATAAAAAAGCACCTTTTGTTTATGGTCACAAACTTTCTTTCTTTTTGTTTTGGTTATAAAGACTTAACGTCCTATCCCTCGGAAAATTGATGTTACGGCCTATCCGGGACTGTTCTTGAATGGTTTCAGTCCTATTTGTTTAATCGTACACAGTCTATACTTGTAAATGGTGGAATGTCATCCATTTTCAGCTTGCAATTTGGTGTTCCCCAAGGGTCCGTGCTCGGACCACTCATACACACTATATGCAAAGTCCTTAGGTTCAATAATTAGGAAGCACCACATGTACGCGGACGACATTCAGCTGTACAAGTCTGTTTTACCAACACATTTCAATTGTCTAGTTACCAGCATGTAAAAATGTATTGTAGAGGTAAAACATGGATGATATCAAACAGACTTAAAATGAATGATGATAAGACTGAAGTTCTGTTTTGCAATGCCAAACCAGGGATATTGCTTTGCAATTTTGACCATATATGTATTGGGAATGATAACATCTTTTTCACAGATAAAGCGAAAAATCTAGCCGTTTATTTTGACTGCAAACCCTCTATGCACCATCATTTAAACCATCTATGTCAGGTAATTTATCTACAACTACGCAGAATAGGACAAATGTCAACATATCTTAGTGTTGATTCCATCAAAACCCTCATCTCTTCTTTTGTCCTTTCACGTCTAGACTACAGCAATTCTTTGTTTGGAAACTTTCCCACTGAAACGTTAAATAGATTGCAGCGACTCCAGAACCAAGCTGCTCGCATAATTTTAAAGAAATCTCTCAAAGAGCATATGACACCAATACTAATTCAACTACATTGGCTCCCGGTAAAAGCAAGAATTCAGTACAAAATAATTGTTCTTTGTTTTAAGAGCGTCAACAACATTACTTTGTGACATGGTCATCGAATGTATACCATCTCGGCCTTTAAGATCGGCGACGAAAAGACTTTA
>NW_004797335.1:1581061-1586409 GCF_000002075.1 Aplysia californica | reverse complement strand
AGAGAGAGAGAGAGAGGGAGAACAATTAGAGGGAGGGGGAGGGGCTGGCGAGTAGAGATTACATGAGCACCGGCGGTGCTGGTGAGATGGGGGCTGCAACAACACCAGGGAAGGGAAAGCAAAGAGTGGCGAAAACTCACACCAATACTCTGGCCGAATGGCGGGAAAAGTCGTACTGTCTGCTGCTTGGCGACAGAGAAGCGCGCGACTGAGGACGGCGCATGCGCGGCCAGATGGCTCCGGACCTGGCACGTCACCGAGAGAGGAGATAACTGGTGTTTGACGATGCGATAGAGGGACGGCACCGGTTATAAATGACCCCGTCCAAGTTCTCATTTAACGAGCCACCGCCACCACTACCACGACCTCCTCCCACTCTTGCTGTTCCAGTGAAGAAAGAGTGAGAGGGTAACAGTGAGACCCTGTGTTTCCTATATATACAGAGAGATCAGGAAAAAGAGAGACAACGAAGAAGTAAAGAGTTATAAATACTGAGGCATTCAGAAGTTGAACACTTTAGAGAGAAGAGAGAACTTAGAGCAAGTCAACATTTACTTGTTGGTTAATATTAAAGAACTTCTGTGAACTCTAAGGCAAAAAAACGAACCAACAACTACAAAGTGTGAAAACGCTCCATAGTTTACAAAGGGATTACATCTTGACAAAGAATTATATAAGAGAAAAACGATAACTGACTGCTTTTAGAGAAAGTAACACCAAGTAAAGAACTTTTTTCAACATTTAAATTAGTTCGAGATCTGAACAGGACAGGCTTCAATTTTCTTTGAAACCAGGCTCTCTCTCTCTCTCTCTCTCTCTCTCTCTCGTCGCCTACGCTTTTACTGCGTCGACCCTTTTGGAGGATCAGATCAGCACTTGTGAAGAAGGTGAGTGAGTCGTCACCATGTCGATGCACCTTGTCGATTGTTCCGTGGATGTTTTCACTACTCTGCAGATTCGTGTATGGGCTGGTGGTCCTAGTTTCCAAATGTATTACATAAAATTGCACTAAAACGACTATGTTACTTTACTTATAATCTAGGGAAAGCACTTTAACCTCCTCATTTAGCTTAATCTCTTCACTTCTGTGTTCTCCAAAATTGGTGCACTGGTATTTTGTGCTACTCTACTGGTCTATAGAAGAAGTTTAAGGACACGGGAGGACAGTTGTTCCTGGACATTAAATTTTATAGCTTTGTTTTTAGTACGGCTTGTTTGTGCAAACCTGTTAGGAAAAGTCTCCGTGATAAAGAGGTTACGAAGATTTTTAACAGGAATCGTGTGAACTCTTGATTACCGGTGGCCGTGAGATATGACATTGTAATGATTAAAAAACAACATTTTCAACACAGTAAGAATACTCAAGTCGTTTGAACTCCGATTTTGTAAGAATAAAAAACAACAACTACAACAACACACTTTTAACTCAGTAAGAATACTTAAGTCGTTGAAACTCCGATTTAATGACCACCACCGAAGACACCGTCCAAGATGTGCCCCAAAAAGGATGGATAAGAAAGTAGACCCCCCCCACCTCCCTGTCACCACACACGTATAAGTTCTGAGAGCACGATAAATGAATCAATGACTGTATAGCAGAACAACATTTATATTATGAACTAATGGCTAATGAATAAAACGTTTCTTTGCTCTCAAAAGAGGCAGGAGAAGACGTTTGGCAGTCGTCCAACTTTCGGATTTTGCGATATACGAGTAGTCAACTCTGTTCGAGACGACCACCCATTGTCGAGAAGAAATGTCGTCATCATAGACAAGGGGTCTTCATGGACAGTGTCATTACAATTACCCCCCCCCCCAAACCCCCCCCCCAAAAAAAAACCCACAAAAAAACCAACAACCCCCAAACAAAACAAAACAAAAACAAACAAACAACAACAACAAAAAACAAACAACCCCCCCACCCAAAAAACAACAAAAAACCCAACAAACCAAAACGCTGTGGGACAAACGGAGGGGGGGGGGGGATATGAGAAGTGGTCCTGATTGTTAGAATGTTAGAACCTGTTTGACTGCCCCCCCCTCTCCCAAGGATACCGGTATGAGGCTGTAGAATCTTCTTAACAGACGGGGACACCGTCAAAAGCAAGTATATGTTGTGGCAAATAAGACTCAGATAACACGGGAATGGATGGTTCTTACCCCAACATTAAACTTGTGCAGTGGTAAATAATAATAGAGGTATTACCAGTATGCAACGGTTTATTAAAATGCTCCAGACAAATATATTCATGACAGATATTCACCTCCTTAATTATCATTAATGCCGTCTAACAATTTTTTGAAAGATTTGGACAACATAAAGGTTAATTTATAGTTATTAGAAAATGGTGTTGTCTTTTGCTTTCATCTCTAAGTTGTCAAGGTAAACTTAATTCACGTAACCACGCCGTTACATCAAAACCAATTCTCAAATCTGAATAACCTTCATTTTCTAAAAGCTTATACCATAAGCTCCTTTGAAAGGTATCATTTATAAATCAAACTCTCACTTTTTAGCAAAAGTAAAAAGCACCCTATAAAACTTATCACACGCCCATCCCCAAAGCCTCACCGAGTTATTATCGAATCACCGATACAAGTCAGAACCTGGGTGCATTTTGTTCATGAACAACAAAGATTCTGAAGGTTATGTAACCCATATAATATTTAAACGTTGAATCTCTGGATTTCGATCACAACAGTTTGCCCACAGGATACACCGGTTAGTTTGAGACAAGCTGTATTGGCTTCTCGCCTTCTTCTTCTTCTTCTTCTTCTTTTTCTTTTTCTTCCACAATTATTCCACATAATTTGTATACATGTATTTCGTTCAAAACTCTTATCATCCCCTTTCCCCATATACACACATACCTTCTGTCTGTCTGTCTGTCTGTCTGTCTGTCTGTCTGTCTGTCTGTCTGTCTGTCTGTCTGTCTGTCTGTCTGTCTGTCTGTCTGTCTGTCTGTCTGTCTGTCTGTCTGTTTGCCTGTCTGTCTATCTGTCTGTCTGTCTGTCTGATTATTCGTATAATATGTCTGTCAGATTGCTTGACTATGTGTATATATCTGTCTCTCCCTCCCTCCCTCCCCCTCTCTCTCTGACTCGTTTTCTTGGTCTCTCTTTCCCTCACCATCCCTGCCTGCCTCCCTCCCTCCCTCCCTCCCTCCCTCCCACCCTCCCTTCCTCCCCCCTCTCTCTCTCGCTCTCTCTCTCTTTTTCTCCCTCTGATTTTCTTTTATTCTCTCTTGTTATTTCTCTCCACTCTACTCATGTTATAACGCTGCAAGTTTCCTAAAGCAAAAAGGATAAGTAATCAAGTCACTTTTCCCTTTCCAAAAACATTACTATCAAGGGGGAACTGTGGTGCATTAGTCTATCTAGGGGGTGCCAAAACATTGTGATGAAGTGAAACGTTTCATTTTTGAAGTTGTTTAGTCTGTGCAGTTTCGAAAGAATACCTGTTTTTTCGAAGCCACAGAAACACAAGACGGGAAAGATCACCCCAAGACAGCACACAATAAAATGTGGTCTTTGTCCTATTAGAGCCGCTCTGATGTCTTTTGTTTTGTTTATAATTTCTCATTCATTGTACCTTTGCCCTTATCCACTTCTCTTTGACGCAGTAAAAATCGTAATGCAGGAGACCCATGGCGTATTATTTTTATACTCTTACTGACATAATTCTAATACATTAATATTGCGACATTTGTATGCCTTGCCAAAGTTCAAAGTTCTGTCATTTTGCCAGTTGAATGGGGAAATAGTTACGACTCAATGAGATTTCTATTGGAATATAGTCTAGGAACGCAAGTGAAACCATGTCTTTTCCCTTATTGTCTATGGTACCAATAATGCACCTCACTAGAAAAATCCGGGGTTTATTCATGAAGGCGTTTTATGTCCCTTTCAACACAGGTTATATTTATCAGGGCCAACCCGGGCTAAGTGGGATACAATGTCCCAGCTGAAAGACATATTACTGAACAAAAATTATCCAAAGATGAGACTCGTGCTCAGGCCTTCTACGTGTAGCGGCCTAACCGCTATATCACGGACGCCGCGGTAAGAAATCGGTGACCTGGCTAAAACCACGTTTATACCCTTTACCAATCTCACGTCCAGCTTGTTTCCCAACGCTTTCATTCATCAGCTTTAACGAGAATGTATGTCAGTACAAATGTATACAAATTGTGAAGCTTTGTGTCTGATCTGTTTGTCAATAGTTTTGGCCAACAGTCAACACGTTTTCCAGATGGAAAACAACCATCAAAAGAAAGGCAATAACAAAACAAAACAAAGTCCGACTAAAGTCTTGGGATGATTCGAATAAGTAACAAATGCGGGAGCAGCATTAGGACGTTATTAGTCTTGAGCTTAAATTTTTTTCATGGTGAAAAGAACCCTAAGATAAGATGTTATGAGGAGGTTGCTCGAATAATGTCTGTCTGATGTGGACATATTCTGAAAGCCAGAAGATTAGCGTATTTTGATAAAACCATTGTCTGCTGAGCCAACAAACATTGGCCGCTAACGTTATACGCTAATCATCTCTCTTTGCGAAGTACAACAAGCTTATAGGCTCATTATTTATCTTCCTGAAATGCTATTCTCATTGTGAGGTCGGTAGCAAGCAGTAGGGTCTTCGAAGGTACCATCAGGGTGTATGCTTCACCTTTTTGTCCCGGTCTCAATGACTGCTGAAACTATTATCGTGCTCCGGAAATATGTTGGTCGGCAAGACAATAAGTGGGAATAAGAAGAACGAAGCAAAACAGAACCGAATATTGCAGTCATGTTTTCTGCAAAAAAGTGTATAAATTCGTTATTTTAAAAATAACTTCTCTGTTTCTGCTTAAAAGGGATTGGTGAAGAGTAAAAAGAACCACATGTTGGCTTTGAACAATTTCATTTCCGAAATATATGAACGGCTATATTTCAGAGATGATAAAAGAAAATATCTTCGAAACAGATATGTATACGAATAATTAACAGTCATATAGAAACAAATTAATGATAAATATACATACACACATATAATAAACCAATAATTTTACTAGGAGACATACTTCCTTCCTCGCCTCTTTCATGGCTTTTAGTTGAGCGTCAAGTTGAAGTTGAACTTTTTGGACGAGTCGAGATGCGAGTAAAATTATATTAATACATCGTTTCATGTGCGTACATAATATACTGATCAGCTGGTCACCTGGCAAAGTACAATCTTCAGCTTGTCAAACAAATCATGCAGGAATCGCTGACCAAAACATTTACACAACACCCACCTTCTATCTATCTGTCTATCTATCTATCTATCTATCTATCTATCTATCTATCTATCTATCTATCTATCT
>NW_004797335.1:1578840-1580821 GCF_000002075.1 Aplysia californica | reverse complement strand
CCCCAATTATCTCTATAATATACAGTGGCTTTTACCTAATGAAAACAAAATCAATCCGTCTTCCAAAGGATATCTTTGTCTCTCTCTCTGGAAGCGGAGAAGCGGTTTTCCAACTTTTCATGCAGAAGTCGTTTTCCCTCGTTGTTTAGGGTATTGTACTCTCATGTAATGAGGCCGTTATCTCTGACGTCATCGAACTATTATTATCATCATTATAATAAATTGTCCTCTTCAGCTCTTTGCATCCAGGCACCAGGAATAATCTTGTTTTCGTGCTGAAAGGCGTGGTTGCACTGGTTGTTATAATCAATTTCTCTATACTTTAATAATATCCTCTCTCTCTCTCTCTCTCTCTCTCTCTCTCTCTCTCTCTCTCTCTCTCTCTGTATTGTATATTTGGACATGTGTGTTAGATATAAATAATACGTATATATGTGTATGTGTGTGTATGTGTGTGTATGTGTGTGTGTGTGTGTGTGTGTGTGTGTGTGTGTGTGTGTGTGTGTGTGTATGTGTGTGCGTGTGCGTGTGTGTGTGTGTGTCTTTCCAAGGGGGGTTCGAAAGGGGGGGAGGGGAAGCGATAACACAAAGCAGAAGTATGGGTTTATTGATGAAACTTCTGTAAAAATTCAAATTCCCTTTAAAAAAACAACAAAGAAACCCTTCTAAAGGGTCACGGGAAGGTTGGGCACTCTGGTTTACTTCCTAAACGAGTGTCTGCAGAAAAAAATAGGAAAAAAAGTAATATGAACAGAATAGATCTAATGTTGTCTCAGGCTACGAAGGCCAGAGAAGAGCCGTCTACCACAGACTTGCTCTAAGCTGCTTCCAAACACCAATGGAACGTGAAAGCGGTGGCGACAGTATTTTGACACCCCCACTCACTACTTCTCCTTCACACACGCCCCAGCGGCCAACATTCACATCAAAGCAAAAGTAGAAGTTGTTGGTGATTGGAGACTTAACAGACGGTGGAAGCCGCTTATTTTAAAAGATGTCTGTCACTTTTCAAAATGTTCATGACGTCAGGGGAAGTTGTCATCCATTCAAGAACGGTGTCTATGAAAGCGGCACAAACAGTCATTTCTCTATGGAATTGATGCTCTCTTCAGAGAGGATATTATCTTCTTACAGAATCGATGAGATGTAATAACATTATTGTGACATATGGCAGTTCACATCTCACCTAGTGCTGCTTTTTGTGAGCCTAGGTCTTAGGGTGGAGTAAGGACGGTCATGTTCCAAGTGCAACAAATTGGGGCAGATTGAAAGTGATAAAGTGATGGGTTGATGTGGTTGTGGGGGAGTGGTATACGTGAGCGTGCTTACTGATTTGAGAAGTTATGTGAAGATAATAGCTAATGAGACAGTGCCTGTGCTTGTGAGGTTGAAACTGTGTGTACGCGTGCGTGTGTGAGTATAATATTCATCGGAGTGTGTCTGCATAATATATGTATGCACGATGTGTGTGTGTGTGTGTGTGTGTGTGTGTGTGTCTGTGTGTGTGTGTGTGTGTGTGTGTGTGTGTCTGTGTGTGTATGTGTGTGTGTGTGTGTGTGTGTGTGTGTGTGTGTTGATCTCTCTCTTTCTCTCTCTCTCTCACTCTCTCTCTCTCTCTCTCACTCTCTCTCTCTCTGTTTTTTTTTTGGGGGGGGGGTACGGGCTCGCGATATGTTACATTGCTTCTTCAACGGGCTCGTGCTCAGCCTGTTTTTGTTTGAAAGGGAAAGTCAGGCTGTGAACAGAGAGATAGTCTAATGTACATGAAGACATACAGATCGCTGGATAATAGACAGATAGATAGATAGATCGATAGATAGATAGATATATAGATAGATATAAAACAACCCCACCCCAGCCTGTGTGGTTTGCCTTAGTAAAATTGTACTTTCTCTTTCCTTATATTGTTTACGGTTCACAGTCAAAAAGGCTTTTAGGGGAATGCGTTATCTACTGAACAAGCACGCACGCACACACACAC
>NW_004797335.1:1577139-1578472 GCF_000002075.1 Aplysia californica | reverse complement strand
ATATACATATATATTTATTATTATACTCTTTAACATTTTTAACTCCACACCTCATATTAAAAGCAGTATCTTGATTAAGACTTATCGAATCTGTCTGAAACTTTAAAATAAAACAGTGCATTTATTGTACAGCAATTGAAACATATGGAATACAACGTTTGGGATGTTTTTAATCTTCAATTTTGAACGTATAGTTTTCAGGGGTCTAAATGAAAGTGACAGCTTTCAATAACGTATGGTGACATCTGGCGTTGTCAGATCTTCACATTGTTGACGCATGGACGGGATGAATCGAGGTACTGTCTATTGAGGGATAATACTCCACTCTAGAATTAAGGCTTGTTCTAACTGATCAAGGGTACGGGGCTGGCATGGTCTGGCACGATCTAAAGTGTCTCGCATCTGCTCATTTGTATTGAAATTTGGTGAGTGCGCTGGATATGGGTGCTGGACAGGAATGTTGTTAGATTTGATAAATTGATTTGTCACAGCAGCCATATGAGCAGGTGCGTTATCATGAATGAATACTTGTCCTTGGGCTTGATTTTGAAAGAAAAGGATATTGGGCTAAAAAAACTTAATTGATTTAGCCTTGGCTATCACATGCGACGCAGTGCTCAGTGAAGTCTGTGCGGGATATGATGGGGTTGCAGTTTTATGCGACAAACTAGGCCCCTAGCACGAAGGTTTCCCCACTTTCAAACGAAGAAGAACAATCATGACCAAGATCAGACTGTCATTTTTTAAGTCTTTTCGACTCATCCTAGGTCTTTTTCTGACGGTTGAAATTGATTTCTCAAGCGTTGCGTTAGGATGAATGCGCCCACCCTCCGTTTTGTTTTTCTGTGTCCTGCTCGATTGGGTCTGTCCTTTTGGGAGCCTATCGTTGCCATGTGATCCCGTGTGGCATACGCAGTGTGTCTGTTCACGTCACGTTGAACCTTTTCGTGACTAACGAAAGCGGAGTGCCCACTTGAAGCATTTCGATGATGAGATTTCTCTCTGATTCATTCAACCGAAGCCTGGTGAATTAATCGATAAAGAGAAGACACTTTTTATGTGGCGAAACTTTGTCTAACTGAGTCCAACTTTGCGTGTGTAGTTTTTGTTTTCAAAGTTACAGACAGATTTTCACAGTATTTGACAAAATATCAAAACCACGTGAAGGACATCGTCGTACAAAACCATAGGCCAAAGCACCAAAGTGAGTACAATTCACCAACGACAATAATTTTGCGTGATAAGTGTAAAAATTCCAAAGTAATTGGATGAGCAGTTATTGAGCTATATGCTCTTAAAATTTGTGAAGTTAAATGTAATGGATATATATATA
>NW_004797335.1:1572494-1577039 GCF_000002075.1 Aplysia californica | reverse complement strand
TCTCTCTCTCTAACACACACACACACATACACACCCACGCACACACACAAACTTTCAGATCTGAACAATTCTCATTTTAAAATACTTTCGTTCTTACAAGTGGCCCAGAAAATGGAAATACATTTGTATAAAGCTTAGCATATCTCCGTTGTAATCGTGAAACGAGAGGAAAACAGAATGAGTCGCAAAAACACACAGGAAGGGATGCTGACTTTGCTGCACTTGCTAAGCAAGATTGTGAATCTCTTCGCATGCTATGTATTCTTGAGTTGTATGTCGCTTTAAAGCGTTACTGTATTTTTTCTTCTAAAAATGCAGTTTTTGGTGTGCATTCAAATGTGTATGATAATGATGATAATAATAGATTACATAGCACTTGATCAGTTGCAAATCTTAGCTTTGAGTGCTTTATTCGCCGAAGACTTGATTATTGAGAATGAACTTCTCACAGACAAGAAAAAATAAAAAACAGCAATTAAAAGAAAAAAAACGAAAAAAAGAGGAAAGAAAAATGAAAAACGGTCCAACCACACGTGGAACAAGTCAAGAATGTTGTCAAATCAAGAAGCTGAACAAGGGGCAAAAACTTTTCCTTCGATTTTCTCAAAACGGCATTTTTCTGCCAAACTATCTATTTTTTGTCGGTTGTGCGTGTGTGTGTGTGTGTGTGTGTGTGTGTGTGTGTGTGTGTGTGAGAGAGAGAGAGAGAGAGAGAGAAAGAGAGAGAACCTAACAGAGATACAACCTCATTAAAACACATTTCATTTAAGATCTAAATACCAAAGTCTTGAAAGAACATCAAAACAGCAAATAAATACATTTATTAATGATTATATCACTATTCAACGTCACCTTCTAACTTTTTAGCCTCTCCTAAACGATTGGAAATTGTTTTGGCGTTACATAATTTTATCATTTCTTCCTGAAGCTTCTCTTCAGATGTTCCTGGAAATATTCAATAATGGTAGGTAGAACGATGCGACAATACCAAATTAATCCCAGGTCAGCTATTCAGCCAGAACGATTGGCTGACTTCAAGATGTTAAGGAGCCTTATAAGCTGGGGGTAGTTGTCGAATGCAATGGTTGTGACTTCATTCAACATCATAACTTAAGAATGTTGACTATTGTAAAATTAACTTAGAGTTTAATAAACAATTAATGTATTCAGTTCTTGCTGTTGGAAAGTAATTGGTGACAGACTAGACTAGCAAGCGACGCTCATGATTCAAATTTAAAACGTATCGTATAATTGTTTCATTTTTTTTATCTGCCTCTTAAAGTAAAAAAAATGTTTACCATTTTTAGAAATATAATCGCGAATTCGTTTGAAAGTAATACGACTTCATAAATGAATCACTTGACGGGATTGTACATTCCAAATTGAACGTAATACTGCTGGTCCCCGTAAGGACAATCAGCGTCGCAGCCTGTCATCATAAACCGCCACCTTTTGCTGACTGCTAGTTACCCATTTGCCGCTGTGCGAAATGAGGAAAATAAGGTAAAGAATCTTTCCAGGGAATACATCATCCTACTTAACAGAGCCGGGACTCAAACTCTTGACTTCATTATTGAGAGTCCGATAACTTGCCGCTTTACTGAGGCGCCCTTTTCTCCTCAAGCAAGATGCTTAAAGAAATGCTCCACCTTTGCACGAATATGTTCAGTCGCAAGTAACCGGTCAATATTCACTGTCTACCTGATCATCACCATCAAAATTCTCATGCTAACCATCTTTATATTATAACTGCAAATATTATTTGCGTCTCCAAAGAATCTTAGAGCAGTTCCTTTCTAACATTGAGGCACTATCGTACTTTGGCTGTGCACATTTTGTGTTTAATTACCACTGGCCACCATCTCGTACCCAGAAGAGAAGAGAAAAGAAATAACATAATGTGAACAACGGTGAACCAGTGCAGTCACTCCCTCAGGCCACGCCAGGAAGGTTAGTACGACAAAGATTGATTGAAGGATTTAAGGGCTAGAAGTGGAAGGAAAAGGTTGTCAGGAAAAAGGAAGTGATAGAAACGATTTAGGGGCATTTTGGGGGGGGGGGGGGCGGGGGCGGAGGGCAGATGGGGAATCAAGTTATGCAAGACTTCAACAGTGTTTTTCAAACTAACCTGCCTGTGCAGGTTTTTTATGTTCGGGAGGGGGGGAGGGGAGGGGTTGATCCAGTATTTGAAAAAGTACAGAAAGGTGAACGAAACAAGCAGATAGAATATTGTTTTCCTGGTTGAAACCAGATATGGAGATCGTCTTCATTTCTTTTGTTAATGTTCTGCATCAACCTGGGCTCTCGATGAACGCGATGGAAATACAGCTGTATTACAGTTTTAAACGGAATGTTTCTTTCTCTGACCCCCCCCCCTCCCCCACCCTGCAACTGCTAAAATTCAAACACATACAAACACACACGCACAGACATACAGCCTCCTTCCCTCTCCTACCTTTAGATACAGACAGACAGACACACACACACACTCACACACACACATACACACACTCACACACACATACACACACCCACACACACTCATGCACACGCACATTCACTATAAATATTCTCCCCGACGAAACTGCACACACTGATGCTCATCAGCTCCCCTCTCCATCCCCACGCTTCTGTCGTATCTACATGTACTACTATAGCGGCATCAGGGTGTAGCTCCGCTTCAACGCTAACACTTTCATTTACTTTCGCCTTCACCACTTACGTCCCTATCAGCCCAGCTGACGTCCGACCACACCGCCCTTCATTGATTTGAGAGCCACAGGAAACTGCCGGGCCACTCGATAGGAGACGCGTTCCTCACATTTGCATCAAACGAAGCATACGTGAGAACCATTAAAAACAAAACTGAACAGTATAGCAACAAGAAGGCAAAGACGTTTACCTTGGTAACGAGCTTCGGTGATGGGGTTATTACAGCCGAGGGACAGGGGAACAGCGACTGTGCCAAGCGCATTCATACCTTGCCTTGATGGTATTGATCATGGCATCGACACTCCTTGTTTTTGTCGTGTTTTTGCATGTTGCACTACAATTTATTAGAATGATAAATGAATATAGGCTCTCAAAAAGCTTGGGACTGCGCTGGTAGTATTCTAAAATCACTTCCTCCTTAAAATTCTTCTCGAATCAGATCCTTTTGATTTGCAGTAATGACCAGGTTTTGTCTTCCTTCCTTCTTTATCTGCACACATCGACAAGGTCTCTTAATATTTTTCTTGCTGTCCTCACATTTTTTTCGGTCTGTTTCAGTTTCAGGTGTTCCAACGCTAGAGTTCAATTCTACAATATTATCGTTTTTATGTTTGGAATCCCCTCCCCCCCCCCGAAAAAAATTCAACTTCATGGTGATTCGAACATATCTCTACTTATCGAGAATCGTGATGAAATACAATCTACTTCCTCAAGGTGCATTCGCTTTTACTAGACGCAGAAGTCCTTGGAGAGATATGAATAAGTGAACGATTACAACTGAGAACAGTGTAAGTGGGTGAAAAGGGTTCAGTTCAGATGGCTCAAACTGAAAAATTAATGCTCGGTGGATGTTGGAGGAAGAGTCTGTGTGAGCCTGGGTCAAATAATTATTTTCACCCCCCCATAAAGAAACAAAACACAAAAAACAAAAAATAACAACAAAAAGAAAAAACCCAAACAGCAACAACAAAGCTTTTAAGCATTTTCTGTAAATTATAGTGAACATAATATTCTTTATCTGTATCAATAGCAGTTCAGAACATGAATGGTTCTTCCCAACACAGGCTTCTCTCACCTATTTCAAAGACCTGTCAGACTTCCTCTTACATAGCTACACTTGGCTAAAGGAAGGCCAGACTAACATAAAATTTTAATGCTCAGTAGTGGCCGCAAAATATCTCCTTGCGGGCTTCAGTTGGCCGGCGGGCCGCAAGTTTGAGACTTCTGGTTTAGAATACAGAATTCATTAAACGAAGTGGTACCTCCTCGAGGGGTCTGTGACCTTCTTTCATATTCCTAAAGCATGCTGCTGTAAGGCAAGGAAGCAGAGTTAACTCACTGAAGGCGCGCGTTCTGGTCATTGGCTTGAAGATGCATTGTTTTCGGACACTTTGAAAACGTATTATCACTTCATTATTTACATAGACTTTTCAATTCCTTTTGCTTCATCTGAAACTTAGAAGGACAGGCAATAACATACAAACTCATGTTTCTGATTTATGTGCAATTCTTCAGAATAAGCCACATTATTGCTTTTGACCAGCTTCTGATCGGACCTAGGTATCCACCACACCCACAGTGAATAAAAGGAGTCAGACCATTTCACAACAGATTCAACAGGCAATGGATAGAAAATAGGATTCTTTGAGAACAGAAAAAATGATAGATAGATGGATAGACAGATAGGTAGATAGATAGAGATAGAGCGAGGGAGCGAGAAAGAGAGAGAGAGAGAGAGAGAGAGAGAGAGAGAAAGAAAGAGAGAGGGAGAGAGAGAAAGCGAGAGAGAAAGAGAGAGAGAGAGAGGGAGAGGGAGAGAGAGAGAAAGAGAGA
>NW_004797335.1:1554987-1572394 GCF_000002075.1 Aplysia californica | reverse complement strand
AGATGGAAGTTTGACCCGTGTCAAAGGTTGGGTGGTGGCTGACGATTCGGGAGGTGGCTGCGGGTTGACGAAAGGGAAAAGCGCACCGACGTCACTGCACGGGGAGTAACAAGGCTTCTCGTCATCGCACGCAGAAGACTTGAGTTGGATTTCAGTGAGTTAAGGTTTTTTGGGTTGTTTTTTTTAAATTGGGTGTTTCCATCTGTCTTCCGAGACATTGTATCCTCCTCAACCTGGGTAGACCCTGACAGACAGGATCGGAACTGCCGTCCACTCACATGATCTAAATTGTGTCAATAGAAGCATAAAACACAAGACAACAGCAATTACGGGGGATTTACATAAATCAGATTCTCAGCCTGCTTGGCTCGGTCCTACCATAGATGGGCGTTTGTTTAGGAAATCTAGACTCTGAAATGACATTTTAACGCTTTTATGGGTCCTCATCCTATGCTATGGCACTGAAATGTGAAGAGCTGGACAAGAGCTAGGGGAAAATTAATTGTGTGAGAGAGAGCTTCTAAGTTAAGTGCGTATAGAGAGAGGTAATGTGTGAATCTTTGGACAGCCGAGACCATTAACTGAAACGTTCAAAAATATCATATACATGGTTCACTAAAACGATGCTAGTGCAAGAATGATTAATGCTTCCTTTTTCATTACTTTGGTGAACAAAAATCAACTTAGAACGTAATTTTGAGATAAAAAAAAGTAAGTTTTGTTCCCCTTAGTCATAATGGATAGAAGATTGAATCCCAATTGTAAGAGACATGTCAGCAATCCTCGCTGAACCCCCAATTAAAACAAATGCACTTATCCCATTGTCGCTCCGCCCTCCCTTTTTGCGAAAAATGTCCCCTGCCTTTTATTCAAATGGTCTGGGTTTGAATGTATTATTGTTTGGGTAAAGAGGCTTACTCTAAATGGCAACCTTTAATCGAACCTTTCCATTCGACCCTTTATAGCACTTTGCAGAAAGACCTCAAGGACAGTGAAATCACAACAGCGAATTACTGTCACACAGGTTTCCCAGTCAGTGTTTGGAGTGAAAAAGGCAGCACCTCATCTACTTTTTGGTTCTTTATAATGAACAGTTGACCAATTGAAAAAAAGTTGGGGATCCTTTGAGTCTACAAAACGGCACCACAAGGAGCACGCCTTTTCTGCAGAATGCGGTTGTTTTATGAAGCAGGGCTCTTAAAGAAAGCCCAATAAAAACAGCACCACAGAACGTAATTTCTAAATGAAAGGGTGTAAGATGTCAGCTTACCAACAGAAAAGAAGCAAAGGAAAAAAACCACAATCAACGAAATTACTGTCTAGGATACAACAACAAACTTTTGATTCCTGTAAATATCTTCTAAAAGAAACAAAACTACTTAAACTCGAAATTTTAAGACTGAGAATTGTTTCTCTTCTAAAAGTAAATCTAGAATAACAATTACGAGTGATGCCAATACTTTAACTTAGCGTTTTCAACTATCCACGCTAGTTAAAGAAAACAACACAAACTGAGACTGCGTTAGTGTAATGCCACAGTAATACCACAATAAATCTGTGGTTGTGAAAACTGAAATTGGCAAAATCCCCAAAATAAATAAATGCTAAATACTTTCAAAACCACAAATTGAGAAGGATTTCTTTGCCCAAAAGGATTCATTTTGAAACAGCACTGCGGTTCAAGAAATGACCGAGAAAAGACTGGAGAAAAGATTTTAGAAGCTATGGCATGTACTTAAGCTCTTTAAATAACGTAAGAAGCAATAATTGTCCTTACTACGTATTTTACTTTCTTTTTCCTCTTTCTTTTCTCATGCTCGTCATGCTAGGCAGAACAATCTCTCCCCAAATAGCTTTAGTTCTCGCCAAAATTTATATGAAAAGTGGGTTGGTTAAAGAGTAGGCAGCCTGCTTAATAATGTGAAACAAGAATAGAGGATACGTTAAAAAAATATACCCCCCCCCTTAAAATTAAAAGCAAAAAATTAAAAAATTATTTTTTTAAAAGTAAAAACTAACTATTAAAGACACATTTTCAGAAATATTTCTGATTTAGAAAGATAGGATAATGAAAAAGAATGTGCTTTGTGAACTCAGTTTTTTGGACCTGTGATACAATATAATTTATATTTCATTTTGTTGTTTTGCTCTTATTGAGTAGATCAGTGCGACATATACCTGCTTTTTACAGGCTGCCATGTATATGTATATGTCTGTCTGGCTGGACAACTATTATACTTAAACCCGGGATACAAAGAAATACATTATGTAGTATGAAATCCAAGACTAAACCTATGACAACTAAAAACTCACTCGTTCATTCAATGCCCCTGCAGTCATCAAACCTCTATGGCGACGGACCGCCTTTGGTCAAATATGATTGTAATCCCACATGCCATGTGCGCAGTGGAAAGTATTTTCACTTCGAAAGACCTTTAAGCTAGACTTTGAACGCATTAAGACAATAAATCAGTTGTGTTGCTAAGAAAAATCCTGTAGGAAAAGGAATACAGTATATAGCATAATATCCGGGTAGCTTATAATTAGCTACGAATGCAATCTCGCTCATATAATTATTATCATGAAGGCAAGGGGAACAATACTTCTTATTTGAGCTTCTGAACTGGTGAGTTCAAAGCAGAAAATAAATTGGAAGCAGTCCAAAAATTGAGACTATTCTCACAAAAAGAAAACCTTGCAGTTCCCAACAAAAACCCCGCCCGAAAAAAAGAAAGAAAAGAAGCAAACGAACAAATCAAAATAAAAAATGAAAAATGAAAAAGATACCGACATCAACAAAACCCCCCAATCCTCTGACAAGAGCATTCGGTGCACATCCATCAAACTCCACCTCTCAATGGAAGCCGCATTTTGAAAAGTCTTTCAAGGATAAAATACGCACTGGATTACACGGATGCATAATTAATAATCACGATTTGCCACTTAGCCATATCATGACGATGAAGTTGCCTATAATTGCAATATGATTAACGAGTTTCAATCATTGAATCAGTCTGTCAGACAAGGATATAAGGAAAATCTTTTTATGAAAAGACTGTCGAAAATGTTAAAACATGAAGCGATTGCCTAGGGGGGGGGGGGGGGGAGGAAACATCTCCTCACGGAAAGGGGATCTTGTTGAAATCTCTTGTCCTACAAAACTGATGCACTTTAGATACCTACCTAGAGGTATTAGGGTCTGCTACTGCTCACGGAAGCCAGCTGCCGTTTTACATTCTGCCATATTCCGCCCAGTCCATGTCTTGCTTTTGTCAGTCCACGTTGTTCTCTGTCTACCCGTGGCCTTCTTGCCCTGCATGGGTATCTACTAAGATACTTTCTTTTTCAGCATCCGTACGAAATGAATACAACTTACCCACTTCATGTCAGTGATCAACATCCTTTTCTTGGATAAACAGTTTGCACTCCTTCCTATAAGGACAAAAAAGCACCACCTCCCCCCCTTTTTTTTCTATAGCCAGGCATGACTTTGGTTGTTGAAGGGGCGAGTCCTATACATTCTTATACTATATGAGCGTCTAGGGTGAGTCCAACACAAGATTCCCTTTTTCCCCCTCTCCTCTCCCCTCCCCCTCCCCCCACCCTTCTCAAGTGGAGTTCAGTTTAAGTCATGTGTTGTGGCTGCCAAAACCTAGAAGGTGTTTGTCCTTTGCAGGTGAAGAGGACCTTAATTATGACCTTGACTTCACATCACAGGGGGAGGGAGGGAGAGGGGAGGGAGGGAGAGGGGAGGGAGGGAGAGGGGAGGGAGGGAGAGGGGAGGGAAGGAGAGGGGAGGCCGGTCTTCTCCAGGAAATGTCTGTTGCAATGGAAGAATGATGATGATTTGCACGTAACCCTATCCGTACGTCGTGTTTTACTATCGTATCCATACGACGTGGGGAACTCTGTGCCACCACATTCAAACGGGAAATTCACTCGTTGATCCGATCCTTACGCTTTGCATAGCAGTCTGTCAAAATGATTTTTTGAGAAATACTGAAAGTTTCAAAAAAATCTTCGTACTAGAAGTATTCTAAAATGTGAAGAATACAACTCCGGGGGTACAAAATGGCCCCAGGGCGTACGGATAGGGTTAAAGTGAGGGGGAGTTGCACAAAGTCGTAAGCC
This sequence comes from Aplysia californica, assembly GCF_000002075.1. Taxonomy (NCBI): domain Eukaryota; kingdom Metazoa; phylum Mollusca; class Gastropoda; order Aplysiida; family Aplysiidae; genus Aplysia; species Aplysia californica. The sequence continues at coordinate 1,568,263 of NW_004797335.1, read as the reverse complement.
TCACTCACTTGTCCCTGTCCCTCTGAATCCGAAGGCATGACGAAGTCTAGACACCGGAGATGGGCCGGGATGCAGCGGATAGCCAGCAATGTCTTCCTCTCTCACTGTTCCCTAGTCGGTTCCCACGACGCTCAGCTGGGACCACCTTCGTGCCCGTTGAACCAGTAGGATGCGTTCGTCCCAGCAGTCCGCCTGAGCCAATATTGAAATATATTATGCATTGGGAGACAGACCCTAGTTTACTCGCCAGAGGGTTTGAAACCCGGCCGGCTGCCCTCTTCTTCGTTCAGCCAGCCTGCCACAGCGATTACTGTCATAACCGAGATACACATCTGACTTTTCTCGATTCTTGTCTTAACTTGATCTCCCAAAGACAGACAGACAGACAGGCAAACAGACAGACAGACAGACAGACAGACAGACAGACAGACAGATAAATAGATAGATAGATAGATAGACAGACAGACAGACAGATAGATAGATAGATAGATAGATAGATAGATAGATAGATAGATAGATAGATAGATGGAAAGACGAGTTTTGGGAGAACGTGAGACCAAGAATGGGAGAACACAGTAGAAATGAGGCCTTGAGCGATTGTAAGAAGAGCAACGAACAGCTCTAACGTTCGTGCGTTAATCCCACGGGCCAACCAACAACAGTACTACCGTTTTACTCTTTCTACATGGCCCTCCATTGAAAACCAGAAAAAGAAAGTAATGTGGCAGTTAAAGGCGATACTTTCCGGTCGGCCAGATCTCCACGGTTTAATCCCTGTCACTGCTGCGGCCCGCACACATCCCTGATACGGCGTCACTGGGATCCGCGGGGGAAAAGGATACCTACAGATGACAGATTTAATTTTCCGAGGCGTCCGATGCGAGATGCATCTTTGGCCTTCTTCTTAATTGGTTGGGACAGCTCTGAACAATACCAGCTTGTACTCGGGACAATAGCGGGCTCAGTGAAGGCAATAGCAATGGAACCTTCGTGACAATAGCCTCTGAACGCTGGGGACAAAGGTAGTGATTTTAGCCTTCAATGGAAGCTAATCTGTTCGGAGATAGGGAACAGCTCCAGGAACAAAACTCTCTCGCCGGCGGTTGTGAAAGGAGTGATAATTGTTACTAGTTTTTCATGGGTGCGTTGTTGGAATTTTTAATCAGCGTCAAACCTCATTAGATCGTTTGCTCATCTCCTTGAGCGGGGATAAGGCCGAGGTTTGGTGGGTGTATGTGCCATGTGTACTGGTGAGAATCTGGCGCTGATAGCGTAGATATCAAACTAGAAGCACTTTACAAAATATGGATGAGTGACAAATGTTTGTCGTCTCTGGTTATTTCGACTTCGAGTATACAATTAAATCTTAGCGGGAAAGAGTGGGACGAATCAAAAGGCAATAGTATACCCCCCCTCCCTCCCCCCTCCAAAAAAACAACAACAACCAAACAACCCAGCGAAAAACCCAACCTAAAACCAAAACCACAAAAATCCACCCCATTCTTTCTGGCACTTGAGTACCTACCACCGATATCAAGAAGATAACACGTATCTGAAAAATATAACAGGCTGCTAAAAGAACACTTTATCTGATGAAAAACTAGTTGCAAATCTTTATTAATACATCGTATTGTATTGTAATGATTCCAACCAAATAATGAATTATCTTATGAAGTATTTATGTAAGTTCATGAGTCAAATCTACTCTAGATCTAAAGACGATCTGTCCAAGACAGTCATTTTGAGGAACGAACTTTGACCACAACCCATCTCAATGTTCTATTTGACACTGTCCAAGAAGACCATCTGTATAAGACGACCACTTTCCTCCTTGACAATGGATTGTCGTCTTGGACACCTGCGACTGTATTTTAATCTGTAACAGAAAAATCCAAAGAACGTCATCTCTATATTATACTTGTGAAAGTTCGTCACTTTGGCCGTCTAAAACTTTCGAACAACTAAACTTTCGAATTTGACCAAATTAATGGTGATTCAGAATCATTTAAAGGGTGCACAGTTTTATTGCAGAGCCTGATGTCACTATAGTTTAAATTTCAGTTTTTCATTAGTTTCGTTTTGATCTAATCTTGGGAAAGTTCGTCTTCCTAGACGCCATTGTAAACAAGTGAGAGTTCCGTTCACAAACAGTGCATACTGGTTCCACAATGACTTGACGATCGATTCTTTGGAGTTTGTTCATCGAACAGGGTACCCAGCTCGTTTGTTTATATTTTCGAAGGCTCTTGTTTAGACAATTGTAACATTTCTCTTGTTAACCTTTCCTCTGTAGGTATCCATCTACCTACTTCTGCGTCACCAAAACCTGACTAAAAGGCTTATTTTGAAAAAAGCATCTTAAAGCAAGTAGCGCTTTATTGAATATCGATTAAGCATCTCTGACTTTAGTGCCAGAGGCTGTAAGACATTTGTGAGGCAGCGTGGTGGAATCAGGCTCTCGTCAATTTTTTGGGTATGTAAAGTTATTGGTATCATCGTAAGGTTTGTTCACTTGTCTTTATTTGGATGAAATATATCAATTTATCTTGAATACAAGTCGAGATATTTTCGAAAGACGTAGGTGGGGGTCACCTGCTTTCAGAGGTAAAATTAGTGAGAAAATGTTCGCCAAAGATTAATTATTTCCTTAGCTTAAGAGTCCGTGGTAACTGAAATTTTACATTTTTTTGGTGCCTTTAATCAACGTTTTTCAGAAAAATCCACACAGCATTGAGTTCCTTAATGATTATGAAAGGTGTTGAGCCAAAAAAAACCCAAAAAAACATTTGATAAAAATTTACAAACTTGCGGAAAAATGCAAGTTTCTTCACTTTGATTACTTTGACGAGAGCCTGATTCCACCGCGCAGCCTCACATTTGGATTCTTTATCTTTTTGTCACACTGCCGTTCTTAAGAACTCCTTACCAGGAGTCCCCAACTTTGTCAAATTTAAAAAACCCATCACCAACAAAAAAACGAACTTTAAAATCATGGAAAATCTCATCTGTCCAGGTTCCTTAAACAGGGTGCTCACTACGGATGGGATCGGCCGATTGGGCATATCTCAAAAGCAAACGTGTTTGTTTTCAATTTCAGGCGATCGAGTCGGGCGATCGGCCCGATCCAGCCGTTGTGGGCACCCCGTATTAGTTCTTCCCTAGTGTAGTCGGGCACAGATGCTCTACAGTAAGGCCTTTATATGAGGCATCATGGTGAAATCAGGCGCTCGTTAAAATAATGGCTGCAAAGAAAGCGGCATTATTTTGGACAATGGGCAATTAAACAATTTTTTTTGGCTCAACACCTTTTATGTCCATTAAAAAATACATTTTGTGTGGATTTTACTTTAAAACATCAAAAATTGTAAATTTTTAGTTTCCAAGGACTCTCTGGCTATGAAAGTTACCAAACTTTGGCGGCAATTTTCTCACTGAAACCAGGCGACCCTGACCTCCCTCAATCGCAAATGTTTTGACTTCCATTCAGCATTGATGGATATTTTTTTTTATCAAAAGGCTTTAAGATGATACCCTATATGCCCAGAAATTGACGAGTGCCTGATTCTACCACGTCGTAACACATTCAGATTATATTGCTTTTTATTGTGCTCTAACAGCTTTATTGTCTATACATTTTAGCTACTTAATTACTCCTTATGTTTGACTTATCATGCTGATATAGGGAGTGCTTGTCCAAAATGAGAGCATGTGCAGAGAGCACGGCAGACAGACAGACAGACAGACAAATATACAGACAGACAGACAGACAGACAGACAGACAGACAGACAGACAGACAGACAGACAGACAGACAGACAGACAGACAGACAGAAAGCCAGCCAGCCAGACAGACAGACAGACAGACAGACAGACAGACAGACAGACAGACAGACAGACAGACAGACAGATAGATAGATAGATAGATAGATAGATAGATAGATAGATAGATAGATAGATAGATAGATAGATAGATAGATAGATAGATAGATAGATAGATAGATAATTCGAGTAGGGCCATTCAATACATACATCTTGGGCTTCACAAAAATCCACTAGTCACCCATCCCAATAATAAAGAAGTCTTGAATTTATTGCATATGACGTAATTTCAACAACAGGAAACATTAGGACACTTTTCAAAAAGGACCCCCGCCCCCCCTCGCCCAAAAAGGAGAAATTGTCTCCTGCATGACAAACATTATCAAGAATGTGGTAGACCCTCAAAGCCAAGTAGTATTCCTAACAGATGCCATGTCAGTACTGCAGGCAATCACTTCCGGCTAACTACCAAGGCTACGAAAAGAAATTGAGGACATCCCATGTCTTAGGATCATGCTGCAGTGGATTCCATCACACTGTGGTGTCTTGGGAAATGAGCAGGCAGACAGGATGGCCAAACTAGGAGCACAAAAAGAGCAACCAGACAACAGCGTTAACTACACAGAAATAAAAACTATTATAAATACACTATTTAAAGCACCTCAGACACCAGATAACTACCATGAGCTGTCCCGCCAAGAACAAGTGATTATCTTTAGACTAAGGACACAACACACAAGACTGAGACAACTTATGTACAAATGTTTTAAACGAGTACAATCACCAAAATGCCAGTGTGGAGAGGCGGACCAAACTGTTGAACACATCCTTTAGCATTGCAAGACACACAGGGCCCTGAGACAGGAAACGTGGCCAACCCCACTGACGCTACAAGAGAAGCTATACGGGCCGACAGATGAACTGAGCAGGACGGCCCAATTTATGACAGATACCAGACTTCAAGTGTGATGCGACCGAGAAGAAGAAGAAGAAGTCTCCTGCATTCATTCATGACTGTTTACTGCTGACCTAGGCCCACAGAGATAGTGTGTAGGCTCAGCTGCTGACTATATTCTTTACAAGGATATTGTGAGGCAATATTTTTCCTAATATTAATCGACGATTTGAATTATCACGTTCTGAAGTTAGTTCAAAAGTAATTAATAAATGATAATGCATTCTGGCTTTCAGCATCGAATAAATGAAAGCTGAGTGGTCTCTTTATTAAAGTACATGTGCATCAAAACATATCCACGTATTCCAAGACATGCCCGATATGCTTAGTCGAACCAATTTGATTTTTGTCCCTTTTCAGCTCAGTAATCAGCGCACTTAATTTTTCCCACCACCGACAGCGCTTTGGTCGGTCTGGGGTTGAAAAAAAAGCATGAAGAAAAGACCACAAGAACATAAGTAGGCCGCTTTGTATTAGAATGTGTCGGTGGCCTAGTGGTTAGGCTTTCGGACTCGCAAACGTTAGGCCGTGGGTTCGAATCCCGTCAGGGGCCCAACGTTGTGTCCTTGGGAAAGGCACTTTGCACAAATTTTCCTCACTTCACCCAGGTGGAAATGGGTACCCGGCTATAGACAGTGAAAGATCTTGTCAGTTTGATAGTGTTTGAGCGCGTGAAATACGCAGCTTGCACTGTATGCTTCCGCGGAAGCTGAGAATGTTTCTGAGTGTTCTCAGAGGGTCTGCTGGGGTAATAATAGTCGTAAAGCGCATAGAGCATGCTCTTGAGCAAGGATATGCGCTATATAAATGCAATTATTATTATTATGACATGTATTTACAGTGATGTTTGCTTTGCTCTTCAAGGAGACCCACAATCATTGAGTATCAATGTCTTTGTGGATATGCTCTGTCACAAACTACCCCCCCCCCCCCCCCCCAAACACACTCAAACTTGCGCTCGCACACAAACACGTAAATACACGAACGAACACATACACAAACTCTCTCTCTCTCTCTCTCTCTCTCTCTCTCTCTCTCTCTCTCTCTCTCTCTCTCTCTCACTCACTCTCACTCTCACTCACACACACACACACACACACACATACACACTCACACACACACACACACACACACACACACACACACACACACACACTCACACACGCGTGCGCACACACACACTCACTCACATCTATGAGTCACACCAAGAGTTGGCAGAAGTGAACGAAATTTGAAGCTTGTTCAAACAACCCACCCCCCACCAAAAAAAAAAGATCCGCCCCCCCCCCCAAAAAAAGCAACAAACATTACAAGTAATAATAATGATAATAATGAAATGAAACGGCGACAGAAAGAACAACTATGTACGTCTGCTAAAAAAGCGGGAAAAAAACCCGTTCCGAAAAGGTGGAAGGAAGGAAGGGGAAGAAGGAAACCCTCTCCGAATCCCGCAGCAGATGGTTAATCTGATATACGAGGAGCTTAAGGGGGGAACTCTTCAGACGATGGTTTGAGTAAATTAGGCTATCACGCTCGTAAGTTGCCCCTTGGTAATAGGTTCCCCCCTCTATTAACGACGGTGCCTGCCGCCGGGCCACCGCGACAGTTGATTGGCTGCACCTGTTGATGGGCGGGGACTTCGTGTAATGAAAGATTTGGACCTTAACAAAACAGGGCCGTTTGCCGTGTATGCCAAAAGTTCCCCGAGACAATTCTGGTTGATTTTTTCAGTCCACTGTTACCTGTACCTCTAGCTAGTGCATATTGGTTTCAGCACCATAATATCTTGTAGTAGGACGCTATCTATCTATCTATCTATCTATCTATCTATCTATCTATCTATCTATCTATCTATCTTACGTGACCTCAAAGTCAACAATCTTTTAATGTTACATTGGGGAGTGTTCTTTAAAAGTTCTTTTTATCGGAAACATGCTCTCATCGCGTGTTCAAACTAATCTAACAGCAAGGCATAAATCAAAATCATAAATTAGAAATGCTAATATCAACGCCAATAAATTTTTCGACATAAGAAAAGCAAGTCGTCAGTTATCTTTGCAACGTTGTAAATCTGCGAATCCATCTTTCAATATTTTGTTAATAGGCTAATCTCTTAATTAAAATTACTATAATCCTCAATTTAACTTGGATCCTTACCAGGCTGCTAGATCAAGTCCAACGCTGTTTGAGAAAAGAGCTTGAATTATGTGAAAAGGAAGCGTTTTTATAAATGTAGAGAAAAGTGTTAACATGGAAATAAAAGTTAACTGCCCCACATCGGCGTCAAAGGTGTAATAGTTAGGCTTTTCTGTGTTATCGGTAAAAGACATGAGTTCAAGTCCTGCGTTCCCCATTTCATTGCGTAGCTGCATCTTTCCGTTGGGATACGATTTCTGTCCCGTCTTGCCTCACTTTGACTCTGACAGGCATGATCGAAGCAGCCTACTCCCCTAAATAATCTAAAATGTTTCGATGGCGGCGCAAAACAAGGGCTTTAGTTAGCTGCTCCATGAGAATCGATTTGTTTGTTTATTTGTTGTTGTTGTTTTGTTTTGTTTTTTTGTTTTTTTACGGCGCTCGCCACTGGATAGGGTCATATGAGCGCGCTTTGTGGGGTTTAGTTTAGTTTGGTAAGAGTTTTACGGCGCTCGCCACTGGATAGGGTCATATATGAGCGCACTTTGTGGGGTTTTGAGGAATAAACATTTTTTTGAAAAAGGACCCCCGACCAGCAGTAACAGCAAAGAACGTGAAACGTATTTTGCGATGGGTAAAGGATAACTCAAGCCCTCTATACGGAACTTGGTTGACCTAGTAGGCGCATCCGGTGCCTCCACCCTCTGTGGGGCCACTTTAGGTCGCTATGACGTCATGCAAGAAAAACGCTTGTAACTTATTTTAACCCTACCTGTACGCCCTGGGGTCATTTTATAAACCCGGGGCTGTATTCTTCACTTTAATATACTTCTAGTACGAAGATGTCTTTGAATATTTCAGTATTTCTCAAAAAATCATTTTGACAGACGACTATGCAAAGCGTACGGATCGGATTAACGAGGAAATTTCCTCTTTGGAAAGTGGCGGGACAGAGTTCCACACGTCGTGGATACGATAGTAAAACACGACGTATATATAAGAAAGGGCAGTCGAAATAATACATGTACTTTCATCCTTCGATATTATCCTCTCAGAAAAAAATTTGGGGCCCTAGATCTAAAGTTAGATGGGTTCCTAACTCAACTGAGTCGTCATCTCGCTGTGTTCAACCCCACACCTAAGTACGCATGCTGGAGATTTAGAAAAAAAGGTGACGGGTTGGGGGTGGGGGGAGGCGAGGTGCTAAACTATATTTACCACCTCGGGGGGAGGTCATTCATTCCTATCCATCCATTTAGGTTGGAGAATGTAATTTGAAATCTGAAGCCAAGCTTCTTAACTAATTTTATTGTTTTAAAAGGAGTGTCTTTCCCAAACTATACAATAAAACGTTACTTCTTATAAGGTAGAAGTCTGCTGGAGGGCCTTTGACCATTCTAAAACTCAACTAACACAAAACACACGTTATTTAAGTCTTCAAAGTCTTTCTTGCCAACCCCCTCCCCCCCCCCCCCCCATTTTCCACCAACATCACCCCCACCTGTCTATTGTTCCACCTTAGACAAAGACAATTATTGCTTCCGGACTCCGTCTCTGTTTCTCAAAACATCTTGGCTAACCACCGCTATCTTCATGTGTATCACGCCAGGAGAAATTGGACACCACGGAAAAGAGGATAATGACACGCGGGCTCGGGGGTCATTTGGTTTAAATGCATTTCTCCTCCGTTGCTGTTTCACAGATCTTGTTTTTTACGAGTGTGGTTGATTACTATTGGGAGACATCTACAGTGGCAAATGCTAATTGAGTGGATTAGATACAGCTAATTAGCCTGCCCTTAAAGAAAGAATCAAGTTTTTGTTCATTGGGTGACAAAAAGGTACAAAGAATCTGCTTAAGTACTTTACAAATAATAATAATACTAATAAATAGCATTTATACTGCTCATTTCCATTTCCTAAAAGATGCTCAATGCGCATTACAATGAAAAAGACATCACATCTTAAAAATTAATCGACACAAATGTGTACGTAAAACAAAGTATTATACATATAATATAAATGCATATGTGTAAAATTTTATACCAGAAAAACAGTCTCGCAGTGAGGTTGAAAATCAATGAAAATGTGTTCACTAAAAATATACAATGCAATATAAATTCACGAACAGTCAAAATACAGTTGAAACGTGAATAACTAGAAACATTCATTAAAACATTAATTCTATACAGATAGAAAAACATTTCCACTCTATCTCTCTCTCTCTCCCCCCCTCTCTCTCTCTCTCTCTCTCTCTCTCTCTCTCTCTCTCTCTCTCTCTCTCTCTCTCTCTGTCTGTCTCTCTCTCTCTCTCCCTCTCTCTCTCTCCCTCTCCCTCTATCTCTCTCTCTTTCTCTCTCCCTCTCTCGCTATCTCTCTCTTTTCTCTCTCTTTTCTCTCTCTATCTCTCTCTTTTTCTCTCTCTCATTCTCACTCGCTATCTCTTCAGTCTCACAGTCTGGCATACACATGCATATATATCACAGTACATCATTATGACAGGTATGCTTTTGTGAATAAAAAATGCTTCAGCTGATTTTTGAAAATGGAAATTGTTGGGGCAGATCTTATTTTATATGGGATTTCGTTCCATACCTGGGGACCAAAGAACAAAAAGGAACGCTCGCCGTATGTTTTGTAGTTTTGTTTTGGAGTTTTAAGAATTAGATTGTCAGAGGCTGATCTAAGGGCTCTAGGTGGATTATATAATTCCAGGAATGTTTTAAGATAAAAAGGTGCACTATCATTTATACATTTAAAAACAAAGAACGGCAGTTTTGTATTTAATCCTTTCTTTTATTGACAGCCAGTGTAGTTCTTTCAGAATTGGTGTTACGTGGGCTGATTTCTTTTGTTTCATTATCAATTTTGCTGCTTGATTTTGAAGTACTTGTAACTTTGATAGTTTTTCGGATGTCAAACCGGACAAAATAACATTACAGTAATCTAACTTTGATAAAATGAGTGTTGTTACAAGTGTCTTGGCTGCTGCTTTAGTTAAATAATTTCTTACACTGCCAATTTTCTTAAGCTGAAAGTAAATACTTTTTTTGAGCTGGCTTATTTGGGAGGACATAGACATATCATAATCCAACTGAACCCCTAGATTTTTAAGACTTCTTTTTGAACGAATGGTATGGTTATTAATATCAATTTGTAGCTCTGGGAGATTTTTAATGGCTTTTGTATTTCCACTCAACATTATTTCCGTCTTGTCATCATTTAGTTTCAATTTATTGCTGGTCATCCATATTTTTAAATCTCTAGTACATTGTTCAGTAGAGTCGACTAAAACAACATTTGAGTCGCAAAGCACAGCCTCCAAAGCATCTGACAGGTTACAAACTTAGAACCCCCCCCCCCCCCCCGATTTTTGTCGTTCTGTAGATAGGTGCAGCGACCGGAAAATAACATCGTACCGGTAAGTCTATATTCCAGCCGAAAAGTTAGGAAGAAGTTTACTTAGTCTTAAGTAATGTCAAGAGAATGCCAGAAATAAAAGTGTTATTGTTTGTGTAAAGAGAAGCCCATCGACACAGTAATGGTTATTTAGTGATGGGTAGAAGTAAGAAAACAACAGACAGAAACAACAGAGGGAAAATAAAGAAGTAGGACCTACCAATAAAATTGCCCTTTCAGACATGATATTTGAAACCAAACGAAAAAAGAAGAAAAGGTAGACCAACTGGAATCAATAAAGGCGCAACCAGAGATTAAGCAATCACACAGGGCCTAGATGTGCCAAGATTGGAAAAGGTGGTCAGAGACAGGTAAGCGTGAGGTCGACAGATCTCTCAGCCTTATGGTACGGGAAGAGAGTAAGTAAGTAATGAAAAACGTATGTTGGGTTCTGATTTATTGTGTAACTGATCTTCAATCCCTTGGACCCGGTTTTTTTTCCAGGGGGTTGCTGCTTCGACCTTAATTGCTTGTCAGGGCCAATCCGGACCAAGTAGGATACAGTATCTCAGGCAGAACTATGGAAAAACTATGAAACACATTCTAGACTGCTCTGAAAGGAGCCGACCTCATGTTTTGTTGGTGCAAAAACGAACAGCTTAACCATTATCCGGTACTCCAAGGACACCAGGTTCTTTTACCTAGGAAAAACTGCCGTTCCTCCATGAAAAAAACCCCAACCTATACAATTAAAATATTTTTTTGGTAATTTTGTTTCGTATCTTAAGACCAGTGGCGAAGCGTCTACATAATGAATAATCACAGCTTCCCTTCCGAATTTTGGAACATCGTCGTCGTAGTCAATTTTACCCTTTGACGCAGGCCTCATATATCAAATGTAAATAGTCAATCATATTCACCAATGAACAGTATGCCTAACACGTGGTTGGCGGGTGCTCTGGTGTGGTTTGCTTCTTCTTTCCTATCAAACATCTCCCCTTCTTCTTTTTTATGTTTGTTGCTCTCTTGTACATGTAGAGGGTGCGGTGGGGGAGCGGTTAGTGCGCTCGCCTCCGAAGCGGAAATTCCGGGTTCGAGCCTCGGTTCGGACACGGGATTTTTTTCGCCCCCTCCTGCCCACCCAGCAGTAATGGAGTAATGGGTACCTGACTTCGAGTTGGGGAAGTAAAGGTGGCGTGGAAAGGAACTGGCCACCCTATAACAAATAACCCCGAAGGCCCAGGAAGTTGCCTCACTAACAAAGGCAATCCCCAATGTCCTGATCGGATGCGGGAACAACGTTTTACTCTCTTGTAACACCCCTAATCTTCTGGCGCTCATATGACCTTATGCAGTTGCGAGAGCCGTAAAACCTCTACTAAAAAACAACCCCCCCCCCCCAAACAAACAACAACTGTCAACATGTTTCATATAAGCATGAAGTAAGGCTGAAAGAGTCTACAGCAAAGATGTGAAGTGAACATGTGCACAACACTCAAAACTGTTTCATTGCCACATACCCTGTTCATTCCTTTTGGGCCACTGTCATAAGCAGCCACAAGCCCTGATTATGTAAGCTATCTTTTACACTGGTCGAGTCAACCGCACAAAGGTAAGGAGAACAAACTCCTGATAATCTCACGACTGCTTGCTGTGAGTGCTTTTTTTTGTTCCCCTCTACTTTTTTGTACCATATCAGATCGTGACCTCGATTATGAACCGACTCCTGGCCGCGAAAACCTAGACAAAAGCAGCCAAATTTGAAATCAAATTTATAATTGTTATGTTATTAGATCTATTTGTAGTATTGACCTTTCTGCTTCTTCGGTTTTTTGTTTGTGTATTCACATCTATAATTGAATTTGGTTTTAGCTGAAATGGATAATATTTTATGAGATACTTTCCCGCTTATTTTGTCGGTTGAACATACAACATTTATAAATTCTGGATTTGTTTTTTTCTCCAGCTCATTGATACCGCCTTGGGTTAGATGTTTTGTTTGTTGTGTTCCAGTAATAATATGGGAAATCTATTCTTGTCTGACATTTCTACCAAGTTCCTTTTGTCTCTTCGATTAACCTGTTAAACAAGCCATCCTTCGCCCCTGTTGAAGACAATAAAAAAGACGAATATTATCATTAAAAAATGTATCAAACCCAAAGCTTACTCATGGACTGTCTGTAAATCAGTGAGTACATAGGTGTAGGTTTCATTTTAAGACCACACCCGATTGCCCGAACAAGTGTGTATTTCATTTATACGTAAGGGTCATGATCATTCATGTCCTGCTTAAACCTCCCAGGTTGTATCAGTCTTTATTACATTACCTACTAGTATTAGGATACCAAGTTGTAACAGTCTCTAAGACTTTACCTTCTAGTACTGGGGCTCCCGAGTTGTAGTAGCAGCAGTTTCGACCACATTACCTACTTCATGTACAGACTTCAACATAAGTTAAGGACCACTTTGACAGACAGCCGTGATTTTTGAAAAATCCGAAAACAAGACAGCAAGGAAGGTTTCAACATTTTTTGCTCTGAAAGTGTTAATGGGTTACCAATGCGTACTGCAAAGCTTCCTAAAGTGGCAAAACCAACACGTGCTGCACGGAAATCATAGGGGAATTTTAGTCAAATGTGCAGTTTTTCTTCTGTAGTCTGTAGTAGCAGTTTCTACCACATTACCTACTTCATGTAGTACTGGGGCCCCAGGTTATGAAGACAGATCAATTCTCCTTTAATTCTCCAGGCGATCCTGGTTGTTTCAATTACAGGGACAATCAGGCCATCTGTATTTCATTCATGCGGGTATCTTTATGTCTTTATCTTGCAAAACGCAACTAGGCAGAGAACAAATTTCTGCTGTTTCCAAATAAACATAGGGTATATCCCTCATGATTGATTGACAGTGGTTCCAAATAAGATAAGCTCTCATTGGCAATTTTAAAATCATTTTTATTGGTTGGGGGG
>NW_004797335.1:1553050-1554860 GCF_000002075.1 Aplysia californica | reverse complement strand
GGGGGCAAGTCTTGTGCGTTCAGAGATGAAAAAGTTAAACTTACATCATATACGTAAGACCAATATGATCAATTATCACGGCGACGGATGCAGACACACAACAACAGCAGCAGCAGCAGCAGAAAAAACCCCCAATAGCAACAACAAAAAACCGCTTGTCTTTCAACTGCACGGCAACTTAGGCATAAACGACTCATTGTGAATCGGATTAAGGGGTTTGTCTGAAGCAGTTCATTTTAAAACAGCTTTGAAATACTTTATTGCCGGAATAGACAGTGCCTTGATAGTTTTCAGCTCTAACATAAACGTCCGCCTTTGCTTAAACCGAAACAATCACCCCCTCCCTCTTTTTTCGGGATAAGTTAATCGCATTATACAGGGACTCGAGGCAACGGACTCCGAGGGGACATGGAGAGGTGGACGTCCTGGAATGAGCTGGACAAGTGGCTCTGTCTAAAAGTTTAAAGGAAATTGATAGAACCGGCTAAAGAAAACGTGTTGTTTAAGAACTGGAAAAATCAAAATCATATCCACCCCCCCCCCCCAAAAAAAAAAGACCTTGTGTCTAAGATCTGAAAAAAAACAAAACAAAAGCATATCAAGCTATAACGTACTATCCAAGACCTGAAAAAAACCCCCAAAGACATAACCAGCAAAAGGAGAAAACGGTAAATACTAAAAGAAACCATGGATAGATCCAGCTGGAGGAAAGACATGAAAACGAAAGGCCTAACAAGGAATGAAATCAGTGAAGGGGTTAAGGCTTTGTGACCCCCCCTTTTCCCACCCTAATTCTATTCCTTAGTAAATGAAAGTTTCAATAAGCAGTCGAAACAGTTGGGATCGCACGAAATGGACAAACAGTGATCAACCTGGCGGTATGCTCATTTATCCAATCACTGTTGTCGCCGCTTACAACCAAAAGTAACCTAACAGTCAATCAAATGTCTCTAGGGCTCAGCGAAGGATAGACCCGTTCCCACGGACCGTCCTTTAATGAAACTCTTCTTGTAAAAAGATAAAAGATTTGAAAAAGAACACTGCACTGAGGGCTGACGTTCTCCTAGCACAATGGGGTGAAAGTTTACGAGACACTTTCCCCCTGTGACACAGTTACCTATGCGCTCATTGGACCTTTGTTAAGAGCGTTCTGCTTTTCGCGAATACACGGCCTTATCCAGTTCATAGACGGAATATGTGTGAAGTGCTGTTTGTGCATTTTTCTTTTTTGTGCTGCTGAGACTTAACAGCAATCATGTCGAATTAGCTGAAAATAGAGAACATTTGGAGGGGAAACGGCTTCGTCGCCACCATCTAGAAGAATTTAACTTATAACAAAGAGATGGAAAGACCATGGTGACTCTTCTTGCTTGAACTTGAAAAGTTTTCAAAATGCCGTGGCTCACCGTGAGTATAAAAAACCCACCACTGTTTAGTTCTTATTGCGTATTATTTTGTGGTAAAGAAGTGGACGCAACCTAAGCCTCACCTAAATTTTGGTCCACCCTCCGCCACTGAATGGAATGTCACCTGAATTCGGAGTTTGCACGCTTTCGAGCTAGAAGTCAAACTATACAATAGGACTTTTGCTTCACAAGAAGTAGTGGTAACTTGGTTGGCAACAGTGCCATCAAGTAAAAAAATATAAAACAGGTTTTAATGAACTCAATAGCTCTTTGTCTTTGAGCTTAAGATTCTTAAAAATGCATTAAAGGAGACAAACATCTTTAAACGACGTAAACACACACACACACACACACACACACACACACACACACACACACACACACACACACACACACTATCACAC
>NW_004797335.1:1549709-1551990 GCF_000002075.1 Aplysia californica | reverse complement strand
AGAAATAAAAACATGGAGAGTCAGGCTTGGTCCAAGCCAAGTACACTTCCGGTACCAGTCTTCATAAACAGCGAGTTTGCATGACGTCTATGAAAGACAACAGCGGTTGTCGCTCTGAAGTTCAAGTAGTCGATACCGCGGGCACTGGCTGTAATACGATTATCAGTCTTGTATTTTGACATGGGCTAGCTAGGACGACATGAAATTTTCACAAGGCAAGGGAAAAAGCGTCGGCAATTTGATTCTTTTCTAAGAGAAATTGTCAATTTACGTAGACCATAAAGACAGAAACAAGACACGGGGATGAGCAAACAGACGAACAAGTAGAACTGAGATAACTATCAGGCTGTTGCTTTGACCCACTGCCGTCGATGGGGGTGATGATGACATAGAATCTCATCAAATCGATAGTCCTTGATCCTCGGCTTCAGTCTTGGCTCACGGACTCCTCCAAAAAAGAAAAAAAAGGTCGAGCTGATCTCAGTCACGATTTATGTCCAAACAAATGTTGTTGTATAATGGTGTGTGTGTGTGTGTGTGTGTGTGTGTGTGTGTGTGTGTGTGTGTTTATGCTTGCGTATGTGTGTGTTGTGCACGTGTTCCTTTTTAATATGACGGCCGCCTGGTGTGTTACAAATTTATGAGCCTTGCCTACACAAAGAGTGTATTTTTGTTTTAATTTTTTCTTTGAAATGTAAATGGAAGAAAAAATGCGACTTTTATTCACCTTTGGGGTAATTCAGTTCAAACTTGTATACATTCAAATTTAATGATTTCAGAGGGAAGCTTGGAAACATTGTGAATGTAGATATCTCCGAGACACACCTCAATGACCGCACAGCATATTATACATTCATTTTTTTCAGCATGTATACTTCCTGTTCGCGTGTTCACCGTAATCAGGAGAACGTGATAGTATAAAATGCCTAATCGGCAAATTGTAAATGGGCTGATTCATTACTGTCATGCTCTTAACTGTTCCTGAACTGCAACAGAGAACTGCTGCTTTTTCTCTCCTAATCCTTACTATTATCATTTCTCCTCTCTCTCTTTTGTATGTTTGTCACTCTCTTGTGACCTGCTATTTCCGGGGTGCCTTGATAGTCGAACCAGACATTGTGCTGTTGAAGCTAGAGAGGTGAGCAGAGTAAGTCTGATTCCCGGTAAGGACTTCTCTGTTGACATCCACCCCTTGGCGTTCATATGACCTTATGCAGTTGCAAGCGCCGTAAAACCTCTAATAAAAACAAAACAAACAAACATGAAAAGAACATTGTCACATACGTGGCCATATTATCATGGGGCCATCGGTATGTGCCTGGACTTGGTTTGTGAATGTATTGTATTTGAGAGGGTGCGGTGGCAGAGTGGTTGATGGGCTCGTCTCCGAAGCGGAAAGTCCGGGTTCGAGCCTGAGTTCGGACATGGATTTTTTTTCGCCCCCTCCTGCCCACCCAGCAGTAAGGGCTGACATCGAGTTGGGGAAGTAAAGGCGGCATGGAAAGGAATTGGCCATCCTACCACAATACGCCGAAGGCCCAGGAAGTTGTCTCACTAACAAGGCAATCCTCAATGTCCGGATCGGATGCGAGAACAACTTTCCTTTACCAACCTTGTTTCCTCCACAAAAGTTCCCATAAGCAATCATGTTGTTTGCATTTACCATAACTTGAACGCTGCACGCTCCCCCCCCCCCCTTTCCTCCTTACCGGCGTCTGTGGTGTAGCGATTAGGCGAATTGCTATCGCACACAGGGGACCAGAGTTCGATTCTAGAGTGGGGATAATTTTTGTGGAGTATATACCTGTACTCGTAGGTCTGTCTGCTGGGATGTTGTATTCTTCCCACTCAGCCCGAGTTGGCCCTAACAGGCAGGGTCAAAAGTCCGCCCCCGAAATGATCTAAATAATATGTAATATAGTCACTGCTACCCCCATATTGACCCCACGGAAAGTAGTGACCCCAGATCTGCGCAGTAGTAAGTTCCGAATAGAGGCCTCAAGTCTATTTTTTATCGTTTCGTCAAGGGTCTATTATTGCTACGGTCCTTTGGTTTGGAATAAATTGCCTCAGCATTAATTTATGAGATGTGAGCTCGTGAACAGGCTTTAAAAGTTTATTAAAGTTAAGAAATATTCGTTTCCTGGGCGTATCCACAAATCCATGCATGGATGCGAGAGTGTGTGTGTGTGTGTGTGTGTGTGTGTGTGTGTGTGTGTGTGTGTGCGTGTGTGTGTGTGTGTGTGTGTGTTTGTGTGTGTGTTTGTGTGTGTGTGTGTGT
>NW_004797335.1:1546796-1549132 GCF_000002075.1 Aplysia californica | reverse complement strand
CACACACACACACACACACACACACACACACACACACACACACACACACACCGAAGGACAGCTCTATGGGAATGTTGTCCTTCAACATATTTACTTTTTGCTCTTTCCATTGTTCCTATTTCATCGAGCCCATTTTCGGCATCGTTTAAAAAACTTTTAACGCCTGGAGACCTTTTTTTGTGATTTTCCGGCTGGCCTTGCTCAAGATTTTTAGCACCAGATGAAGTTTGGAATCCCTTTTGTTATTTTTTTGGTTTTTTTTAAATATTTGTTCTGTAGTTTTGTTTTTGCTTGTAAATGTTTTTGCCCACAATTTGCTGAACATTTAAAGGGAAATATAAGTCTTACAATACATGACTGGCTCCTGTTGTGTGGCTGCTACGTGCCTCCTCGCCAACGCAACCAGAGAACATGAATTCAATTCCCTTATGGGAAGCTGTTTTTTTAGTTTTTTTTAAACATGGAGGAGATGCGTGGAAAGGGACATGAGAGAGATGAAACTCACTTGGAACGAGCTTAGAAGGATGGCCCAGGACAGGGATAAATGGAAGGAGCTTGTATGTAGCCTATATACCCTGACAGGGGTGAAAGGCACCGATGATGATCTCCGTCTGTTTGTGGCACGTTGTATGTTTTGAGCCCGGGTTGACCCTAACAGGCAACACTCCCCAGGGCGGTGCTACTGACTGAAGTGTCTTTAGGCCATTCCCAAAGGGGTGGGGCATCTCGAGTTCTTATACACAGTAGAATTCTAATTGTCAATGGACTGATTCGTCAATGCCATGCTCATAACTGTGCTTGAGCGTCAACAGGGAACTTCTGTTTTTTCTTCCCTAATCCTTGCTTTCGTCATTTTCCCTCTACTTCTTTTGTATGTTTGTCACACTCTTGTGACCCGTTATTTCCGAGGTGCCTTGATAGTCGAAGCTGACTTTGTGCTGTTGAAGCTAGAGGGGTACTGGATCGCTAACAACAACAACAACAAGCGAGAGGGGTGAGCTGAGTAAGTCTGACTCCCTGTACGGACTTCTCGGTTGACATCCACCCCTTAGCGCTAAAATGACCTTATGCAGTTGCCAGCGCCGTAAAACCTCCACGAAAACTAAAACTAACAGGCACCGCCAAAACAGCCTGCTTCCTATATGAGAGTGTCTAAATGATACAATTTCTACTGTGCTCTGCAATGAGTATAACAGAAATGTATGACACACAAGTCATACATAAAAGCACGAACAGGAAAGCGTTGCATTGCACCGTGTGCTTTCGGTGTAAGTATATAGTAGTGTGCGGTTGTTAAGACTGATTTGTCCCCCCCCCCCCCCCCCCCCCCCTCTCTCTCTCTCTCTCTCTCTCTCTCTCTCTCTAGCTCCTTTCGCGTCAATTTAAAGACGTGTACTAGCCTCATGGTATAGAGAGAAAGAGGGGAAATAAAAGTGTTGAAACACACCAGGCCTCGAATGTTACCCATCACAGCGGACTGTCGTGGTATTGACAATTTCCCTTCTCAACCAAACTTAGCCCCAGGATTCCTGGGAATGTGAGCAGCATCCGAGAAGCAGATTAAAAGCGGAGAGGAAGACGCGAGGACTATTCAAAGATCAAGAGCAATGATCCCAAACACTTTAAGGGAAAAGGGAGACAAACTCCTTTGGGAGATCTTCTGTCAATTGAGTTAAGTGCCCATTTTTCGCGCTCGTGTTTTGACAGCCATCGTCGCTTCGATCACCCCTCGAGAGGAGGCTCACGACTCTGCTGGCTAATCGAAGAGTGCTGCTGCAACGATACTTGGCGGATGTTCACGATTACGGTATCGAGTTGATACAGAGCACTTCTTATGGCATCGAGGAGAGTGATGAGATAGATAAGGTAAGATAAGATAAGATCAGATCAATCAGATCAGATAAGATCAGATAAGATAAGATCAGCTTTATTGATTCAGGAATGAAATTTTGTGTGAATATACAAGATTTGTTTTAGTAGGAGTTTTACGCCACTTGCAAAACAATAAGGTCATATAAGTGCCGAAGAATAGACGTGTTACAAGAGAGTAACAAACACAAAAAAGGAGGGGAGATCAGGACGATAGATGTTTGATAGGAAAGAAGAAGCAAACCACACTAGAGCACCCGTCAACCACCCACGAATATACAAGAGCATCAGTATACATCGACAATGATTCAGCATTATTACGGAGAGAAATGCTCTCATTACTTTGATGCACACTTATGTATACCATGCACATACGGCGATGCGCAAGTCACTCACACAAGCGTTCACAACTGGTCTGCCCGCTGACATGAACTCTCTCTTCTCACTCTCTCTCTCTCTCTCTCTCT
>NW_004797335.1:1538536-1546696 GCF_000002075.1 Aplysia californica | reverse complement strand
ATCTATCTATCTATCTATCTATCTATCTATCTATCTATCTATCTATCTATCTATCCATCCGTACGTATAAAATATTATGTCTGGAATGGCCTTCTGTGGTCTAATGATTAGGCTATGCATCGTTGCAGTTGCATGCACAGGATGTGAGTTGAATTACATGAGCAGGGTGGGGGTGGGGGTGGGGTACTTTTCTAGTTCTCGAGTGTTTCTGTCTTTCTGCTGCATTGCTGTATTTCATTCGCCCTGCCTGGGTTGGCTAACACACACAAGGTTGAACCAGCCCCTAACTTTCCCTTCTCTTAAAATGATTTATATGTTTCTGAACCTAAAGTAGGGCATTTGCAATAATTGACAATCCACCAAAAGTATGTATATGCATCAAAGGTTTTTTTTTTTTTGGTTTTTGTCTTAGTAAGGGATTACGGCGCTCGTAACTGAATAAGATCATATGAGCACCAATGTGTAGATGTCATCAGAGAAGTCCAAACCGGGAATCAGGCTTACTCTGCTCACCTCTCTAGCCTCAACAGCACAAAGTCTGCTTCGACTATCAAGGCACCCTGGAAATAGCTGTTCACAAGAAAGTGAGAAACATACAAAAGAAGTAGAGGAAACTTACGGTAGTAAGGATGAGGAAAGAAAAAGCAGCAGTTCGCCCTATGTTTTTCCGGCACAGAATGAGCATGACATTGATAAACTCGCCAATTTACAATTCTACTGTGCAAAAGAACATGTTAATATCCCCCCTTTGGGAATCGTCTAAAGACAATTTCAGTCAGTAGCACTGCTCTGGTTGGGGTGAGGGTTGGGGGGGGGGCAACGGGAATCGAACCCACGTCTTATACATGCAGTGGCAAAGATCCTATCCGTTACACAGCAGATGCTGATCCAATAAGTTCGGTGACACACAATGTTGAAGACGCCACAAACATGCTAGAGCTTGCTCTATACCCCAGGCTGTCGGTTGTTTAATCCCTCGTCTGTTGTCTCTCAGAGTAGAGAGTTTGATCTACCCTGTCGTGGTAGCAAGTGCCTCAAGAAACCATTTCTTCACCCACCTAAATTGTTGGAAACCGTTCAACGCATTCAACCCCCTTAAGCTGTCTGCACAAACATAAAGTATGTTGGGCTTGATTTCATTATAAAATACGTAATGCATAATTCAAATCAGTAGAAAAGGGCAGTGAGATAGATAGATAGATAGATAGATAGATAGATAGATAGATAGATAGATAGATAGATGGATGGATGGATGGATGGATGGATGGATGGATGAATGGATGGGTGGATGGATGGATGGATGGATGGATGGATGGATGGATGGATAAAGAGAGAGAGAGAGAGAGAGAGAGAGAGAGAGAGAGAGAGAGAGAGAGACAGACAGACAGACAGACAGACCGACAGACAGACAGACAGACAGACAGACAGAGAAAGAGAGATGGGGGAGAGAGGGGAGAGAGAGGGGAGTATATGGTGGACAAGGGGTGGGGGTGGAGCGAACGACGAAATTAGACTGAACAAGATATAACATGCAATAGGTGAAAGCTCAGTATTTTGTTTGCGAAATAAATCGGCTGGCATTGCAGGGGAGGAAGTCTTGATCAAAGAAGGAAACTTAGACGTACTTCAACTCAAGACACCCACAGCAAAGATAATAAAGACGAACGTCATATAGATGTCCTTGAGAATTGCCCTGAAGCCTGAAGCATGTCAAGAACCTTACAACTGGTAGTCCCAACAACTCTCTGATACGGTACAAAATCCAATTATCTTTTAACAATGCAGCCACGGCTTTGCTGTCGTGAACTGGCTCCTTGTAGTTCTTGCTTCATAATGCTCCCCCCCCCTCCACCCCATCCGAGACTATGCTTACAGAAGCAAATAGCGGGTGATTGATAAGCGTCTCGGCTTTGTTTGCTTCGTTCTATTCCCCGTTCTGTAAATGGACAGCTTCTTGGCTCCAGCATAATAGCTTATATCCGCCAGGAGCTAAAACTAATCCAAATCATTGTTCCGTTTTAATAGCCAATGATCGATGCACTTTGCCATTCCCTTGCTAAACCATTCACCTAAAATCTAAATGAAAATAAGGCTTGGGCTCTTCCTCCTTAAACTTGATAATGATATATCATAAATAAATATATTTAGAGATGGGGTCTCAAGAACGAGACTATGAAAACAGAAATAAAATGCGCATGTGCTCAATAATGAAATTTTAAAAAATCCACACGAAAAAGTTTTCTTTAATCATCACAACCTACAATTTGTCCTTTGTGAAAATGTTTACGGACAGGGCAAGACGAAAAAAGAGCAGTTGTTATGTATATTTGCTAAAAATTAATCCAAAGGAAAAACAGAAGGTGTTCTTTAATTTATCTTTGCTTGTAAAATCTACCTGGCCCTCAATCGCGTTCAAAGGCTGGTTACTTTCTCATCAAACACTATAATACCTTTCTTGGTCATCATAGTTCAGCATCTTGGTTCGGGCTATGGTTAACGAGTATAAATTTGGGACACGCCATCCTCAGAACATACTTGCAGGTGATGCTGAAAGGCTGACGGAAGTAATTTCTTTCCTGAATCTCCGTAAAATCCCCAGGGGTTTCTGGTTACAAGGCTTTAGAGGTCTCAATATTTGTGGCCAATTAACTGAAACTGTTGGCCGGGCACTTTGGGTAAGGGTGTTTTGGGGCGGAGGCGTTTCTGAAGGCCATCCATCTTGGAGCCTTGTACGAGAGTGCTTTCAGAAGGCGTACTTTGCCACTATTGTACAACGAGGCATGTTTACTTTGTGCATTCAATTGACAATCCCTCCCCCTTCCTTATAATCTTTAAGTTCCCCACGCCATCAAATTCTACGGGTCACACTCTATTGGCAGTACTTTCACCATATTTTTGACGCATTCAGTAGGGTTTTGCTAGGTTACAGTTACAGAACGTGCCATAGGTGAATAATATCATATTTATGTAAAATATTTAGTAAAGATTCTGCGCAACCTGAAAGACTTCGCTCACAGACATGGAGATTATGAGACGAGGTATTCGCAACATACTCTTCGGGAAATAAAGCTTGAGTGGAATGTACGCACGTTCAATGATAATTAGTCAGGTCTTCTTAATCAGTTCGGATCGGGAAGTCTGGATGGTCAGTGTACGTGAGTTAACAAATAGATATCAGCTTGAATAAACTTTGACCTCGTCAGGATACGGTGAAAAAAATGAGTGCCAGTAACTGCGGTACTTACTTTACTTTTTCATTCTCTGTTGCCGTTAAGTGTCGAGGGGAGATGCCGTTTTCTGTGGAAGGCCAACTCCGCAGTTCCTTCAGTTTAGGATGTTATGATTTCTCAGGAGTTTCCTTGACGGCCTCAATTACATTTTGCGTGACCTTCCTCTTCCTTTATAGCCTGAGTGCTTGGTGTTATAGGCTCTGGAGGCTAGCTGTTCTAGGTGGCCAAACCATTTTTATTATCTGTCTTTCTATTAAATGCAGGCAGGACTCAGCATTAATACTGATTTTACTTCTTCCATTCTCTGTCTATCTCGTCATGTGATGTTAAGGGTTTTGCGAAGACATTTCATCTCGCATACACTGATTTTGCTTTCTTGGGTTTTACTCAATTTCCAGGTCTGACACTGGTCGCATAATAATGGTATGAATATTGAAGTTATAAGCTGTCTTTTTGTGTCCATGGAGATGTTTGGATGAGATAGGAGGGGTGCAAGCTGGTAGGTGACAACGTTGGCTTGAGTTCGCACTTCTATTTCTCTGTCGATGGACTAGCTTTCAGAAAAAGTTCTGCCAAGACATTAAAACTCCTTCACCTGTTTCAGTTATTTACTATTGAAATGGATGTTCAAGGGACTACGGTTTCGGCTGACTTTCATAACTTTTATTTTAATAACTGCTGTATATTTTGTAAAACAAATGCCCAAGTCAGAGTGAAAGTTGGACGGGGGGGGGGGGGGGGGAGGGGGGGGGGGATTCAGAGTGAAAGACATGTAAGGATAACAGTTAAATCTTTTCTGCATTCTTTTGTTTTCGAAGAACCAACCATGAGTGTGAATGAAGGGTCTAACATTGTTCAGCCCATTACTTAGTTACCTTGTGAGTTATCTTCTTGTTGGACTATGACCAAGAAAAAGAACTAGATAGATCTGGAACAATCAAATCGCAGTGGAGAATTGAAAAAAAGTGGACGGCCTCTTTTGGCACAGCCTTAAAAATGGCATGGTGTTGAATAAATATGTACCCCACTTTAGAGGATTATGTTCAGCAAACGAGACAATGCTTCTTTTTATTTTTTATTTGGACTTACGAGCTCAAGATCGGCGACTCTATAGAAGGATTGTGCTGTCATAAAGGAGCGCCTAAATCAGATTACCACGTCTTTAGGAGAACTTGAAGGATTTATCACTTGAGCCACGTTGACGTAGAAAAATAGCATGATTAAACGGCGCTTCGATCTCAAGTCTTGGGAAAAGATAACAGAGGATCAAACAGCAAGGAAAACAATGGGTAATTGAGAAATGAGGCGGTAAGAGGAGGGCAAGGCAAGCTCTGGGTTTGGCGATCTCTAAACACTGCAAAGGCGGGACCTTCGGAAACATGTCCTTTTCAGCTTGGGTTGAGCCAAATGCATTTGGTCCCATTTGAAATTTTTCCAAAACAACTGCAGTCCAAGAACTCCCTGTTCCTGATTCGAACCAGTATAGTTTTCAATGAAGCAAAATACTAACTGCTACTGACTGCGTACTGACATATTCTTTCAGAAGGCGACAGCATTGGTCGTTGTAAAGTTTTAACATCCTCTTAACAATGTAAGGTTATTTAAGAGACGAGACCTACGAATTTAACGTCCGTCTCTGAAAGGACCAAGCTAAATGGATAGAGAGACCAAAAAACCCCCCCACAAAACAGCTGAAGTTCAGAATGTGCTATTGGGGATTTGAACTGGGGCCATCAGCTCTGTGGTGCAACATGATACAAAATGGCATAAGAAATTAATAAGATAACAATGCGCCTAAGACCCCTGTCTTTGTTCTCCAAACAAAGAGGCAGAATTGTAAGGCACCCCCCCCCCTCATCCCCCCTTTAAAGAAATACCTCAGCTTTCAACAAATTTTTTATGAAGAAGATTTTACTACAGAATTAATTTGTAAACCTAGAGTGGGGGATGCCAATCATTTTGGTGTCTGAAGTACAACGCTGAAACCTCCTTCCAACAAGGAAGTAAAAAGCCTAGAGTTCGATACCTGTCAAGGGAATATTATTATATTTTCTTAAACTACCTCCATCCTTTCCCTAAGAAGTAGTGTCCTATATCATCAAAGTGTGCCTGTCAGTCAGGATTGAAGAAGACTGGCTCTCTCCTTACACCGTCAGAAGGCGGAGAGCAATCGACGCTTGTCTGTCCCTGGCCACGTCCTCCAGTTTGGGCAAATCCAGGCCCTGTATGACTGCCTCATCCTTTATTGTGCCTCTATAGCTTGTAGTTGGTCTTCTTCATTTTCTTTTTTCAGCTGGTTTCCAATACCATGTCTGATAGGGCAATCTTGTCTATCTGGCTTTCTTAGAAATCGACACAGCCTACCATCTAAATGATCTAAGTTGTATCGACGGGGCTAAAAAATGTAACCAGGGTCCGTCTTTGAGGAGCTGTCTGAGAGAAAGACAGAACAAGTACCTGAATGACTCCAGCTCGAGGGGTTGAACTTTGGTGAATTTTAGGCTGCAAACGCGCTGGCTTCACGTTCCCCACGTGTTCACATCGTTACCATCACCCAACTTGCAGATGTGACGGTAGCCTTCTTTAACCTCTATTAGGCGTCGCACTGACTTCACATTACATTCCCCACACGTTCACGATTTTGATTATACCGCTGCAGTAAAATTGCTCTCTGCAAATCGTCATTCTGCGGTCTACGGCAGAAATTCTAAAAATACCACAGTCAGGATGTAGAAAGCTGAAATTCATTGTAATCAAAATTGCATTAAGTTGTATTTTTGACTTCATATTTGGATTGTGTGATGAAAATTACTTCATAATGAACGAGATTTTAACTTTTTGGCCCATTTTCGCAATACAGACAATTTTAAAAAATTGTGAACACGCTGACCCCGACCGGTCGCTTCCCGCCCTCCCATATTCCCTTTCCTCGGGGGGTTGAGTGGGGCGTGAGTGTTGGTCAAGACCTTGAGAAGTTTGGGATTGATTATGTGCTGTGGGAGGGGAGAGGGGCGTGTGGGCATTTAAAAATAAAAAAGGGGAGGGGAGGGGAGGGGGGGGGGGGAGGCTGACAACTGTGTTCATCTGTGTTGAGATATCTGTCAAGAAATATGTGTACAATATATCCATTTTCATTTCAATGATATAGCGGTGCAACCCTACGCCTTTCACATATGCACTGTCTCTCCATCTCTCTGTCATTCTCTGTCTGTCTGTCTGTCTGTCTGTCTGTCTGTCTGTCTGTCTGTCTGTCTGTCTGTCCTCCTTCTCTTCCTCCTCACCCTCTTCCTCCTCTTTTTTTCTTTCCACCAATTCTCCCTCTTTGTCTGTCTATATCTATCTGTTTATCGCGCCTTGCTGGTTGCTCGACAGATTCCTGTTCGCCCCTATCTGTTATATAAATAGTCGTGGCGTCTGTAACTTGTTGTCGAAAGGTTCAAGACCTGGCACTGCCACTTCACTAGAATTAATGCCTTTGTTGTGGGAATCCGGGTGTCTCAAATCATTGTCCCCGAAAAGATTTCCTCATTTTGCCGCCTTGTTGTCATTGCCGCCCTTTGGGTCGCTATTGTTGTTTCGGCTGTTGCTCCAGGTTACACGCACTTGATTATAGTTTGGCTAAATGCTTTCTTTTTTCTTTTAAAATGTTGGACTATTACGCTCTCGATATATTTTACACCGGCTTCTGCCGTTGTGTAATGTTTGGCTGTATTACCGTTGCAGTCAGAAAACTATTTTTTCATTCTCACAAGAAGTTGTGTATTTTATCGAGTATATCTGTCTCTTTGCTGCAGCACTGTGCCCCATTGAACATGTAACTAGCCCTGACAAGTATACACCAAACAGCCAAACGCTGAAATAGTCTTAAAACAGATTTCGTTATTTTTTTTCCTTTTCTACTTGTAAAGAGAATATATGTCTGCGAGCCATTAGTTTAGAAAAGTACGCACTCCTTCCTTTTAGAACAACTCCGCCTTGGGTAATTAATAACCGATTACATTATATAGCTAAACTGTTTGTTACTTTAGCGGAAAAGATCAGGGTAGAGCAAACCTCGCTTCTATTTCGTGCACAAAAAAGTAGAACAGGCCTACTGTTCATCTTTTTTAAGCCATCACTATTGTCCACAAAAGCAGTCAGTAAACAGATCATACCACATCACCCCACCCCCCTTTTCCTGTACATACTTTCCAAATTCTATAGGAAGTGGTTTTTGTTTTCGGAAACTAGATCTGACTACAACAAATCTTGTTTTCCGAGATCATTGTAAACACGACGACCTACTTTTGGGCTGTCTGTCGCCTTTACTGTACACCGGACATTTTTAATTGAATGCACCATTAAGGTCGTTCCATATGGTTCAAATGAGAATTTCTATCTGCCTGCTCCCTGTGTAAGGGATTTTAAGGGAAAACAGGTCATTCTTTGTGATTTTTTTAACGGTGGGACCCCCCGTGAATTCTAAACGCCAAACTGAACAATGGCCCAAGTTTTCTCCTTTCAGGAGGTGAACTGGGGAGGGGAAAGGCCCCGTATGTGAGTTTCCAGTGCATTGGCGACTTTCAGGATTTGGGAAGATCCCACGTCTTGGTGCCATCCATTAGCCTTATTCCAGCGGTGATGAAATTAGCCGTGCATTAATCTTTTAGGCCTCATTGCGTAATTCATAGAAATCTCACCTTCTTTGTGTTAAAGAAGTTGGGAAGCCTAGGTAAAATATCATTTGTTTGTCACGGCGTTTTCATAAATCTTTGCAAAGGTGTGTTAGTGTGTATGTGTGGGTGTGTGTTGATGTGTGTGGGTCTGCGGGCCTGTGGGGCTTTGTCTCTGTGTGCACGAAGTATAAGTGTGTGCGTATGTGTGTGCGTATGCGTGTGTTTGTGTGTGTGTGTGTGTGTGTGTGTGTGTGTGTGTGTGTGTGTGTGTGTGT
>NW_004797335.1:1536492-1537529 GCF_000002075.1 Aplysia californica | reverse complement strand
GGGTAGGGGGGCAGTCAGAGAGGGAAAGACAAGTATCAACAGTGTACGACAGTGGTGTTATGAGAAGAACTCTGCACCCATGGTCTTCTCTTCCTCGTCCTTCCTCTCCGTTCCTCTTCAGCCCCACTCACCTCGGTCAACGATAACAAATACACCGTTTCGTTGAGGGAAGAGGACTACTAGGACTACACTTTATTCCCAATAATTTAACACCCTTCCCTCTTCAACCGTTCTCGAATGGCCTGCATACAACCTGTCGCTTATTAAGAACAACACACTTGAATCCCTCTTCCCTCCCTCGGCTAAATTGTCCCGCTAATACATAACAGTGCTTTAAGCCGACACGCCCCTTTCTTCGCAAATTCTCGCTCCAGCCGGTAATAAAACTCTTTATCAAAAGCCAGTTCGCCCTCCCACAGCTGAATGGAGAGGTGCCCCGAAATCGTGTTCGCGGGTTCATCTAGAATAATTTCCTCTCTTCCAGCACATTTTTCTGCCCTCTCCAGACCAGCCATGCCCCTCGGCCAGAGTGGCTTGTCCTGGTGAAAACGGGGGGGGGGGGAACTGTTTTGCCTGCTTTGAGCGAGTCCCCGAGTCTGAAAAGACGAGAGGTCTTTCGCTCCGCGAGGGCGCACAATGAGACGAAGATTTTAATGGTTCTGCTAGGGCGCTTATGTTTTCTAAAGATCTCGGGGATCAAACAGAAAAGATGTACAACAGATTTGATGGGCCGTGAAGCTAGGCCCGCGTTAATGATGAGGACAGGCGAACAGCGCGAAGGTCCATGGGCCCGGGGAGTGGAGTGCTTGGGATTATGAAGGCCCTGAGTAGGAGCAGTAGGGGGAAGGGATGTGAGACGGGAAAGTAAAGTCGAATCTGAGGGTTCGGAGATAATTACGCTATAAATCAGGTGAAAGACCGTGGTCTCTATCTCGTATGTATGTATGTATGTTCGTACTCGGGGAAAAGGCAGGAGATTGGAATAGATAGATAGATAGATAGATAGATAGATAGATAGATAGATAGATAGATAGATA
>NW_004797335.1:1527196-1535796 GCF_000002075.1 Aplysia californica | reverse complement strand
GATGATGATGATGATGATGATGATGATGATGATGATGATGATGATGATGATGAAGAAGAAAACGACAACGATAATGAGAATCAGAATGAGAATGTATGGCTGTGTTGGCAGTTATGTATTCAGTGCGTTCGACGATGAGCGTAAATATGGTCGCACTGGCAGTACGTAACTGATTTTCGCTTGATGAAGCACACCATTTAATTTGCAACCACAGCGGAAACATTCTCGTTCTACAAGTAATCAGGGTTCCCCCCCCCCCCCTTTGTAACTGGGAATTTGAAGTGCTTACTCTCACGTTTAGATAAAGAATCACGATGACACGAGACGGAGACAAACGCAGCGCCTTTCGAGAATGATGAGATAAATAACAGAAGAGAACTAAAATAAATATTTGTCCAATAACGATAGTGCGTCAATAAAAACGGCGAATACAACTTCTGCGATGAGTGGGACAAGAGGGTACATTTATAAGTGAAAGATTTATGTTAATTTTCTTCTCTTAAGTAGCTATGTGTCTGGTGGCGCCCGTTTCGAAAACGCCCAAAGCAAGAAAAAGTAAAATAAAGACCTTTATAAAAACATTATAAAAGTACTGTGTTGGTCGACTCCAAAGTATGAACTGACAACCACCACATTTCCGTAGACGATTGTCACAGCTGAAAACACCCACTCACGCAGAGCATATCCGATGCTACTGCGGCTCTTCTGCAAGGCGGTGGTTCAGGGGTAGGCGGTTCTCTGCGGTATTTCGCTGTGACCATCCATTCTTCTGCCTCCGTGAACCTTTTATGAAGACATTGGGGTTTATCGCGCAGGGGCTCTCGTTTGATGTGGATGGAGAGAAATCATAAGGACCTACTGCCTCATTAAAAGAGCGCGGTGTAAGAGCTGGGCGAGTCAGCACGAGGGTCTAACAGCCCATGTACTCGAGGTGGCGCGCGGACTTTTTCCCGAACAGAAAAGAAGAAGAAGAAGAGAGAAAAAGTGGCAGAAAGAGGAGAGGCTCAAGGGGAAGGGTTTGGGGAAAGGGCGGGGGGGGGGGGGGCAGAGGAGTTCGAGGTATTGAGATCTTGCGGCCGGGGAAACATACCTCGAAGTACATTTCGAGTGTTGCCAAATCATTGTTTGACAACTGTAGTGGAATAAAGGCGTAGTTTCAAATGTTGCTTGGGGCCTGATCGTGGGTCTATAAAAATTACTAGTTTACATAGAGTACTATAAACTCGTATATGTAAAAGTCTTCCTTTTAAAAATCTCAGTTAGTCTAAATGGGCTCGTTTTGTGCGAGACGTTATTGGCCTGATTATTGTAGTGAGCATTGCACGACTTTCTTCCTTCATATAAATCTTCCGATTTTGGTTGCCTTTCTTATTGTTTTAGAGGTCTCATGCTATAACTCAATGAGGATAATGTCATACCGTCACTGGATTCTGTTGCTGTTGTTGTTTGGTTGTATTTTCTTTGTACAATTTTAGCCCAAAAAATTTCCACTTTTCCACATAGCCCATGTTTCTAGCTGGGACAGTATTCCAGTCAAACAACAGGTACTTTTGGAGTTCAAGCCGACCTGAACGGAAGGCACGGCTAGTGTTGTACGGTGACTAGACACTTCACACCTGAACTAATAGCGTAGCCGCATACTTTCATAATGGTAGACCCCCATCTTAACAGCATACATACAAAACACACTAAAGTACATAATCAACAACATTGTGCTCTGTTTAGGCCAAGTTTAAGATAATCATACAGTTTTTGATGTGCTGAACTCACAATCTACGCTGTCGGTCACGTTTCTATGAAAGCAGAAAACAACCTACAAAGAAAGTCACCACCTTAAATTAGCCAGTGGAGTTGGCAAAAACTGGCGTCAGAGTCAGGTTAGTCTAATGCTGCCATGCTACCATCATTACAGTAAATGGTACAACCTGCATCTGTCCCCACTGCCTTGTGGGCCAGTCTCTTAAGAAAAGGCTACAGGAAGGAAACTCTCATTCCAAATCCATGATGGTCCTGCAAGCGGGACATTGGATGATGCTAGAGTCAGGAGAGTCCAAATGGATCAAAGACAAAGGCACAAGCTGGCATGCAGAGGAACATAATGATACATGAAGTTGGTCAATGGATGGCTGTACCTGACAAGTTAGATGTCACTGCAGGGCAACTGCTTTATTTGCTGATACTGTTTCCCATTTGTATATGGTGCCTGTGGTGTAGTGATTAGGAGCTTTGTAGTCGCACTCGAGAGACCTGAGTTTGATTCCCGGGTGGATAAACATTTTGTATCGGGTTTTTTTTTCTTTTTGTGTGGTGTGTTGTATCCCTCTCATCCTGGGCTGGCCCTGAAAGGCAGGGTTGGAAGCCCACTCCCTAAATGGTCTCTTTTAAGCACATGGGGGTTATCCCGATAAATGCTGTTTTGAGAAAATCGAAGGTAAAATTTTTGCTCCTCGTTCAGTTTCTTTAAAAGACAAGGAGAGTTTTCTCTATAACCAAACAAATATGTACACACCAGTGAAACCAAACTTCTCCTATAGGTAGGGCAATGCCCACTTTTGGTGTAGGTCAAGATTTCTGGAAACCCCTGAAATCTGGGTCAGCCCGCTTGTCCTTAAAAGCGACCACATAATCTAACATTTGTCGATGGGGGAATAATATACCTACATAATAAAATCTGTGTATCTTTTGGTAACCAGTTACTGAGGTCCAGATAGGATTCAACGTGGCCAAGACGTCAATAGTCTGCTGTGCAAGTCGTTATGTGAGGAAAGTTTGACGGGAAAGATATATCTGCAGTAAACCACTACTTTCGCTTGGAACATTATGTTTATTACAGATGATTATGTAGCCTGTATTCCCAAGCAAATAACGTTTTTCTACTAAGCGGAGTCCGGGTTTCTGTTCTAGTTTTCGGTCAGTTTTAATGTCAATTGGGTTATAAACAAAAAGTTTATCAACATTTCTTTGAACGATTCTTTTATGCTCAGCTGTTACGCTATAAGAACGTCATTAAACGCCACACAGAGAACTATAACAGAGATGATCCAACATGGAGAAAAAGAATATGCCATCAATTGTCCAAAATGGAGGGCGACAGTTCAACAGTCTAGGACTGTAGTCGAACGGAGAAGGTAAGAAATGTACCTAAACTCTCACACACCAGACATTGCAACCCAACAAAAATCAGATTTGCAATGTTTTAAAGGTGTACGATATCGGTATTGTAAAACCGAAGCAGACCTTGTGGCCCATAAATGTTCTTAGCTTTATTCGTATCACGATCACAATCATCATCAACAGCGACGGACAGCCAAGGAGAAGAGGGGAAAGAAATCCGGCAGAACGAGACATGTTGTTGACTAAAGAAACTATGCCATCTTATGTGTCTTTAATAAATAAAGCGGTAAACGATGAAGAAAGCGTGAATAAAAAGTAAACTTTGGGAAAAGTCGCACGAATCACTGATTCAGATATAAGAACGTTCTTGAAGAAAGTTAGTGTGTAACAAAATTATGACGACTCCCACATTGACCAAATAGTTTTAGCCGAAGAAAAACCAACATGCTTTATTCCCGGAATTCATGACAAACAAAACTGTCCAATAAGACCAATAAACAAGAACACAGTTCAAGTCTGTCAGATGCCAATCATGGGTTGATTCCTTTCAGGTAATAAAATGTACATGTACACTCAGGGTTTTTTTCTTTACTAATATATTATTTTATGTTGGTTTTTTCCTTCGCGCATGGAAAGCATAAAATGTTCACAACGCTCTTGAGAATTTCTCACACTACGCTACAAGATAATAATACAACAGAGGTGAGTAGATTTCTCTCTTTTAATGACTGTCTTACAATGTGTTCAAACCAGGGATGAAACTAAATCCTAAACTAGATCAAATGGGAAGGGCAGGGCAGGACAGTAAATAATCTAGGAACAATAGTCGTCCAGAGACGGTAACGCAATCTCTACTCCTGTCCGCGTCGGAGTCCGTCGTCTTGTCACCCGGTACCGACCATCCATCCTGGAGTGTTGGGGACTGGCTCTCGAGTTGCAGCTTCTAGCCGTGCCCCGACAATGGCCGCAGTGTCGTTCCCAGCCTTGACAATGGAGTCATTTCACTGGAGCGCGATAACATCTCCAGGGGATTACGTTTCATAATAGGAGGAAAACAACGGCCCGTCCGCGGTGTCGCCTACCGCGTAAGACGTCGGTGGAGGAGTATTCTCCACGAGCAATCATTATCCTCATCATCATTATCATAGCCCAATAGTAAGATAAAAAAGAAGGAAAAAAAAAACTATGTGAAGAAGAACATATGAACATCATGAAAAAAACAAAACGAAACAAAACAAATACACGCATGCAAAGGGGAGGGGCGGTTTTTTCTTCTTTTTTTTGGGGGGGTTGCAGCCCCAGCAAACGTGGGAGTTGCTTTTACGATATTGTTCCCGTTTGTGGTGAGAAGAAGTTTAACAACCCTCTTTACAAGAAAGTTGCTTTTAGTAGACAGGACAGGCAAATAGTTTGGTATCTTAATAAAACACGAGACAGATGTGAAGACAATAGCCAAAAATAATAGTACATGTAGATGCAGAGCTCTTGAGAGTGGTCTATACTCTGGCACGGAGTGAGGAAGGATGATGGATAAAACGCGGGACCGAGAAAATTATATTCAGGAGGCAAGGAACGGGATATTTCAGACCCTAGAAGTAAATTGTGTATCCTGCTTATTGGAATCAGGGTTGTCTAACGAAAAAGAAGTGTATACAAGTAACAAATAAAGTCTCACTGAAGTCTCACTGTCACTTCAAAGAATTCTAATCAGAAGTTATGTTATCATACAGGTAGTTGTTTTTTTTTGCAGGTCTTTTGAAACATAATATAGTTACAAACAGAATGTGTTTGTTTAAGTGTGTTTGTTTGTGTGTTTGTATGTGTTTATATTTATGTGTGTATGTGCGTGTGTATGTGTGTGTGTGTGCGCGCGCGCGCGCGCGCGTGTGTGTGTGTGTGTGTGTGTGTGTGTGTGTGTGTGTGTGTGTGTGTGTGTATGTGTTTGGTAAAAAATATTACTGCGCTCACAACTACACATGGTCCAGTGTGCGCACTTGTTAGAGTTGATTGTTTTCATGTAATTTGTTCACAGCGCACCCCTGTTTTACATTCTTAAAATCGGAATGACTGAAAAGTTAAACGTTAATAGTAACAATTTAGTTGTAAACATAGTATTTTGTACGTTGAAATATCACTACTGACATTTTAGCGTAAAGAACGAAGGATTTGTGTGTGTGTGTGTGTGTGTGTGTGTGTGTGTGTGTTTAAACAAGTGTTCTTTTCGGATCCACGCTAGAGAATACATTCTTCAAATCAGTGTATTTAGAA
Source organism: Aplysia californica (assembly GCF_000002075.1). NCBI lineage: Eukaryota > Metazoa > Mollusca > Gastropoda > Aplysiida > Aplysiidae > Aplysia > Aplysia californica. The sequence continues at coordinate 1,530,414 of NW_004797335.1, read as the reverse complement.
TAAGTCCTTTTGGGTCTCTCCACAGGCTGGACACTCTATTATGATATGCGATGTCGTTTATTTGGCATCACATCCGACCCAAAAAGGTTTTTCATTTCCCTGGAAAAGATATATATATATATATATATATATATATATATATATATATATATATATATATATATATATGTTAGTGTGTGTGTGTGTGTGTGTGTGTGTGTGTGTGTGTGTGTGTGTGTGTGTGTGTGTGTGTGTGTGTGTGTGTGTGTCAGGGAGCAGGCGCGGTTCGTCCATAGAGCACGGTCGTGCAGTGCCGCCCAACATTTTTATTGTTCTTTTACGTAAAACACCCCCAATAATAAAATAAAAGTCGACAGAAACAAACACTAGTCAAATATTTTATCAAAACAAGGGCCTTGCTGGCTCTGTAACTGTCATTTCTGTGTCTACAGTGCCGTAAAACATCTACACGTACTATGCCATGCCAAAGCCTACGCGCTCTAACTAAACGTAATAGGAGATTCAACAGTGGTAATCTGACCTATAAATAGCTCTTTGAGATAACCCAAGCAATGACAACACTCGTAGCGAGTTTGGCGGTACATTATTATTAATAAGTCGGCACATCTCAAATGTGCTCCTGCCGAATAGAGCCGAAACATAGCCCACAGTAGGAAGGCTAAAAATAAACGCCATATACTGTACACTATTCTATACCAAAAGTATGCGATCCCCGGAGCAATCCAGCCGAGTGCTCAAGTGAATTCTGATTGGTTCATTGTTTTGCCACTAGGCTATTTTAAGTGACTCTGTGACCGTGAACCTGAGGGAGGTGAACGTAACATACTCAAGTCACCGTCCTATGATTTGTGTCTTTGAATGGTTTTGTTGTGGAGTGGTGAAAGTTGTTACTTAGAGTTCAGTTCTAAAGCAGTATGTTTAGCTAGCAAAGAGATTTAGTTCTAGAAATCAAAGCGAAATGTAAATGGAATGAAAATAAAAGCACGAGCTCCTCCCTCGCCAACCCAAGGACCCTACAACTATACACCATCCCATTTACTATGCCCTTGACTATCTTCAGCCTCTGATAGCTTAATTAATTGTGCACGCCCACTTTTTAGCCCCACGAGCCGCCCCTGCCATGGAGGTATGCCCAGAGTGCGCAGTTTAGTATAACATAATAAAATGTATACACATTTCTTTTCCAGATGTTTAAAGACGTTACTACTATCGTACTGTCAACTTTAATAATTTGTGGACATGTAAATGATACATAATTGAAAACTATCTCTCTTAAGATATACATGTCTTATTTATTTTTGCATTACAGTTGTTGCTTTTTTTCAAAGTTTCATTATGACTTTATGCTTTTTAAAAATTATTTATATGTGTGTTTGGTGGTTGGAAGGGTGGGGGGGGGGGTGTATTTTTGCCTTTTGTGGAGGGGTTGGAGGGGGGGAGGCTGTCTTTTCACCTGCTTTTCTAATACGCATTATAAATTCAAGAACTCCTGAATCTCTGAATCTTGAAGAACATTAGAATTAACAGCCGTGAACGCCATCCAATGTCCGAACCTCTCGGGTGTAATTACTATAAAACAAGCCGCACTCTCCATTATTATTCCAGGAAGGAATCATCATTAACCAAGCGGGGAGTTATAGTTTGTAGGGCTGCATTCACACCCGCCGCATCCGGCCGACATACTCAACCACTCAGTTCACCGGAAGTTCCGGAAGCGCCATGAATGACGTATTAGCGCATCCGAGAAAGAGCAACAGTATCTCCCGATGAAGAAGCGTAAAGTGCGACACGAATTTGCAATCGCCGGGTCTGGCCCACGTCCTAGTCTGAGCTGTGCTGGAGTTATGGGGCCACAAACCTGCGACTTCTACAACACTCAGGGAAGCCCATCAAGGCAGCGTGGCAGCTGTGGTGACGTCATCTGTCTTTATTCCATAAAGTTTCTTTAAATAACAGACAGAAGAAGTTTTATAAAAAGAAAGTAAGAAAGATCACTTTGCCCACGCTCCATATTTACGTATCTCCTCGACACCTTGCGATATATAGGGATATATATATTTTTAAAATTTCTTTGAGTAAAGTATGAAAGATGAATGTTAAAGAGAATAATGCCTGAATTAAAAAGTAAATCGTGCAAGTTGATTATTACGCTTTGAGACATTGATTTACGAGAACGTTAGTGAATACCTTTCATGAGTTGGAACATCATCAGTCATGTTTACAAATTTTAGTTGGACGGTTATGCGACCAAACCTTACCACTGAAAAACAAACAAACAAACAAGAAATGGTGTCGAAACTTAAACGAGGTCAGGTTAAGCAAGTGCACATGTAGTGTTGTACTGTGTGAGTATGAAACACCCTTCAATACCTAAATGCTGCTTTTAGTACATCCGCGTAATGGTTTGCTATGTGGGATGAGGAAGAAGTTTATCGTTGTAAACATTAATGCGTTTTAAAGGCTCCTTATATAATGTCCTTCTCTGTTTTGATGTTCCCAGGAGTGGTGCAAATTGAAGACTCCTTTATTTAAACAAACGAACGTCATCAGCAATATGGGCCTTCACTACAATGCCGTCGAAGCTATTGGAGTGCCTACTACTATGTACAGTATTTTTTAATGTGGGGACTCACATTTAATAACCGACAACAAAATAATTATTTGGCTCCTTTCCACCTGCTCATTTGAGAACCAGAAGATCCTCAACGGTTACTTCAGATTGAAACCTACTGTTTGAAAAAGAATAGGTCTCGTTAAAGAATAAGCCATTAAGCCCAAGTGTGCTAAAAGAAATTGCACATTCTCTACTGTATAAGTAAGAGAGCGGAGAAATTGTATTGCATGCCTGCATAACAAAGTTGCAACGATATTCAAAGCCAGACTGTGTGTGACCCAAATTATAATGTCTTGGGACTCAAGTTCGATTGTGATTATGATTAAGCTCTCTATCTGAAGACGCCATTATAGCTAAAACTCCTAAGGTGTATTCAGATGACTCATTTTGCCTACAATTTGTGAGTCAGTCTCATTCGACAGTCGCAGCAAAGCATTGGTTTAGAAAAAAGTGAACAGAAAAAGTCTTCGGATTCTTTGGCTTTGGGCATTGTGACTCTTTTCTTCTTGTCGACATGAGAGGCACCAGAGAGGCGCCTCTGGCGCGCGGCGGTTACCTCGTGAGAAAGAGAGAGAGAGAGAGAGAGAGAGAGAGAGAGAGAGAG
>NW_004797335.1:1520278-1521510 GCF_000002075.1 Aplysia californica | reverse complement strand
CAATGAAAACCACTGTGCTAGAAACAGTAAAGTCCCTAACACAAAGCGCTCTCTCTCTCTCTCTCTCTCTCTCTCTCTCTCTCTCTCTCTCTCTCTCTCTCTCTCTCTCTCTCTCTCTCTCTCTCTTGTCCGCTCGCTCGCTGTCGGCTGGAATGTCTTGAGATTACACCAAATAGAACATTTTACCATTTTCCCGCCTATTTCACATAAAACCAGACAGTGTACATTTAATAGTTGTATCGCCCAAATTTCAATGGCATTAGCTTTGTTCGCCGGCTTTGCTTTTACGACTTTGCATACGCGATATTCTCGTCTGATTTATCCCCGCACAAACGGCGCGACAGTCGTGCATGCATTCTTACGGACATAAAGCGTAAACGATCGTGGAATAGACGGCTTTTTACGACTTTTTTTGAAAGCTTGATAATAGCGGACAGGCCGTAGAAGTAAGTCGGGAGCAATATTCTGAGGCGCATTTTGAGTAAGGTAGTTCATGTTGCCATTATCTCGACTTTGAAGACCTCTGTGGCACGCACAATCCTTTCTAAGCGTTATCAAAACTGTTTTAGGTGAAAGAAAAATGTCTCATTTTATGAACCAAATGAATTGGAGCTGTTAGGAATAACCCGAGCAAGCGCTTCAAAACTAAATTGTTTGATGAAACATTGATGGACTCTGCTCCGAAAACTGTTGGGGAGAACTATTGTAGGAAGAATTCTGAAAGAGGAAAGATAATTTATGGAACTATTTATCTCTGATTTGGTAACGAAAAACGAGGACAGAGTGGTGTTAACAACTAAATCTACAGTATGTGTGCTCAAATACAACTATAACTACAAATGATTGAATACAACTATGTGGCGTCGTTAGGCAACCGGACTCGTAATCGTGAGGTTGCGGTTCGGGGGTTCGAGCCGCGGGCCTGACGTTGTATCCTTGGGAAAGGCGCTTTGCGCGAATTTTCCTCACTTCACCCATGTGGGAATGGGTACCCGGCTATACGTTCTTATAGGTACCCGGCCATAGACAGCGAAAGATCTCGTCAATATGTTAGTGTTTTAGCGCCTATAAAGGGCGGCTTGCACTGTATGCTTCCCAGGAAGTTGAGGTTGTTTCAGAACGCTCTCATGTCTGCTGGGATAATAGTATAGATTGTGAAGAGCATATAACAGAGCTTGCTGTTGAGCGGGGAATTGCGTCATACAAATGCTATCTATTATTATTATTATTAT
>NW_004797335.1:1513911-1518840 GCF_000002075.1 Aplysia californica | reverse complement strand
ACGCACACACACACACACACACACACACACACACACATGTACACACACGCAAAACAAAATAAAATAAAACGAAACGAAATTTCGATATTTGTTTTTTTTTAAAATACAGACCACAATAAAGGGCGTGCCTTAGCTCGGTTGGTGCCAAGATTGACAACAGCAGTGGGGACTAGACTGCTTGCTTCAAACCCCCACCGAGAGAATTCTTGGCCTTGGTGTAGTTTAGGAAGTTTTCAAAGCTTTATGAGTTGGGCTAATAATTATTGAGGAGTAAATTTGGAAGTATGGCCCTAACCCCTCCCCCCCCCCCTCCCCCCACCCAGATATAAAAGCACAACCCCCCTTCCCCACCCAAAAAAAAATCCCCATAAAAAAACTAGCCGTTTTACCCATGCTCTGCTCTTCTCAAACAAAGTCTCAATCAAGAGGGGAACGTTGAAATAGACGATCTTTGCCTTTATTGAGTTGTCGTTAGCTGCTACTTCACTCTTTTTTCCCAAACAGTTTACAGCGTAAGGGGAAGGAGATCGGACAAAAAGTAGGCGGCGCGGCGGCGTTTCTGTAAGAAAATATTCGGCACTGGAAAAGTGTGTTTCTAATATCTGTCGGTGTTACTCTTACGCTGTACTTTCTAAAGAAATTACCAATGCCCTAGCAAATCTGAGAGAACCATCGCAATTTGACTGCCGCCTTATAGCCGTGAAAGTCGGTGAGGTAGCGAAGCGTTAAGACTGTTGGCAAGCCTATGACTATGTCAACCGTGATTTTTATACTTTTCCACAATAGTGCGGTGAAATAGGGCGGCTCACCGAACACAACTTGTAAGATGCCGATATCTCAAAGATTAGTTTTTCCTCATTCCCTAAAGTGCTGAAATTAGAAGTCTCCCTTTTACCCACTTACACTTGGCTTGGAGCTCTTCTCCCCGCCCATCGCTATTCTGTCATACCCGTAGAGGTGTCTGCCATTGTTGCTATGGACGCCTTCCCTTCCGCATTGCGTCATCTACAAAGTAAACAGCGCCGCCTGTCGGTGTGGAGAAGACGACGAGGTAATGACTTTGGGACGCTGCCTCATCCCCTCCAGTGACTACTCTACAAATAGTTGAGCTAATCATCGTTCAGAAATCCTGTCTCTGCGCCGGAAGACGCGCTCTTTGAAAGAGCACGGTGATAATCTGACACCCTCAGCCCTCAACACAACACTTTCCCCTTGTAAATCCGCGGGGCATTGCAGGTTGAAGTGTGGCTGGGTGATAGTCCTCCCCTACAGAAGATGTCCCCTGGTCAAGAAATAAGTACAATCACTCAAATCTCTAGGAATAAATATTTTTTTGTGCCACTGAACATTTCTTTCTTTCTTTTCTTTCTTCTTTTTTTTTGTTCAGCATCTAAAATAGGGTTTCAAACAATTCTTGTGTAACAACTAACATTGGAGTGCTTTTTAAGTTGGACTAATTTGGTTTTGTCCATAAAAATGGAAGAAAAAAAACGTGCAACGATACATCCCGTTGTGTTTCGTATGTATTTAACGATACCATGTAGACATGACTTGAAAACCATTTGGATGGTTGAAGGGAGCCACGGAGAGGTCCCAATATTGACTTTCGCTTTATTGCTTCTTTATGTCTGTTACTGTTACCTATTGCTGATATCGATATCGTTTCAATGTGTCTCTGTTAACTTAAATAAAAGTATTAAAAACAGTTGCAAAAAGTTAACCCAAATAGTACATTCTAGAAGCTTAGCGATGTCTTGACCTGAGAAAAAGTTGTGTTTTACTGTTGTTGTAACTGTCTTTGTTGTTGCTGTTGTTGTTACTGTTGTTTGTTTGTTGTAGTTGTTAATTATGATGTTCTTTTAGCTAAATCAAATTTACTGGATTGATGTTAACCCGTCTGTATGTGTATCCTTTGACATGAAAGATACCCAGTTTTCAACCAAGACATTATTGGACGATGAGAACGCAAGTTTCAAGTTTCTTTCCCAACGAAGTTGGCTTGTGTTAACAGTCTGAATACATTCCATATTATTTTAGTTTCAGTAAGTTTTTTTTACGGTACTTGCAACACAATAAGGTCTTAGAACTGCCGATGATTAGGGGTGTTACAATAGAGTGAAAAACATTAAAAAGAAGAAGGAGAGATAAGGACGATATGTGTTTGATAGGAAAGAAGAAGCAAACCACACCAGAGCAACCGCCAACCACCCACGTTCCATTTTCATACATTGGTGTTTATTAATGCCACACCTAACACAGGCAAACTGGCTTCCCCTATAACATGTGCAAGTGGGAAAACATGTCACAGCAATGAGTGAACTGTACACACAACAGCACAGCCAGTTTTCACTTACACAGACAACGTTATCAAAAAGCCAGTTCTAGCAAGTTAAAAAAATTAAAAAACGAAGGGTTACTTGAAACACAACATTGAAAAGGAGCAGATTAACATGCAAAAAAATACTAAACAACAGGGATTTTCAACGAACAATTTAATAAACAAAAAGAGCAAAGTTGTACAGTAATAACTCGATAATAGCGACTGACTTGAACATCTAAGTTAATAACAGAAACGGGAGTCTTCTTCAAAAGCAAACTATTTCTCAATGAAGTTTTTTTATGAACTTGTTTCTGGTTTACTCAAATAAGTGATTACATTTCACAATGGAATGAATAATGGATATGCAATTATGTAACCACCCTGCCACCCACCCTTGCCCCACCCCCAATTCAAAACGACATCATCAAACCTTTTTTTTCTTCTCCAGCTCTTGAATTCGTTTGTGCGTCCGCCTGAGTGTCTGATTCGATTGAGACAGATGTTTAGATAGACACAGCCGACGACCTATCTAATTGTTGCTTAGTTCGTCATGCGCTCTTGTTAATTAGTTCTTGACCGTAGAGTTAAATTATCAATCATCCTGCACCTCAGTCGTGCAGAGGCAGGAGACTGTAATATAGTTTTATGACTTAAACATGATTTTATTTGCTGCGCTTCTGAGACACCATTCCTTTTAAAATGATGCCTGACATTCTTTTTATTATTCTTTATCTGTTGCATCACCATAACACGGTAATGGCACTAAAAGATTTTGGAATAATGTGTCAGTCAAAAACTGATGCATCAAACAGTAAGGTATGATATCTCAGTAACGTCAACGACTTACTGAATATGCTTTTAGAACTTTAAAAAGCTATTTTCAAAACTGCTTGACTTCGGGCTAAAATAAAAAAATGTATTTTTTAAAAGATAGTAAGAGCATGGTTCAACATCTTTATGATCGAAGAATTCGTGCAAAGCGTTCTTCATTTAATGCTTGTAAACGACTGCCAATGTTTGAAGTCCTCAATAGACGTATTTCTGATGATTGAGGAGGCGTAGATCCAGAGCTGCTTCGACACGGCTTGTCATGCCAAGCTGGGCTGAAAGGGATACATACAACATCCCAGCATTAAGACGGAGATAGTCGATAGATAAGATTAACCGCCTCATCCGAGAATCGAACCCAACGTCTTTTACGAGTTATGGCGATGAGCCAAACGATAACACGACAGAAGCAGTGGGCTGGTATGCGTGTTAGAATTCAGGGACATGTTTTATCACCTCCCTGTATTATTTCCATGCTGGCAAAGGTTTACAACACAAATGATAATTCTGCAAAGATAGATATATCTAGTTCAGATCATTTTCTCCATCGTATCATGTTCAGAGTCATTCCCAGAAAATTCTTTTTCAACGAAATCTTTGCATTGACTTTATAATCTATATAACCATCGCCATCAAGTGCTAGATCAGTAACAGACATCGGCGATCATGGTTCGAGATTCATTTTTTTCGCTGGGGTGCTCTCAATAGACCTATTATATTACCCTGGAATCCGCATAATAAAATCCACAATAAAGTGTCGAAAGATTATAATGAATAAATACGCTTAAGACGCAATGATTACTGTATACATTATACTAATGTTAGATATTGATAATTTTTTTAAAAATCCGAGCAAAAAACTCACACAAAAAAAGATTTAAAAAACAACAACATCCAAGCAAAAAACGCACATACAAAAATGATATTCGATAAAAGTGAACTTTTAAAATTGGAATCGAACTCATGTCTGTTGAGTGCTACGACGAAAAACTGCTGGAACCAGGTCTCCTTAATTCGTCTATGCCTTAATTGCACAAAAACCCGTTCTGTTCTCCAAATTTCACCAAAACAGCTCAGCACGATGAGATAAACATCTGACATGACCGTCAGGATTTTTTAGTCTTTTTCCCGAAACCAGAATAGATGGGCCATGCCCCTATGGCAAAACGTTTTAAGACATAAAGCTTTACTTCATTTTTTTTAAAACCTATTTTGGTTGAGCTTTTTAAAGCAAGATGTGTGTCGACTTGGTTGTCTTTTATTTGTTTCAAGTTTTGTTAAAATAAACGGTAAATTGATATATTATTGCTCTTTCAATTGGTCCTTTTTTTAGACATCCGATCTGTCTGGCCCAATGGCTCTCTCAAATCGTAGCGTTTCATTTTTATATTGAATTTCGAACACGTTTTTCTAAAAGGAGATATTCATAGGCAAGTATAGTCTATTTTTCTGTTGGCATAAATACGAATGCCACCAAACATACAGGAGAACACTTCTTAAAACGACAGTGATGTATTAGTTTATTAAGTTTTCACTTCTGAAAAAAAAGAATAAAGTTACTTCTCTCGCATCTCACAACATACATTAGAGATGCCAGCAAGCTCCCCCTCCCCCCCTCTCCCCTCCTCCCATGCACGCCCTTTTCTACCTTGAAATAAATGTAAAACAAATTCACAGCAATTCGCACTCCCGGGACAAAGCACGCCTCGCGCCTTTCGGAGCTCGCTTCCAGGTCGGATGTGGCCTACGGGCCTGCCAATTGAAAAGCCCGGTCTGAAACC
>NW_004797335.1:1506496-1507496 GCF_000002075.1 Aplysia californica | reverse complement strand
TGATTTCATTTTGATTTGTTTCTTTTTACTGTTGCTTTTATTCCATGTGCGTGTCTGTGGGCGGTTTTTTGGGGGGGAGGGGGGGAGGATTGCTCAGTGTCACGGCTTTAAAGGTCAGCTTTGCCTGTAGACGGAGAAAAAATTCTTTTTTTTTAATTACGCGAGGAAGACTCCCGTCTCTGGTGTTCGATTTTGCTTGTCACTTGGCACGAACACGACATGGGTTCGATTCTAATTTGAGGAAGTTGAATAATGTCTTATCCAATACCCCTGTCTTTCGCCTGGAATGAATACGGAACAGCTCAGCCTGCTACAGAAAAAAATCTAAATCGTGTCTAGAGGGGCGAAAACGTTGTTACAATTTCGTATGAAAACTTGAAATTTGCAGTCAGAAAAAAAAAATCTAGCTAACGGAAAAAATGGCAAATGTTTTATGACATCTGGTTATATATTAGTAGTGCAACATTTTAAAAAATTAAGTGTGCAGCTATGGAAATAGAGATGCGTACAATACTTGTTGCATTTATTATACAAACAAATGGTCGTTTTAAGCACAAGGGGGCTATCCCTAAAAATGCTGTTTTGAGAAAATATAATGTAAAGTTTTTGAACCCTTGTTCAGTTTATTTAAAAGACAAGGAGAGTTCTTTCTATATAACCAAACAAATATACACACCAATGAAACCAAACTTCTCTTATAGTTAGTGTAGTGCCCACTTTGGTGTAGGTCAAGATTTCTGGAAGCGACCAAATGAAAATTGCCTATTTCAATACTTTCACTGACAAGCACAGCCTTCATTTCTCTAAAGTTCAAACTGCTTGCCCTCGGTAATAATGAATTCCTCACATAATGTTGATAAATTAAGTGTCACGACAATGTGGTACCTACAGTTAATAATGTTTTAACCCCCCCCCCCCGTATGTCTTACTGCTCTATTGTCTGTCTGTCTGTCTGTCTGTCTGTCTGTCTGTCTGTCTGTCTGTCTGTCTGTCTGTCTTT
>NW_004797335.1:1503686-1505087 GCF_000002075.1 Aplysia californica | reverse complement strand
CACACACACACACACACACACACACACACACACACACACAACACACACACACACACAATTCTCGCACACACACCTTTAGTCCCCCCACGACCCCCTTTTCTCTCTCCTCCCCCCTTTCTACCTCTTCCCTCCACATACCTCGCCGCCACCCACTACTCCTTTCTCTCTCTCTGAACCCTCTTCCTCCCTTCTCTCCCCTCTAGACTCGTACCACACGGAACAAGAAAAACCCACCAAGTTTGCACTTTCTTCCTCAGGTAATCACTTCTGAAGGCGTCGGAGATCGTATCAACGGAGCGGGTGCGTCACCGGATGGCAACGATGAAGAAATCTGATCAGCCTGTGAAAGTAGGGTAGACACTCAGGGACTGCTCCGATCTGGCAGAATTTGTGCACAATAGCGACAAGCGTCAGGGCCTTCCTTCCTTCAGCGTTGATGCCAGTCTGACATCACTACTGGGCTCAATTTCAAGTGACAGGCAGGCACATGTTTCGCCTTTTTGTGGGATTTGTTGGGATAATCCAAAACAACTAGATTTCTATTTCAATAAAGTTATAATGGATTTGCATTGGCAATAGTATAATACTATGATGATGAAATGGTAATATGAAATATTATTACTTCAACTAAAGAAAAATATTATTACTTCAACAATTACTGCACCTGATTTCAAATAGGGGGAAGTTTAACAACACATGGTTCACATTCAAATACTGGTGTTAAAAGAATATATTATGTATACCACAATTCGTATATTACAGCATAACGGTCCCAGCCAACACCCCCCCCCCCCCCACCCCACCACTCCATCCCCGTATCAAATTATTAATGCTTAAGTTCTGAAACATTCAAATTATACACAGTGTGTTGAGTACTAAAACGTAACCTTTGAGTGGTAAAGAAATTAGTGGAGTTATTGAACATTGTTAAAAAGATTCGTTTTCGTTTTAGTAAAAAACAGTCTAAACTCCTGTGATCTTGCGGCAGTCTTGGTGTTTCTCGTTTTTCGTTTATCCAAGTCTGTACACAAGCAATTCTTTGTGAGTGTGAGTATAATATAGAATAAAAAGCGCCTCTTGATCAATATTATTCGTTCCGCTTTGTGCTGTTGTGTTTGCTCCTTACAATGGCGGGTTGCGTGTCAAAGTACCACTAGAGAGGCCTGGAGATGTGTCCATGCACTGTTCTAATACCCAATCCTCGATTGCCAATATCCGTAAGGTGCACGTAATAGCCACGAACTCATCGATTTCACAGAGCACATTTTATGTTTGTTTGGCTCTTCTTGTTTTCTTTTGGTGGTTATTTTCGTTGCCGGTGAAAATGTGCTTGTGTTTATGTTACGAGTGTCTCTCTCTCTCTCTCTCTCTCTCTCTCTCTCTCTCTCTCTCTCTCTCTCT
>NW_004797335.1:1498850-1502542 GCF_000002075.1 Aplysia californica | reverse complement strand
TCTCTCTCTCTCTCTCTCTCTCTCTCTCTCTCTCTGTGTCTCTCTCTCTCTCTCCTTGGATTTATAGGCATATCCATTACCTATCTGACTGTGTTTCATTTGTTTAATTTTATTGTGAAAATGAATCTGAACTGTTAGATCAAGCTATACATGATTGCATAGGTATTTACGTGCATCTATTTTACCTGAACAACAACAATGTTACAGATGGAACTCGATATATTATCATATCACTGTCTGTCCTCGTTCTCTGTTCCTGCAATTGATGGCTTTAAAAAGCGATTTTTCAGAAGTGCAGTATCTATTTATTAAAGTCCCAATAGAATCAAATCAAACTGGCTTACTTTCTGTGAAAATGTTAGCGCCAAAAAGTTGTTGGATCTGCTAGAGCTTGATCAAGTGATTGTACGTGGTTTTGTCCTACCCGTTCAGTCTCTTTGGTTTTTTCCTACCCGTTCAGTCTCTCAGAGTTAAGAGGTGTACGTGAACACATTTTACTTTTTTTTTTGTGCCGCCTGCAATGACGCGTCAGCGAAGTAGCTTTTAGGCGCTTCGCTGTTGTACACAGGAATTCCCGAGTCAGGCGATTTTTCAATCGAGTTTATCGCTCGGTCTTTTTGCTGGGACGCTGTATCCCTTTCAGCCCGGGTTGGCCCTGACAGGCAGGGTTGGCAGCTCACATCCTAAATTATCTAACTGTGTCGATGGCGGTGGAAGAGCACCTATATTTAAAGAAAATATTTGGACACACTAGATCATTTGGAAAGAGGGCTCCTTCAAACCCGACTGTTGGGGCCAATCTGCACGGTGTAGGTTGCACAAATATAGCCTTATCTTATACCGCAGATTGAAAAAAAATCCCCAACCTGTTGGCCAACTGTTTTATCAGCGAGTTTCAGATATTGGAAATGAGAAAAGTACGATTAAATACAATTGAAAATGCTTAAGACAGCCACCCATTTTGTCGAGGAGAACAGTGGCCGTTTTAGACAGGTGACCGTCTTACACAGTGTCATTAAAAAGTAAAAACACAAGGGCAGGAACGTAAAGTTGTCATTTATACAGGTGATTGTCTTATATAGGTGGCTATTAGAGCAGGCTCAACTGTTTAGTGTTGTGTCCATGAGGCAGACTTCTCATATTTCATTGTCGTTGGCCAAATGTTTTGTCATTGTGCAGTACTTGGTATACTCGATAAATTTAATGTTCTCTTCACGCAAAAATAAAACTCGTGTTTTTTGTTGCTGATGAAGTTGTTATTCTTGTTGTTGTTGTTGTTCTTCTTCTTCTTTTTCTTCCTTTTCTGTTTTTTTAACATTAAGAATAAGAGATTGACCATTTTCGACTCTGAGAAACAAGAGCTATGAAGAGACATAAGTCATCAATATAATTTGAAAAACAACCACAACAACAACAACCACAACAACAACAACCACAACAACAACAACAACAACAACAACAGATAATAATGAATAATAATAATAATAATAATAATAAGTGATTAAAAATCACACCAAAAAAATCGAATGGTGAAACACAATTTGTGTTTATTTTAATAGTAACCAGAAGATAACACGTTACGGCGTCCTCATAACGCTAAATGTACAGCTGATCGGTACCTGAAATGATAATGGATTGTAGCTGGTGTAGGCAAAATTCCATCAATATAAGCTTGCGTGCATCCTTTGCATGAAATTGAAACAAAGTGAAGTTTAGTCTTAAAAAGACTAACAAATACCGAAATTTCTCTCTTTCTCTTTCTCTCTTTCTCTCTTTCTCTCATCTCTCTCTCTCTGTCTCTGTCTCTGTCTCTGTCTCTCTCTCTCTCTCTTTCTCTCTCTCTCTCTCTCTCTCCCTCTCTCTCTCTCTCTCTTTCTCTCTCTCTCTCTCTCTCTTTCTCTCTCTTTTTTTCTCTCCCTATGTATTGCAATCTCTCTTTTTTGTTATCTCTCGCTCTGTCTTATTATTTTCTCTTTCTGTCTCACTTATCCCTTTTGTCTTTTAAAACAGTTTCTTTTTTCCTATCCCCACCCTCTCTCTCTCTCTCTCTCTCTCTCTCTCTCTCTCTCTCTCTCTCTCTCTCTCTCTCTCTCTCTCTCTCTCTCTTTCTTTCTCTCTCTGTGTTTGTGTGTCTTTCCCTTTCAGTCCCCCTCCCCTCCCCCTTCTATCTCCCTCTACCCTGTCACTTTCTTTACTGCTTCCTGCCTGTCACTCGCCTTGTTCCTTTCTATCCCCCCCTCCCCTCTTGTCAGTCAACTTTCCTCATTTTTTTCTATCCTTACACACTTGGGGCGTAGGGTTCATTTTCTCAACCTCCTTTCAGATTCCTGATATTTTTCTGTGGCTTTTCCTATTCAATTAAACCTATAACAAAACATATGGACAAACTAATAACCTCCACTTTTTTTCTTTAACCAGTTTGTCGGTACAGAAGACACAATCTCTTTACTTCAAATTCAAACTGAAAAATGAAGGAATGAAATCTTTAAATCCATTGAAAAGACCAAAATAGCATCATCGTAGGATGCTCCTCAACATGTTGGTACAACTGAGAGAACTAGGCTAGAAAACAATAATGAATATTGCTTTTTTTAGGCGGCACAGATATATACAATGCCATTTCAAATATCCTTCAATTCACAATTCTGGTGTCTATATTTTTGTGGACAGGAGATATATATGTAGACTCCTTGCATACTGGAAGGAGGTGACACTTGAAGTAGGTATTCATGTTTTCTCCGAGCGGTTTGTGCGCTCATCTCCGAAGCGGAATGTCCGGGTTCGAGCCTCGGTTTGCCCACCCAGCAGTAATGGGTATCTGACTTCGAGTTGGGGAAGTAAAGGCGGCGTGGAAAGGAATTGGCCACCCTACCACAACATGCCGAAGGCCCAGGAAGTTGTCTCACTAACAAGGTAATCCCCATGTCCGGATCGGATGCGGGAACAACTTTACTTTGACCTCTTTGCCCTCTTATATTGATGGGAGGAAACTGTTCAAGATCCTCGCGAATGGACAGATGGTGTCTGAATGTATAAGATATAACATTGTGTGATTCATTAATATGAAAACTCATATCCCTAAAAAAAAGTAATAAAAGTATTTATACATCCACAATGACATGCCAGCAAATAACATGAACGTCGTTAACAGATTTTTTAAAAAGAGAGAATAAGAAAAAGGCTAATTAACTGGATAGTCTTTACTCAGAGAGAACATACAACATCTTATTTCCGAGTAACCTCAGATTTCCGACATAAAACGGTATCTATGTTGACCTGGATACCCAAGATCAATTTATTCAGCGTTAATACGTGTATAGGAGTCTAGAAAATTTTGGCAGTTTAATTTGAGCAGAAGAATCCAGAAGTTGTAGTGGTAATATCAGTAAGAGCCCTCGAGGAACCCCAACTGACCGAGAGAGAGAGAGAGAGAGAGAGAGAGAGAGAGAGAGAGAGAGAGAGAGAGAGAGAGAGAGAGAGAGAGAGAGAGATATTATAGGACATACAAGACCAGCTCAGCTAAGCTGTACTGGAGCAACAGAGAAGAGTAGGAATTTGCAGATCCACAAGAGACTACCAATGTGGCTTTATCGTCACACGAAGCAAAATTAAATGTCCTACACAGTTTGTGGTATTATAATATTTCCTCAGAGAGAGAGAGAGAGAGAGAGAGAGAGAGGGAGAGAGAGAGA
>NW_004797335.1:1495856-1498691 GCF_000002075.1 Aplysia californica | reverse complement strand
AGAGAGAGAGAGAGAGAGAGAGAGGATAGGTTAAGCAGGGTAAGAATGTGGCGTCATAGATAGACTTGCTGGTAAGTGCAACCTTCAAGGACTCTGACGTCAAAATGGCAGATGAGAAAGAAAGGACAATGTAAGCGATCCCTGTGTCATCGCTCTCTTCTATTTAGCAAACGTTACCTTGCAATGCTCAAAGACATAGCCCGACAACCATTCACTTCAAAGTCGGGCCGTCGACGTGGCTTGGTATTGTGTTTTAACCTGAGCTCACTACCTACACCTACTTGAAGAAAAAAGGTTAGTGGAAATAAATTAGAATCAACTTCTCTTTTTTAGCGTAACTCATTGAAGACTGGAGTTTTGATACTCATATTTAGATGAGTGAAGATTCTAGTCCACTGATACAACTGACTTTTTACACAATTTACTTCAAAGTGATACATTCCATTTTTTATTTGATAAAAGTTGGAATTACTTTCTGAAATGTATGCCGATTTCAAGATAAACAATACGCACAACTTGCAAGACAAAACAGCAAGTAAGCAAGCTTGTGGGTATGCGAGGAGGCAATCAGGAGTGAGAAAGTGACAGACAGAAGACAAAGATGGTATGCAAATACACAGGCACATACCAACACTCAAACAAACAGGTGTGCGTGCACACACACACACACACACACACACACACACACACACACACACACACACACACACACACACACTAACACACACGCACACACACACTCACACGCGCGCGGACGTCATGATCTCTCCAGATGTCGCCCCGCAGCCATGCGAAGAAGAGACACACCCACCATACATCGTGTATACATT
The DNA here is from genome assembly GCF_000002075.1 of Aplysia californica. Taxonomy (NCBI): domain Eukaryota; kingdom Metazoa; phylum Mollusca; class Gastropoda; order Aplysiida; family Aplysiidae; genus Aplysia; species Aplysia californica. The sequence continues at coordinate 1,497,861 of NW_004797335.1, read as the reverse complement.
GCTTGGTTGAACCATATAATCATACGTATAGCTTTTTACCGCCTTTCAGCGTTTAAGTTCCGCTCGTTTCGCTCAAGATAAAAAACAACAACAACAACAACAAAAACAACGAAAAAGAAATACAAAGTGGAGATGATAAACCCTGTTAACCTTTGATGGGAATAAGTTTGTTTTGTTTCAAATATTTCCCCCTCGTACTATTAAAGCACGAGGAGTATAACCGCAGAGGTACTGATTGTATTTTTGCAATTTTAGCAAAATGAACTTTGGGCACTTGTGTCTTTTGAGCTTCAAATGCTGCTTTCAATCGCGTGACTGAATGGGTGACACAACTCGACAGCCCTTTTCAATAGACTCGAAAGCCACAAAACCTTTTCTTGTACATGCATGTAAAACGAAGCGAAAAGAAGAAAGCAACAAAATCTCCTCTGTGCCAAATTTTTTTTTTGGTCCTTTCTGAATAAGCGAAATCAATTTTAATGCCTTCTAAAGTCTATAGTGGCCGTATGCTAGTAATCAAACGCCATGTAGGAGGGATGGTTGATGTATTTGCAGTATTATGTAATTGAAAGGGGCGAGTTTAGAAAGTAGAATACACGTAGACTGTTCAGATTTGGCCGTCTTGCTTTCGTGGCTTTTGGTAGTGGAGATATATATACGTGTTCCGCTTGTTTCCCACGGAATGCCGTTACCGCCAAGCTGCCTGCCACACGGCTTGCTCATGATTGTATGACCGACTTCTCATTTTGTGTTTCTCATCATGGAGTGGATGTTTTGAAATCTCCAGCACCGGCTTCGCCAACATAACAGAGTTTGTGGTTGCCAAAAGAACTAAGCATATGCCCTGCGATATTGTCAACAACTTTTATGAAGTTTTGAGTTTACTAGTAGAAGGTGACAGGGGCTTGGGGCTAATTCTTGCGAAGTCATCCTCGTTGTACTGAATTGTGCAGATGTTTTGGGATCGTGCGTGCATGTGGGGGGGGTGGGGGGGAAGCTTTCCACCTCGTTTGTTCGTTGGTGGGTTGTTGTTTTTCTGATGGTATGACTATTTTCATGATATGAATTCTCCACCTGTAACGTGACTCATCAGTCTCCAGTGGTTGAGGATAAACCTCTCCAATATTTTGACATGCTGGACTTTATTGGCCTGTAAGGACCGCACCACAGTTACACGTTTTATTGTTATTGCACACGTACGTTAGCCCTGTTTCGTTGTTATTGGACACCAGAGTGTCAATCATAAAGTCGTGTTATGAACAAGGGGTCGCAGAGCTGCCCCTCACACCCCCCCCCCCCTTTCCACCTCAGGGAAAAAGCTAAACAAAAAAAAACAAAAAAACAAAAACAAAATAAGAACAAAACAAAAACAAACAAAAATCACAAACAGCAAAGTCGCTTTCTGATTAATTATATCCGTTAACTGGAACAACTTGTCGGAAACTGCCATTCAACTACGACGGTGAAGACAGACTAATTTTTGAGCCACGAAGATCTACGGATCTATAAGTTGCTGTCGGTTTGGCAGCTCTTTTTTGTAAAGTAGTAAACGAGTTGGTTTTATTAGGGGGAGGGTTGGTGTTTACTTCATTTGAATGGGTGTTTTCATGACAAAATACTTGTGGGTGGTTTGAGGGTGCTCTTTGTAGGTTCTTCATCTATCTATTTGTTTTTGTCTGTCTGTCTGTTAATTTTCCCAACACCAAATGACCATCATTGTCATGATGTGCTTCTCTTTACAAACACAAACAAACCAACAATAACACAAAGTAGTTTGTTTTATTCAAGGCATATTAATGAATGAACTTTGGTTCAACGTACGGTGTATTCCCACCACGGTCACCATCATGTATTGTTATTTGTTGTTAATGACTGCCTGACTGACAAACACCCACCCGTAGTCATAATGATTTCCTGATGACTTTTTTTGCGCTGCTTACTAATTACTGCGAGGTTTGTTTTGGTGTCTCACCACCGCCACACCCCCACACCCAAACACACATAC
>NW_004797335.1:1474913-1495756 GCF_000002075.1 Aplysia californica | reverse complement strand
CACTACCACACACACACACACACACACACACGCGCGCAGAACACACATGCATAATAATATTATGTTAAAAAGCGAATTGGTGTGTCTGAGTATCAGAAATATAGCAGGAATCATTCTCTTTTAAAAGATTAGTGGTTGATACCAAAATGTCCCCTGTGTTTCCATAATACGTGATAACTATGGCTATTACAGGAGAACATCAGAGCCGAGCACTTTCGGGAAATAAATGTAAAACTATCAAAACCGCGCATTATACGAGCCACGCACATTTTGACGATATCAAATATCTCCGACAATATAAAAAATCGTTCATAACAAGATAGTTCACTCCTCTCTTTGAGCTAACTAAAAAAGTGTCCTCAAAATTCGGTGGCGCCCTCTTCGAAAAAGTGCGGACTTTGCGTTCAGAGTTACCCTACTTGTATGAAAAACAATAACAGTGAAACTAACAATCTGTGCTATTCCTATTTTTCTAGAGAAACGAAAGAGAGCTTCAAAACCAAGACCGCGGCGCCATCTGAACCAATTCCGCTGCTGACACTTTTTCGGGTGAGTGAACTATCTTGTTGTGTACGATCTTTGTCCGAGCCACGCACTTTTTTACGATATTGACACAATTAGATTCCCGATAACCTTAACCAAAACCATCCACCAATCTAAGTCCCCTCTGCGTTTAACTGGGCTTGGCACTCTCATGTTTGTTTGCTGTTCTACAGATGGTCATTTCTGGCACACTCACTGTACTCTGAAGGCACAAAGCAAAAAAAAATAAAAATGTATATTTCCATAAATGATTTTTTAATACAAGACACAAAAATGTCGCAGATTTGAAAACCAGTTTTATTTTCATAAGGCACGAACACACCTTACTCGTGTCGTCAATTGACTAAACTGGAAAGTATTTTTCGTGACACTGAATTTTAGGGAAATAACAAGTAGTAATTTGGTCCAGGGAATCTTTTACCATCGGGTTGAATCGGCAATCTAATCGTATCAATGACGTCAAAAGGCGCGTGGCTTTCATATTTTCTTTTCTTTTTTCGAAAGTGCACGACTCTGATAGTTTCTCAAGTTTACCCAATGTTTCTTAGAAACGGCGTAAAAGTCATGAAATTATCTAATAATAATAATAACAACATATCCAGTAGCATTTATATTTTCAGCTCACCAAACACACACACACACACACACACACACACACACACACACACACACACACACACATGCACACACACACATACATACACATACACACATACAGACACGCACACACATATATACACACACACACACACACACTCTCTCTCTCTCTCTCTCTCTCTCACACACACACACACACACATACACACACACATACACACAGACGTGCACACACATGCTACCGCAGGATGGGATCAAACGTAAGGCTAAGAAACATAATATTATTATGTGTATCTACGAACTGGTTGGTAACTCTTTATGGTGAACATTCTGTTAGACTTTTCAAAGTTAGCCTTTGCAGAATAGTCTGAACTCAAAGAACCAGACCAGCTGTAATGAATTTATGATAGACTCTTCTTCATTTAGAGTCTTTTGAGAACAGGTCTTTGTGCAAAGATCTAGACAGCCCGGGTGGGTGTTTTTGTCTTTCTGTGAGAAGGGGGCTTGGCTTTCCCGGCTTATTGCACTTGTCACGTTTCTTGTTTTCGGTCGTCCTCTGAATCTCTTTCCTCGCCGTCTTTTTTCTCAGCCTGTGCATGCGTCTTCACGTGCTTGCTAAGGTGATCACTACGCATAAATCTGTGGGCAGAAACAAGTCCAAAAATGATAAATGTGATCAGTAGAATTTTGTCAATTTTTGTTTGAGTAAAAAGAACATCGACTCAGTAACGGCCATTTAGTGAAGGGAAAAAAATAAAACAGACACACAGAAACATCGGAAGGAAAGTATAGAAAAAAAGACCTTCCAGTGACGCCCTCCAACCTCCCGCAGAGCAATTGAAAAATAGAACCTTAATAAATGTCCAGCACTCCGATCTGATCGACACATATTAGGTCATATTTGGTCGCTTTTAAGCACAAATGGGCTATCCTGCAAAATGCTGTTTTGAGTAAATTGAAGGTAAAGTTTTTGCCCCTTGTTCAGTTTCTTTAAAAGACTAGGAGAGTTTTCTCTATAACCAAACAAATATAATCACCCATGAAATCAAACTTCTCCTATAGGTAGGGCAAAGCCCACTTTTGGTGTAGGTCAAGATGTCTGGAAACCCCCGAAATCTGGGATAGCCCGCTTGTCCTTATTTAGGAACCAGGCTGCTTCGCTTAGCCGGTAGGGCATACTCTGGTTGACAGTTGACAGGGATTCAGAATTCTTTCAAAAGGACGGAGATGTTTGACAAAATGTTTTCCACGGATAGGAATTATATGCCATGTTTTTATTGTATCTATGCCGGTAAAAGAGAAATTCGGTGGAGAGCAAACCGCGTTATGTCAATACGGTTTTACGGCGCTCGCAACTGCGAAAGGTCATATGAGCACCAAGAGGTAGATGTCAACAGAGAAATCCAAACGGGGAATCAGGAAGTAGAGGAAAATAACGATAGTAAGGATGAGGAAAGAAAAAGCAGTAGTCCTCCCTACGTTGTTTCGGCACAGTATGAGCATGACATTAAAAAATCAGCCAATTTCCAATTCTACTGTGCATAAGAACATGTTAGTATTCCCCCTTTGGGAATGGCCTAGAGACACTTCAGTCCGTAGCACTGCCCTGGGGGGGGGGGGGGTAAACAGCGTTAAGAAAGAAAGAGAGAGAGAGAGAGAGAAAGAGAGAGAGAGAGAGAGAGAGAGAGAGAGAAAGAGAGAGAGAGAGGGAGGGGGGAGGGAGAGAGAGAGAGGGGGGGGGAGGAGAGAGAGGGAAGGAGAGAGAGGGAGGTAGAGACAAACAGACAGACACACACACAGACAGACAGACAGACAGACAGAAAGACAGACAGACAGAGGAGTTCCAGACAGACGAATACATGGACAGCACCCGATAGATTAACATTTAGAGATAGTTTACTCACCAAATGCCTTTATCGTTAACTCAAATTTAAAGGTGCTATGTAATGACATTCATTGTTATCCTTATCCCCTGAAGCAAAGTGCCCTCTTGTCGATATCACAGCTTTATCCGTCAAAAGGTAGCTTCGCGGATCGCTTTTGCGGAATGAAGAATAATAGTTGCCTTAGCTTATGAGATTCAGTGAAAGCATTAGACCCGGGATAAATTTGTGGAGAACAATCAGCAATAAATTCTCAAAACTTCTTGTAAAAATCTGACGCCCACTGTCAGAAGTATTATTATACGAAAAAAAAGAAAAGATTCTTTTATAAGAAAGGGTTACCAATTAGCGGTGAAGTGCTATTCAGTAATCGAACACAAACGTAGAGGTAATGCGTTCCAAAAAAGGGCTGGTATGATAAGAAATAAAGAAAATAAAATTGCTCTTGGTATGCAGAACTTTCATTAAACGCTCCTATAATAATTGTAAACCCTTCTATTGTTCCCTTTCCGATATGTTCAAATGTGGACAGTGAGTTGACACGACAGCGGTCCTCCTTCGACTAAGAAAGACTGACGCCACACTCGTCTGAATTCGCAGAATATAAAACAAAAACTTACTCAGATTTTTTCTCTCCAAAATTGGGACCAGGGTGGACATCTAGGATTTTTTTTCTTAACCCTATCCGTACTCCCTGGGGTCATTTGGTACCCTGGGGTTGTATTCTCGACATTATAGAATACTTCTAGTACAAAGATCTCTTTGGAACTTTCAGTATTTCTCAAAACAACATTTTGACAGATTGCTAGGCAAAGCGTACGGATCGGATTAACAAGTAAATTTCCTCTTTGGAAGTGGTGGGACAGAGTTCCCCACGTCGTGTGGATACGATAGTAAAACACGACGTACGGAAAACGCCCCCGTCGACACCATTTTGGAGACGGGCTTCCGACCCTGCGTGCCTCTCATGGCCAACCCGGGCTGTGAGGGATACCACAGCATTCAAGCAGAGGAAATACCGAGAATCTCATTAATAAATATTATTTCTTCCCATTCGGGAGTCGAACTCAGATCTCCAGCGTGGGACGGTTAAGAGCCTAGCTGCTATACCGTAGACGCCAGTAACTATCTTAAAGAGATTTAATTATTTCTTTAGAGAAAAAAGTTGTGGGAGACTAGTATTGATGCCAGTGTTGATGCAGTAATAATGACAATAACAGTAATATTAACAACAATAATAATAGTAATAGTAACAAATAATAATAATAACCAAAAAAACCCCAACAATAATAGTGATATTAATAATAATAATAATAATAATAATAATAACGCCAACACTAATAATAACAATATTAATAACAAGACTAATAAAAATGTTAATAATAATGACAATAATAATAATAATAAACTATTTTATTATTATTATTATTATTATAAAAAATGATATAAAAAAATAATAAAAATAAAACAACAGCAATAATAATAATAATAATAATAATAATAATAATAATAATAATAATAATAATAATGATGATGATGATGATGATGATGATGATGATGATGATGATGATGATGATGATGATGATGATGATAATAATATAGCAAAAAAATGATGATGATGATGATGGTGATGATGATGATAATAATAATATAGCAAAAAAATGATGATGATAATAATAATTTTGATAATGAAAATGATAATAATAACAATAATTGCATTTATATAGCCCATATTCATGCTCACACATCCCAACAGGTCCGACAAGCATATTAGGCAGGTACCAGAGTGGCTCTGTAGGTCTGACCTGTAGCTCGTCTGGCGCACGCCGTGCGCGTGTCAGCACAGCCGCACTGTGGGTTGGCGCCTGTGTCTCAGCGAGCACGAGGCACACTCGCTGCGTCTCAGCACAGCTGCACTGTGTGTGTTGACGTGTGTAGGTGTGCAACTGACGGGTCTGCTTTGCTATATTTAGATATTGTGTAATCCAAGACCAATTCTACCAAGACGGGACAACTCTTCTTTACGTCATGTGCCAAGTGCAGCCCCCCCCCCCCCCACACACACACAAACACACTTGCAGCCGCGCGAGGCGATAGTTTACATTGGTAATGCAAGGCTAGATCTAGATTTAGATCTAGAATCTAGCCTAGAGAAGCACACCTAGATCTAGGCCTAGGCCTAGGCCTATGACAACAGTCGAAACTAGGTCAACCTCTCGATTCGAAGTTTCAAAGTATGATAAAGTGCATTTCTGGGTGATTTTGTGGCCAAGTGTTGATGCTAGCATCAATATTTAAAAGCAAAGCACCTAATAATACATACTTCTTGTTGATTTTGATGATCTGTGAAGAGTTTCAGTCGAAAATAAACACGAAGCGAGGCGATGCATGTCCGCCATTTTTACAACACTGACGCATCGCGCAGCTCAGCTGACAAAAAAACAGACGACACAGCGACGCTGCTTAAGCAAACGATAATGTATACATTCATTTGCACGGTGCGAGCCAGGCGAGCTACAGGTCAGACCTACAGAGCCACTCTAGGACCGGCCTTTTACTACTCCACTTAGCATTCTACGAACGAGCAGTGTGTTATACGGGGAGCCCACTACGGATTGGATCGGTCCGCCGCCGGTCGCCTCAAATACAAACGTGTTTGTTTTCAGTTTCAGGCGACCGAGTCGGGCGATCGGCCCGATCCAGCCGTAGTGGGCACCCCGTATTAGAATACAGTACAAAGATTCACTCACCGTTTGTTACACTTTGGACAAGCGAAACGTTTTTCCCCTGTGTGTGTCCTCAAATGTCGCTGTAACTCGTCCGACCTCGTGAACCTGGCCAGAAAAAGTAAAGGAACACAAATAAGAGCTGATGAAGGTGTCCTGTGTGACTGACAGAGACAGGCAGGGTTTTTAGATCTCTTTGCTCTTTTTTGTTTTTGTAAAGTGTTTTACGGCGCTCGCAACTGCATAGGTCATATGAGCGCGCGGGACACACCTAATATTTTCAGTTGGTAGGAAATTTTGAATTTTGCCCGGGTGGCGGCCGAAGCCTACTCTTATCGATTTTAGACCACCAAGGGGTCTTTAACGTGCGCAACTTGCACACGGGCCCTCCGAGATTTTTCGCCCTTGTCCGAGAAGGCTACGTGTAGATCTTTCCTACCAGAAGATCAGGGGTGTTGCAGAAAGACAGCAGTAAGGAGGAGCCAAGGAGTAGCAGTAGAAAGGCTGCAGAAAGAGTCAGGAGCCCAGAGGAGGGGGCAAAGGAGGTGAGGGGGTGGGGGCAGAAAGTGGAAATGAAAGCAGACAACAGAACATTGCTAGAGAGCAGGAAAATGAGGTGAAAGGAGACAATTTTAGAGAAGAAAATTTTTCGGTCGCTACCCGGATTCGAACCCGGGACCTTTGAATGAGAGGCCAACACCTTAACCTCTAGGCCACAAGAGACCCCTCTCTTTGCTCTGTGGTTTGTTACGTAGTATTATCAATTTGCCAGCACGTTGGGCTCAGTTTTTTATAAATGGAAGAGCATGCCCGCCCCCTTTTTTCGAATACCTTAAAATTTATTTAATTTAGTTTCTACACACACGCACACACACACACAGACACACACATATACACACAAACACACACAAACACACACATTCACACACACACACACACACACACACACACACACACACACACACACACATAACATACACAAACATTATATTAATATTATATTAGATAGATAGATAGATAGATAGATAGATAGATAGATAGATAGATAGATAGATAGATAGATAGATAGATAGATAGATAGATAGATAGATAGATAGATAGATAGATAGATAGATAGATAGATAGATTATATATAATATGTGCTAAAACAAAAGATACAGGGGCGCTGTAGTTGTGGTCTGTCGGTATTAGGCTGGACACCCGCGGCTGGTTTGAATGCAAACTGTGCGTTTTTAACTTTGATAATTTCATGCATTTGTATGTGTCCCTACACCGTTAAGTAAGACTTTTTGGAGAAAAAAAAACGTCAAATCGAAGGTACCATCTCTAGCAAAACATTGAAGTAGTAATAGTTTCGAACCTGTATCATTCCTTCTGATTCCAATCACTCTGCTATAATCAGCTTTCATTGCCTTTCAGTAAAGAGCCAGGTTCAAGATTTTGCAGGGAGCATATAATTAAACATATCAACATGTTACCATTGCTCACAATTTGAAAGCAAATGTTGTGCTTGGTGTGGTGTGATAAGGGTTTAATACTACTATTAATTTTTGTTAGGTTCATTTAAAGACAAGTTTTTTTTTCCGATTTCATCGACCATCTTCTCTGATAACCCCAAACGAAGTTGGTGTTGGTGGAGAGTCTTGACAACTCCCACACACAGGTTCAAACATCCATCTTCCGGGGGTTTATTTTCACTTTTACCAAAAAAATCTACTTTTTTTAAAAGGGGTGTTTCAGCGTTTTGAAAGGTGACTGTCAACCGATGTACGAGGTCTGTCTCAGAATAAAATTTCCCTCTTCCATGAAACCAAAACACAGTCTACATTTTGCTACCCAAGAATTACAAAGTTCTATTTGACATTTTTGGCTGTTTTGAGTTATTAAGACCATGAGGTCAGAAAACAAAATTAATGTTCTATTTGCGCTATCAAAATTTAACAGTTAGATTAATTGGAGCCGTTATCAAGATATTTAAAGAACTGCATTCGAAAAAGCTTGATGTTTTGTAAAAATCCAAAATCTTTCACGTCAAATTTCTCAAAACTAGGTACTAAGCATAACTTTGTAATTCTGAGGTAGGGATTTGGGAACATCTATTTTCCTTTTCGTAATAAAAAAAGAACTGGCTTTGTTCATGTTGAAACACCCTCTACAAAATCGTCTTCCCCATTACCTCAAAATAAACCCACTTTTCTTCTCTTAGAAGACACAATTGGGTAATGCTTTTGACGAGCGTTATAAGACTATAAGTTCTGACTTCTGAATTTAACGTCCGTCTCCGATAGGGCAAAACAGAAGGGTTGGAGAGTTGCAAATTAGAAGTTCAAAACGCTCCGATAAGGTATCAAATGACTGCCTTGTGCTATATAGATCAGCAGGCCAGGATGCCAATTAAGCTGATGAAAAGTACTCATACTCGTCTTTTTTTTTTTCAAAGCAAAAAAAAAAAAAAAAGAAAAAAGAAAACAGTTCTCAGAAGTGAATTCACCTCTTTGCACAAAAGAGCCAGTTACAGACAAAGGGTCGCTCGCCTGTGTGCCATCTCAGGTGAGCCTTGAGATGTGATGTTTTGTTGTACACTTTTCCACAGCCAGGAATGTGACAGGAATGGATGTTCCGCTTCCGGAGATGTTCACCAGCTGGTCCTGGGGAGGGAAACAAACAAAACGTTATACTGGTTACAGTGGGTGGTTGGCAGGTGCTCTGGTGTGGTTTGCTTCTTCTTTCCTATGAAACGTTTATTGTCCTTATCTCCCCTTCTTTTTTATGTTTGTTACCCCCTTGTAACACCTTAAATCTTCTGGCGCTCACATGTCCTTATGCGAGCACCGTAAAACCTCTACTAAAACTAAACCAATACTGGTAACATTTCTGTCTGAAGACAGGGGGTGGAGTTGTTTTCATTTTTTGAGTACAATATTGTTTATCCATAAGTATGCATACTGACGAGGGAGACGGAAAGGGAGAGAGGGAGTGGGAGAGAAAGAGATATACAGAGACAAACAGACAGACAGACAGACAGACAGACAGACAGACAGACAGACAGACAGACAGACAGACAGACAGACAGACAGACAGACAGGGGGGGGCGTGCAAGAGAGCGAGCAACTGTTCAATTGTTCTAAGCTCAGAAGTAGATTTTTCAGATGAATTATTCTTGACAATTGTACCTACACCCATCTTTTCATATACATATATACACTCACACAGGCATATACTTTCTTGCACATGCATATCTATTTCTTTGGATACTGGACTTGAACATCTAAGTTATAAGCTGTGACATCATTACGAAAATGAGACTAGAGGTGAAACATATACATTTTCTCAAAGAAACGGCTGGCTAAAAAGAGCGACCATCCTTATATATTATGCTTATATACAAAGCGATTAATATTATATTATGAGTAGTGACAATTATTGAGAAATAATCATCATCATCATCATTATCATCTCAGTAAAACATTAATATAAACTTATAAACAAGATAATAATGATAATGATAATAATGATACTGTTGATGATAATGATATAGTTAATAATGATGATGGTAAAGAAAATGATAGTATTATTATTATTATTATTTTTATTATTATTATTATTATTATTATTATTATTATTATTATTATTATTATTATTATTATTATTATTATTATCATCATTATTATTAATTATCTTCTTCTTCTTCTTCTTCTTCTTCTTCTTCTTCTTCTTCTTCTTCTTCTTCTTCTTCTTCTTCTTCTTCTTCTTCTTCTTCTTCTTCTTCTTCTTCTTCTTCTTCTTCTTCTTCTTCTATTATTATTATTATTATTATTATTATTATTATTATTATTATTATTATTATTATTATTATAATTATTAATATTATCATTATCATTATTATTAGTATTATCAGTATTATCAGTATTATCATTATTAATTAATTTATTTATTCATTTATTTATTGGAGGGAGAATTATTGTTATTTTAATTTATTTTTTAAAAATATTATCACTATTATTATTCCTCTTCAGTAGGTTTAAGGAATGCCATCTCCCAGACTACTTGGCTTTGATGTGACACAATGTATTGCCCACACAGCACATGCACAGTGCCCAGCGACGTGGCGAGAGCGAAGTGTGCAACGAGGCTAACAGACCGCCGCAGCAGATTGTGAATGACATCCACCTGTTTCTTTGGGCCAACACGGGATCATTTAATGTTGTAATAATTACGGCAAAGAATCATAGATATCGTTGGAATCATCACGTAAGACTGCTGTAAGGATTAGGGAAGGAATTAATGTCACCATGAGCGCTATGGTGAGTTAATTCATGTCTCCCTTTGATCGACACATTTGAGGGAATCAACAGTTGGGGCTAATTAACATAAGGTGCTGGTTATAGTTATGGCCACTTTCTATGAGTACGGGTATCTCTTAATCTAAGACATATCCGTAAGTGGAAGTCTTAATTATAAGTGATTTCAGGTGGCTTTATTGGGCTGTCTACGCGCTATGGGATATAATGCCTTTTAATGCAGCTTACCTTCCTAATGATCTTCGAAGTCCCATATTCCCAAAAGTGCAGAGGTCATGCTCTACTGAAAATGTTTTTAATACGTGAAGCAGGAAAAATGCACCTTTTGCAAGGTTAAAGTTTCTATACGCTTGAACAGCGAATATATTAATAGGATACGTAATATATAGTTTTAAAATGTTAGCTCCAGGTAACCTCTAGCAGTTTGAAGATTAATAACTTGCTTAGTGAAGGTATTAGTGAACCCGCAAATGTGATTTTCCGTAATATCCCTTGAAGATTAGCTGACGAAATGTGTCCTCTTGGCTGAACGCTACCTCAGAGTTACAAAGTATATCTGCTCAGTACTCATTTTTGAGAAATTTGACGTCAATATTTTAAAAGTTTCACATCATGTCGAGCTTTTTTAAAGGCACTGCTTTAAATATCTTGATAACAGACCCGAATATTCTTTCTGTTTTGATAGAGCAAATAAAGCATACATTGATTTCCGACCTTATGGTATAAGTAACTCAAAAGGTTAAAAAATAAATGTCAAATTGAACTTTGTTATTCTGAGGTAGCTTCGTAATGTCACGTTGGCAGCACATGCCAATTTGGTGTATATTTGAGGCAGCGTGGTGGAATCAGGCTCTCGTCAATTTTTGGGCATGTAGAGTTGTTGGTATCATCTAAAACTTGTTTCACTTGTCTTTATTTGGATGAAAAAAAAATCCATTTATCTTGAATACAAGTCGAGATATTTGCGAATGAAGGAGGTGGGGTTCACCTATTTTCAGAGGTAAACTTAGTGAGAAAATGGCCGCCAAAGATTAGTTATATCCTTTGCTTAAGAGTCCGTGGTAACTAAAAATTTCCATTTTTTGTACCTTTAATCAACGTTTTTTAAGAAAAATCCACACATAAATGAGTTCTTTAATGGCTATGAAAGGTGTTGAGCCAAAAAACAAAAATTTGAAAAAAATTTACAAACCTGCGGAAAAATGGAAATTTCTTCACTTAGATTATTTTGACGAGAGCCTGCTTCCACCACGCTGCCCCACATATTTGATGGCTACGTTTTCTATGACAAGTAATTTCGACCCAAGCTCTGCTTCTATTCAGATTGATCTGTACCAAAAAAAACCGGACTTATCATGCTTATTTTCGTTTTACCCAAGACCTAGAACCACAAATGTTCTCTATATGGGCGACTTGGTTGCTATTACTTGATCAAGAAGGGGTTTCCGTTGAAGTGAAGCAATTTTCTTTTTGATTTCTTACTAAAACGAAAGAACCCTCCACCCTCACACCCTCACAATCCAGGTACATCTCCAACCTAATGTTTACAATGTAAGAATCCTTTTTAAAAAGTTGAAGTCTTTAACTACGATTATGTGAGACTACTTTTTTTTTGGGGGGGGGGGGGGGCGAGGCCTATTTGTGAAAACCTATAATTATTAATTTATGTATTTGTGCATGTGTTTATGTATTCATGAATGTATGTATTTATAATAAGTAGTTAATGCATGTATGTAGGTATGTATGTACAACGTACGTATGTTTGCCATTGTAAACCAAATTGCCCTCTTGGGATCAATAAAAGAGCGATTTATTTATTAATTATTTATTTGTTTAGAACTAACCCCTCTCCCTATGGCAACAGCCGCAGAGCTCTCGGTGTTTGCCCTACTCCTCATTTTTGCCTTACATTTTCTTTTGCCTTGAAAGAAAGGCGGCGTGGAATGCATTCCACCACTGACATAATATGTCGGTTTTAATTTGCAGCATATAACTGGTTGCAAATATTATTTGCAATCAGTTATATGCTGCAAATTAAAACCACACACTCATACGCTGAATGCATTTTAGGAAAGCAATGTAACTTACGTTTTAGGGTTTTAGTATCGTACTGTACCTTGAAGTATGTTTAATAGAAAGAAACCCCCAAAAATGCGTAGGGGAGAAGGGGGAGGGGGGAGGGGATGAGGTGAAAAAGGATGTCAGCATTCCTGTGTGTATGATACCAGCACACTCAAGTCTGATCATTTCACCTAAATTCAAATGATTTACCCATGGGCTTAATTTATAAATAAGAATCTTCTAAAAAAGGGATTTTAGTAATATATTAATTATTTCCCAGAACTTGGCTATCAATTCGGATGCTTATTAAGTTGTTAAATAATAATTATTGTTACTTCATTTAGCCGGCTGTATTCGTATACTTCCTAATAGTTTACCTTTCCTTCCATCTCCAGGCAGCTCAAGCATTATCAGGGTCATAAATATTCGGTTTAAGTTTATACGATAATCCAAAGTAAGTCCCAAAGGCGAAACAGCCTACTAAAACCAGCACGCTATTTGAAACATCTGATTTGAAACACGCCGAGCGTTAGAGAAGTAAAAAGCTTAAAATGAAAATGCACAGCCCCTACCCCCACCCCTTTCTTTCTCTCTCTTTCTCTCTCTTTTTCTCTCTCTCTCTCTCTCTCTCTCTCCCTCTCTCTCTCTCTCTCTCTCTCTCTCTCTCTCTCTCTCTCTCTCTCTCTCTCTCTCTGTGTGTGTGTGTGTGTGTGTATGTGTGTGTTTGTCTTTTTTCTGAATATATAGGTTTCGTAGACATACAGAGAGACATAATAGATAGATAGATAGATAGATAGATAGATAGATAGATAGATAGATAGATAGATAGATAGATAGATAGATAGATAGATAGATAGATAGATAGATAGATAGATAGAGAGATAGATAGAGAGAGAGAGAGAGAGGGGGAAGAGAGAGAGAGAGAGAGAGAGAGAGAGAGAGAGAGAGAGAGAGAGAGGGAGAGGGAGAGAGAGAGAGGTTTGGGTTCAGGGTGGGAGAAGACGGTATCACACGATGAAGCCAGCCGAGGGATCCTGTAATGCGTATAAGAATTAAAGGAATTAGAGATTGGTGTTCGAGATTGGGTTTACAAGGTATAAGATTACCTCTGGCAAGCAAGATCACGGCGTATGTTTTTCTCTTTTCAAAAGACCCGAGTCGAAGCAATTAAATACACCAGCAAAAGCGTTACAAAGTGAAATGTATACATTTCCCCAACACCCATATTTATACCTGTAGAGGCTGGAGTGGGGTGAATTTGAAAGGATGTGGAGACGGTATGTGTAGTTTAACCATTTTAATCTACTTTTCGTCTGTTTTTCGATGTCACCTAAGAAGGAACATCGGAAGCATGAAGGCTAAAATAAGACTCGCATTCTTGCTTCATTGTTACGGCTAATAATAGATCTAGTGGGCTATGGACTAAAATTTCTTCTATAGTTGCTGAAAAATATCACTTTGAAATTAAAGGAAATTTATCATTTCAATTTAAAAAACGAGTCATTAAACAACACGAGAGAAGGTATTGTTTATAGACATTGAAATAATAAAGCTTATTGCTGAATGCCCTGGCTCAAATCTCCAAAGAGACGTTCTTAAACTAGCGTTATTTTGCAATTGCTAGTATCTTAACCCACTTGGCTCAATTCTGCAGGAGATAACTTTAAATTGTGAAGTCCTTCCTTTTAGATAAACCTTTAAGGTATTGAAATTGACGTTAAAACCAAACAGTTATAATTTTCGGAGCCCTTGGTGCTTCTCGTGGGCAGACCTTGGTAAGACGGTGTTTTCTAGAAACGGAGACAAAACGATATTCAAACCCAACTCAGATTCTAAACCTGAACAACTCGGATTCGAACCTCGAACTTACGTTTGCCAAAATGGAAGATTTAACAATATATGCAGCAATAATGTCGATGAAGACCACACCGGTGCAAATTATAATAAAAATGAACCCCTAAAATTACGGCAACGGCAATGACACAGAAAGCGTAAACAATAATGTCAAGTGAACTTTTACAGCAATCGCAAGGATTTCCCTGCGTGACTTCCTTATGGATTTCCTTAATTACTTTATAATATCCCCTCCCGCCCTCCAAAAAAAAATATTTTGTAACAGCTACATGCAGTAAAAATTCCCCGAAAACGGTAGATCAGTACTAACTATCTTATTCTGCTATGCTCACCTAGCCGGTCTATCTCGTGGCAGTTAGGACAGTCACACGTCGCCCGTCCCGTATACCTCCTCGAGTTTCTCGGGGCCGTCAGACCCGGCAAAGTGGGGCGGGAGAGGAAAGGGGGAACTGGACTGTTGTTTAATCCCAGGTCCGTACCCTGTGGAGGCTGCAACATAGACTTGTACGTGTCCTGCAGCAAATGCTGCTGCGAAGAAAGCAAGGCAGGGTTGGAAGCCAGAGAGTGGCCAATGTGGTAGTCCGTAGCCGGGCTAGGGTATGACGCGGTAATCTGGCCGTGGAGAGCCGAGGAGTCTGAGAGCCAGTTAGCTCCGGCGGAGTGCATGTTGGCTGCTGGGTGGACGTCCCACCACGGGGTAGTGCTCGCGTTGACCGAGTGTGGGACGTCGTTGGGTTTGAGTCCGTGTGTGGCTCCGGGGTGTGTGGTGGGGATGTTGGAGAAGGGCCACGCCGACTCGTACGCCCCGGGCATTGAGGGAACTCGTGGGTACACAGATCCGAACCCCGACTGTCCGATGCTGTTTTCTCCATGCATTTTTTGTAGTAGCGTAGATTGTGAGAGTTCTGAGCTTTGGTGAGAGGCGGCGTGATGGTGGTGGTGGTGGTGGCTGTGGTGAGCACTCCCCGCGGAGCTAGAATAGAACAGCTCGTTCGGGTACGAGGAGGGAGGGTTGGACGATACCACAGTTGATCTGGGGTAGGACAGATTGCTGGACATGGATAGCGGCGCTGTGTTCAGACTACCCATTCGCTGTGAGGCAATATGATGGTGGAAAGGCCCGGGAGAGTGTCCAGTAGTAGTGTGCTTTTTCCAGGGGATAAACGATTTTCCCACTGTGGCTTCAGCAAGGGGTGGGGGAGACTTTGAGGTTATCTTGCTACATTGAGCGGCCAGCATAGCCAAGGGAGTACCGCCAAACGCCTGATGCTCCTGAAACAGTACAGGGAAAGAAAGCAGTTACAGATAATGAAAAAAAATGTCACTTGGCACTTTTTAAACGAATCACAAGGCAGGGGTAGACCCAGAGCAACTTTTTGCAATAATCTGTACCAAAGAGTGACTGTGGAAAAATTAGGGTAACATAGTTTTCTAAAGTATACATATTTTTTAATGTAGGTGTTCTTTCGTCTCTTTCGACTCAATCTAGATCACTTAGGAAGAAGGCTTCCGACCCTTCCTGTCAGAGTCAATCCTGGCAAAGACAGATACAACATCCCAAAAGAAAGATCGAGATAATCAATACAACATTTTTTTCCACTCCGGAATTGAGCTTGGGTTTCCTGCATGCGACAGTGAAATGACTAACTGCTACACCACAGACGCCGCTGGGTATTTTGGAGAGCACCAAAAGAAAGACATGAAAGGCGAGCAATGCTCGACGATACCTGTTTCAGACCTGACACTTTAGGATGATTATCAAGAATTCAGTAAACAGAAAATGAACACAACCGATAGTATTCACTTACCATGACTTCAGTCGCCTGTGTACCACTCTTACAATAAAGCTTGTGACCCCTGATTATAGTGGGTGGTTGAGGGGTGCTCTGGTGTGGTTTGCGCCTTCTTTCCTATCAAACATCTATCGTCCTAACCTCTCCTCCTTCTTTTTTGTGTATGTTATTCTCTTGTAACACCTCTATTCTTCGGCACTTATATGACCTTATTGTGTTGCAAGTGCTGTAAAACTCTTACTAAAACTAAAACTAAACCCCTGATTATAGATATCTAAGTCCACGACTCTTAAATTTAGTTAACCACAAACAAACTTGACAGTACATGTATTTTGTGTTAGAATACTTATATCACAGCACAGGCTTTTCTACAAACTCCAAAATATTTAAAAGAATCACGAAAACATACAGAAAACCTCTGCGCTGGGTGCGAGATGTAGAGTACACGCTGCCTTCTGGTGACAGTAACAGCCTTAGTTTTCTTAACTATTCTCCTTGAGTTGAAGAATATTTCTGCAACGTGTCAATTGTAGGAACCCCCCCCCCCCTTTTTCCCCTTCCAAAAAAAAAATTAAAAATGAAATTTAGAAAATTAAAAATCATTTCAACTACTCTATACACCACATACTTTTTCCGTTTATTTTCGGTTCTTGTAACTGGGTCGCCATCCAAGCCTCTGGGTATTCCTAATACTATAGTATGTGTCACGACACGGTGGAATCAAGCCGCTCGTCAATTTTTTGGGCATGCGGAGTTATTTGTATCATTTTAAACTTGTTCATTCGCTTTGCTTTTGCTGAAATAAGATAATACTCTTATATAGCTTGCACAGATCTGTGATGGAAGGAGGTACAATGTATATGGTCACCTGGTGTTAGATGTAAAATTAGGGAGAAAATGGACGTCCAAGTTTGGTGACTTGAAAAGCTTGAGTCCTTGAAAACTGCAAATTTATACTTTTTGTGACCAAAAATGTTCAGTCAAAATCCACATTCCACTTGAGAAATGTGCTTTTAAATGGACATAAGGGGTGTTGAACCCCCCCCCCCCCAAAAAGAGATAAAAATTGTCCCATCGTGCGGGAAAATGACGGTTTCTTGAATTTCCTTATTTTGACGAGCACCTGATTTCACCATGACGCCACTCAATATAAGAGTAAGCGTGCTAAAGTGTAGGTGAGAGCATCCATCTAAGACATGCGCTTGAGGGGAACGCATGCACCTTCAGCGTCAGAGACGAGCTGGTTCAATACCAAACTTCTAAATTACGAAAAACTTTAAAACAATTTACAAATCAAAAGCTACAAGCAATTTCCTTAAAATTGAGTTTAAAAACGCCTGGTTTTAAGGTGAAACTATAGGAGAATCAATTGAAAATGTTAAGTAAGAAGAATCTGCTGCTCACGATTTCCTCAGGTATCCCAATCTGATTCGCACTTTATTTGGAGCGGACGGCATTCTGCAATTGCAGATTAAAGAAAATGCTCAAATTTATTTCACTTTTTTAAAATATAAAACTATACCCCTTCTTCAGCTCCTTGCCTCGACAGAATTCAGTTTTGCTTCTCGTGTATTTTCCCCTTTTTCATAAGTGTGTGTATTCCTGACTGTTGCTTTCTCATCCATCCCCCCTCCCCGCCTTTCACCATCTCTCTTTCTCTTTCTCTCTTTTCCTCTCCCTCCCTTACTCTCTCTCTCTCTCTCTCTCTCTCTCTCTCTCTCTCTCTCTCTCTCTCTCTCTCTTCATTTTATTTCACCCTTTTTCTCTCCTCTTTCTTCTCCTTCTTCTTCTCGCCTTCCCCTTTCTCTCTCCTTCCTTTTCAATATCTATCTTCCTTTCGCTCACACACACACTCCCTCTCTCTCTTTCCCCCTCTCTCTCTCTCACTCTTTCTCTCCCTCCCTCTCTCTCTCTCTCTTTCTCTCTCCCTCTCCTTTCCTTACTGTCTCCATCACTCACTCTCACTCACTCACTCACTCACTCACTCACTCACTCACTCACTCACTCACTCACTCACGCACTCACTCATTCACTCACTCACTCACTCTCTCTCTCTCACTCACTCACAGGGCTGTAGAACATTTAAGTGATTCAAATTTACGTTCTTCTTTTCTATCGCGTATAATGTACTGTCCTTATGTCAAAAAGAGAGGGGTTCAAAGTCATGATTTTTTAAAAGATGCTTCTTGAATTTATTTTTCAAATTTAGTAAAAGATTTCTAAAAGACAATTTATTGAAAAGAAACACAGGGAAGGGAAAGTAGAAAATTATTACAAGGAGAAACACTTTTAAAAGACTGCTGTGAGTAAGATGACTCCCGCAATTATAATTCTTTTGCCGTCAGCATTTGGTTCGATTGTTCGTGAGTCTCTCAGCCTAAAATATTTTATTTTAATCAACAAGCAACGGAATAAAACGTGGCAGGACTACCCCCACCCCACCCCACCCCCTCCCTAAAAAAAGGGGGGGGGGGAGAAAAAAAATACCCCTACGAAAACGGCATTTCCCCCAGGTCTCCACGTTGTCGGTTTGATTTTTAATAGCAAAAGTATTTACTCGTGCAAAATTGCATCGGCCATTAACTTTAAGCAATAGGTTAATCCATTTCAGGGAGCAATTTTCACTGGCACTCTCGGGTTTCGCAAAAACAACTGTGTGAAAATGTGATTGATTTTGTGTACTGCAAGTTAGACGATCCATTTCAGGATTATTTTTAGAAGGGAGAGAGAGCTGGAGAGGGAGATTGGGGCATTTCTGTTCTTTTTCTTTAGGAATTGCCTCTTTTCATCTCCAGATGCTTTTGAAATAATTTTTCTTTTAAATTTCATTTTTTTCCTTTTGGGGGGGGGGGGGGGCAGGGTGAAAATGATGGGGTGACGGATTTGAAAAGAGAGGAAAAGAAAAAAAAAGGGGTGGGGGATGATGGGACTCACGAAATAGCTTGTTTCTGGAAATGCTTAAATTTAGATGGTAAGCAACACATCATCAGTTGTTTAACGTCACAATATGTTGGTCATCAAAAAGAAATGGGAAAATACGGACCACTTTCACTCTCTCTTCGACTTCGTTTACTGCGTACCCGTGTTTGGGCTCATGGGGCAATTGGCTGTAAGATCTTGGGTTTTTGTTTTGTTTTTTGTTGTTGTTTTTTTAATACAGGTTTTACGGCGCTCGCAACCTCATAAGATCATATGAGCATCAAGGGGTGGATGTCAAAAGACAAGTCCTTAGAGGGAATTAGACTTACTCTGCTCACCTCTCTAGCTTCAACAGCACAAAGTATGCTTCGACTATCAAAGCGGGTCACAAGAGTGTGACAAACATACAAAAGAAGTAGAGGTAAAAATGACGATAGTAAGGTTTAGGAAAGAAACAGAAGTTCCCTGTTGCAGTTCAGGCCCAATTATGAGCATGGCATTGATGAATCAGCTCATTCACAATTACAATTCTACTGTGCAAAAGAACATGGTTAATGCCCCCCCTCCAACCCATCTCCTTTAGGAATGGCCTAAAGACACTTCAGCAAGTAGCACCGCCCGGGGGGTGGGGGGTGTAAGATCTTCTTCTCACAGTGCAGTGTTATCAATTTAATAATAATAATAGATAGCATTTGTATAGCGCATATCCCCGCTCAACAGCAGGCTCTATGCGCTTTACACTATATTATTACCCCAGCAGACCATAGAACACTCCGAAACATTCTCAGCTTCCGGGAAGCATACAGTGCAAGCAGCTGCTTAAGCGCTCAAACACTAACAAACTGACAAGATCTTTCGTTGTCTATAGCCGGGTACCCATTCCCACGTGGGTGAAGTGAGGAAAATTCGTGTAAAGTGCATTTCCCAAGGACACAACGTCGGGCCCCTTACGTGATTCGAACCCATGACCTTACGGTTGCGAGTTCCGAGAGCCTAATTTTAACGCACATAATTTTATCTTTATCTAGATAGAACCAAAAACTAGTTTTTGATAGAACCGAGAATCCTTCTTGTCTGACCTTTTCGAAGATACGTAGTCTTAATTATTTGTACTGACTAGAGTGGCTTACATTTTAGATTTTAGGTAGGAATTGATTTTGAATTTTAGAAGGACGACTGCCCCAGGCGCCGTTTTTTTTTTTTGTTAGTTGGTTTTTTTACATTTCTTTTGTTTGTTTGTTTGTTTGTTTGTTTGTTTGTTTGTTTGTTTGTTTGTTTGTTTGTCTGTTTGTTTGTTTGTTTGTTTGTTTGTTTGTTTGTTTGTTTGCTATTTTGCTTTGAATCTCAAAACCTCCACATACAATCTCTGAAATTGAAATTAAATGTCTCACCCTGAAAGACTAGGAGTTTGACCCTACCTATCATAGGTTGGATCAAGGGATGTAGAAAACGTGAGAAAAATAACCCAACGATGGTGAGGGTTGAAACTGGACCTCAGGATTCACAGGCGATTACCACACCGGACAAGTTACTGAACACTCTCTTGTTTTTTGCTTCGTACTAAAAGATAGAAGCTATCATCATCATCATCATCATCATTATCATCATCATCATCATCATCATCATCATCATCATCATCATCATCATCATCATCATCATCATCATTTAGATGATGACCTTAGAGCATGCATCAGAATACCATGAAGTTACAATCAGAATATGCCTACAGGGTATGTATCAAACAGTTCATTTATATTACGCATGTGACTGTGAGCCTGTTTGTGAGTGCAAGCATATTGTATGTATGTGCATGTTTGTGTGTGTGTGTTTGTGTGTGTGTGTGTGTGTGTGTGTGTGTGTATGTGTGTGTGTTTGTGTGTGCATGTGAGTGCGTGGTGAAATACCAAACCAATGAGCCAGGATCTGGACAATAAAGATATATTTTGTGTTATCTTATCTTATTTGAAACTGCAACGGAACACCAGCAGGTAGGAGAATGGCGAGTAATAGCGACTCAACAAAGGTAGCACAGATTGTGTGCTCACATTCTCCGTGAACACACCTACACTAAGACAGCACGCACATAAACAATTACGTGCATGCACACGCAAGCACACACACAGGCACAAACACACACACACACACACACACACACACACACACACA
>NW_004797335.1:1472728-1473863 GCF_000002075.1 Aplysia californica | reverse complement strand
GGAGAGAGAGAGATAGAGAAAGCGAGAAATCGAGAGAGAGAGAGAGATATTTTTCTCAAGACATCCATACTCACAGTTACGAAGTCTCCCTGCACGGTTTACGGTTAAATTTCACCACCAAATGTATTTGAGGAACAAGTCACGTGATACCACAGATAGGTTACTACAAAGATGGGTCATTAGCCAGCCGACAAAACACTACCTTAAGAGTGAGATTCCCATAATAAAATAATAAAAGTTCTAATAATTATTCTTGGACTTGTATATCAAACATCAATCTTCCCGCGTGAAAGAAGTTCGACTTCCGAAACCGATCGGTCACAAGTGAGCATACGTTATGTAGCCATGTACCTCTAGTTGTGACATCACAGATCTGAGATTAAGGCTTTTTGGAAATATAAATTTTACCTTGAGTTGAAGGCACGCTGTTGGAGTAAACCAAAGCTTGATTATTAACTTATCATTATTGTCCTAAACGCTAGTTTGTTTGCTTCCTTTGAAAGGAATGAAAAGATTTAAAAAGTTTTCAGAAGCAATGGCAGATTGAGCACACTCTCAGCTTGAAAGTTCACCTTAGATTTCCTTCAAATCTGGCTTGACGAATAAGTAGACCATTGTAAACTGTGACAACGGTTAGAGAAAAAAGCACCAAACATGGGAAACACCACTTGATCACCAACAGCATCTATGACAATCCTCACAGAACAGATGCGGGTCTTATACCCTTCAGTTATTGGAAATGTAAAGCAAAATCTTTTTTTTAAGAGGAGACCAAAAAAAAAAAGAAAAAGAAAAAAAAAAAGAATTGATTTCTGTCGCGCTTGCTAATTCCAGGGGCATGGATCTTTAATCTGAAAAAGAGACACTTTCGCCCCCTGCTCCCACCCACTAGCCTCACCATACATAGTCCTCCAAAATCGTTTTCAATGCTCATTACACGGGAAGATGTTCAAAACTAGATTTCTCCCCGCCTCCGCCATAAACAGAGCGCCTCCAATGACTTGGTATAATTGGCCTCTATTTTCTGCCCTTGTTTTAGTAGGTTAAACATATTGCAAAATACCAAAGACGTGGATTCGATACTCAGCGTCTGAACCCTTGGCTTTTTAGTCAGAGCCATTCCTCGAACCCCCCC
>NW_004797335.1:1469979-1472176 GCF_000002075.1 Aplysia californica | reverse complement strand
GGGGGAGGGGTGTAAAAAATACACCTTTGAGAAAGGAACGTTATCTTGTTATGGGATAAGAAAAAAAGCAGCAATTAAATGCACCATAAATATTTTACAGCCTCACCATCCTCTTCGATTTTATTCATATGGATATAATGCATGTTTTAAATCCCTGTTGATATAATTTAAAACTTTTGATAAGCAGGCCGTTTCCACCAGGGCTAGCCCGGGCAGAATGGGGTGAAGCGACCACGGCACAACGAACGAGACACTCAATATAGCAGACCATGTGGAAATAATAATAATAATGATAATAATAAAAACACTTACAAACTGACAAGTTCTTTCACTACCTGCACCAGCGTACCCATTCCCACCTTGGTGAAGTGAGGAAATCTCGTTTACAGTTACAGTATAGTGCCATTTCCAAGGACACAGAATCCTTTCGATTGCGAGCTTGCAGCTAGACTACCGTCGTCTTCTGCGTGCAACAGTGAAGAGGCCAGATGCAACTTCTCGATATTTTAGTTACGAAATGGTTATATATTATTTTAGTTTGGTTCTCGTAAGAGTTTTACGGCACTTGCAACACAATTAGGTCATATACGTGCGGAAAATTATAGGTGTTACAAACGCAAAAAAGAAGGTGAGATATAGACGATAGATGTTTGATAGGAAAGAAG
This sequence comes from Aplysia californica, assembly GCF_000002075.1. Classification (NCBI taxonomy): domain Eukaryota; kingdom Metazoa; phylum Mollusca; class Gastropoda; order Aplysiida; family Aplysiidae; genus Aplysia; species Aplysia californica. Next base: position 1,471,511 of record NW_004797335.1, on the reverse strand, counting down.
AAACAAACCACACCAGAGCACTCGCCAACCACCCACGTATATATTTAGAGGTCCCAACAGCTAATGTGCTAAAAACATGTAGTTAATGCTGAAACCAAGAGACAAATCCCGCTAGCTGCGCACATCCACTAGTAAGTGGAAGTGGGACGTTTCAATTCTCAAAATGTGGCAACCTTTTCTCTGCCAGAAATAATCTCATCAGCGACAAGTTATCTTAACATTCAATTCTTCTAATTCATCTTATTTTGCTCGAGAAACAGTCTCTTCTGCGTATATAATGGTCATTTAAGACGCTGACGGACGAACTGGTGTTAAATTATTATTAGTAGCTAATGCGTAAAAGTTATTTAAAACTTTTCTCTGCTTTCTGGGAACACATTTCTTGTTCAGGTATGATGAAAGTGTCCTATCGTGCGCCCCAGGCAAAGTCTTGGAGCCAAAATAAGGAGTACTAACGATGTTGTTCCGTTAAAATTGTCTGTTTTATTTTGTTTAGTTTTTTGTTTTAGTAGAGGTTTTACGGGGCTCACAACTGCATAAGGTCATACGAGCGCCAGAAGATTAGAGGTGTTACAAGAGAGTAACAAACATAAAAAAAGGGGAGATAAGGACATTAGATGTTTGATTGGCCAGAAGAAGCAAATCACAACAGAGCACCCGCAAACCACCCACATTTTATTTTGTTCATGTCTCCTTCTTGCACTGTAAACTCGCACACCTCGTATATACCGTTAATGCTTTAAAAACAACAACGAGACACTTGAATACAAAAAGGATCCGAACAAAATTTAAAAACTACAGATCGTCGGCGACAGCGACAGCGAAAGTGCGGTTTGATCCATATTTGATCATTATTATTATTATTATTCATATCGTTATGATTATTATTATTTTATCAATATTATTATTATAGAGCTAGCCACCAAATGTCGTGGAGATGAAAAAGGTCCCTTTACTCTAAAATTGTACCTTCAGATTTAATCGTAGTGATTTATCTTACCCTTTTGAAGTAATGTCTTGCATCTCAAAAACAAAAGCACGTATCGGGGAGATCAACATTATCTACTCAAAGCAAAAAATAGAAAATAAATAGAAAATATATCTTTTCTAAATAAAAAAGAGTAGTGTATGCCAAAGACCTTTGGGTACAAATCTTGATTTCTTTTGGCTCATCGAGCGGGATGAGTTGTCTCTGAGCAGAAAGTACACCTGTCTTTACCGGTGATTTTCGTTTAAATCAAGCTCGTGTAAGGTGTGACAAATGTTGCTTTTTGTATCCTTTCAAAAGGGTAGAGTTGGGCAGCTAGGTGGCCGCATGTTCGATTGAACTTTTAATCGTTTAAGATTAAATCATTGTGTGTTTTTTCATGTGTATGTATATTCATGTTTTGTGTGTGCGGACGCGTGTTCTTGTGATTGTGTGTATGCATGCATGTGAGTGTGTGTGTATGTATGTATGTGTGTGTATATGTGTGTGTGTGTGTGTGTGTGTTTCTCTCTGTCAGTGTGTGTGTTTCTCTCTGTCAGTGTGT
>NW_004797335.1:1464849-1467711 GCF_000002075.1 Aplysia californica | reverse complement strand
GGGGGGGAGGGAGGAGCACATGATACCAGAACGCCCAACAACCACCCTTAAATGAAAAATAAAGAGGTAACCACTCAAAAAGATCGTCATTATCGTAAGCAATAAACTACTCCCATCTAGTATCGTCAAACAGATTTGCCAAGCGAATAAACAGCTTGCGCGGCGCCTCGCTCTCGTCCCAGCGGCAGTAGCTATTTCCACCCACAAAAAAAAATTGATAGACTTCTAATAGTAGGCAACAGTCCTAACAAAATCTCGTGACAGGGTGCCAGCCTTTGATATTGACTGCACCAGCGAAACGGATGGATCCATTCGACTTACATCTGCACACATTGTTAAAACTTTGATTGCGTGGACATTTTTAGAAAGACCTGCTTCCTATTTTATCAATGCTATTTCGAGAGATAGACTGAGTTATTAAACGACAGACTGGTTGTGTGTGCATTAGGTCAAAGAAGACTGCGACATAGCATTGCTCACATCCTCGTCGTTTAAAACAAAATTAACAAGTTATGTTTAGAGATCAATTATTTACCGCTTCTCACTTATCTCTGGTGTCGGTAAATTGACGTTTGGTCGAAGAAAACAGTTACATTATCGGTGATACAGGGGGAGTAAAGAAACCTTTCCAGCCGGCGTCTCAAGTTACGCAATTCTAATGTACTAGCTGGGGTGGGGAATAATTAAGCTTGCAATAGCTGTTTAAATGAGTGTGTTTGTCGCAAGCGGGGGCGTCGGAAGAAACTGTTCGGTCTTCCCTGTTTTGTTTTGCAAGGGAAGGCTTTTTTTTTTCGTTTCTTTGGTTTGTTTCTTTGGGATTTTTTTCCCTTTTTGTGCATAATTTACACTTTAGATCGAGGGTGGTTGGCGGGTGCTTTGGTGTGGTTTGCTTCTTCTTTCATATCAAACATCTATCGTCCTTATCTCCCCCTTCTTCTTTTTTATGTTTGTTGTCGCACTCTTGTGACACCTCTAATCTCCTGGCACTCAAATGACCTTATGCAGTTGCGAGTGCCGTAAAATCTCTACTCAAACTAAACACTTTAGATCACTGAGAAGACGAGCTACCTGGACCCTGCCTGCCAGGACCAGCAGGGCCTGAGTCGGATACAGTGTCAGTATCACAGCAGCCAGACGGCGATGGGGGATTTTAAATAATAAGGGGGGCTCTCGTGGCCTAGAGGTTAAGGTGTTGGCCTCTCATTCAAAGGTCCAGGGTTCGATTCCGGGTAGCGACCAAAAAATTTTCTTCTCTAAAATTGTCTCCTTTCACATCCTTTCCTGATCTCTAACAATGATCTGTTGTCTGCTTTCATTTCCACTTTCTGCCCTTGCCCCCTCCTCTGGGCTCCTGACTCTTTCTGCAGCCTTTCTACTGCCACTCCTTGGCTCCTCCTAACTGCAGTCTTTCTGCCACACCCCTGATCTTCTGGTAGGAAAGATCTACGCCTAGCCTTCTCGGACAAGGGCGAAAAATCTCGGAGGGCCCGTGTGCAAGTTACGCACGTTAAAGATCCCTTGGTGGTCTAAAATCGATAAGAGTAGGCTTCGGCCGCCACCCGGGCAAAATTCAAAATTTCCTACCAACGAAAAAGTATTAGGTGTGTCCCGCGCGCTCATATGACCTTATGCAGTTGCGAGCGCCGTAAAACCCTATACTAAACAAACAAACAATAAAATATAAAAAAAATTAAAAAATAATAAACAAAACAAAATAAAATTGCTCTTTCGGGAATCGAACTGACGTCTTCTGCATGCGACAGCGATCGATGAACCTAACCATTACGCCATTTACGCGTTTCGTCTCCCCCCACCCCCACCCCGGTTTGGGGGGGGGGGGGGGGGTTGACACGTGGCCAAGTACGCTTTGTGATGACGAACTCCAAGCCGTTGTGAACATTGGCGCATTCTTATCTTTACCAATGTTTTAACAATAATAATGAATATTGAATAATAAAGAGCATTTGTATAGTGCATATCCCCGCTCAACAGAAAGCTCTATGCGCTTTACACTCTATAATAACATATATGTACATGTATTATTAAGCCAGCAGACCATAGAACACTCAGAAATATTTTCAGGTTCCCGGGAAGCATACAGTGCAAGCAACAGATTAAGCCTTCAAACACTAACAAACGTTCCCATTGACACAGTTTAGATCATTTAATAGGAATAAGCTCGTCACGGTTATACTGCAGGATTTAGCAATGGCCATACTGAAAACTGTTGTTGTTTTTGTTATATTTAATTTTTTATTGCTTCGTTGATTGTCATTCGAGTCGTTGCAAAAGCAACTCAATGGAGAGATTAATAGGGGGAGGCCGTCTATCCTTTCCTTTCTTTTTGCTTTTTTTTTCCTTCCGAAATTAAAAGAAAAAACATTTGAAAACCATGACAAGCAAAGCTGAGAGACCGGCGTATCATCAAGAACCACTTCTGGCGATGGCAAAGACACGCAAAATGCTACCGGAGAGAACAAGGTGGCGAACGAGAGAATATTATTTATTCTGAAACCCAGTGAGGAAACCAGTTTGTGAACTTACACGGGTGGGCGCAAGTTACTGTTTGCTGTTGATACGTGCCACAGTGTTCCAGCTTATGCTTTGTGGGGATCAAAAAAGATTTTGATCTCCGATTTTTTCAAAGTAAAACTTTAAGTATTTGAAATCAAAGCCGAAATCTTAAACTTAAAGGGAAATGAGCCATGCTCGGGAGAGGCGTCAAAGACCCAGATGTTTGCAAAGAACCGTCGTCGTATGTTCCGTAAAAGCTTTGTTCTGTGTGCAGCCAAAACCCGAGCCGTAAAGTTCCCTTTTTCTCTAATGGTTACGTGCATCACGTACGACCCCCCCCCCTCCCCC
>NW_004797335.1:1460655-1462233 GCF_000002075.1 Aplysia californica | reverse complement strand
GAAACGAAGACGTGGGACGAACACGTGTGCACCGCTCAATATCAAGGCGTTGGGGTTTTCTTTGAAGCTCACTTCAGTTAGGCAGTCTAACAATTTGATACTCAAACGTGTTCTCAAATATGTTTCAACTTTCTGTTAGAAAAAAAAGGTTGTGTTCGATACCTTTAGACATGCGTTTGAAGGAACTAGGGCTGTCCTACGGAAAACTGGAATTTGGCTGTAATTTGGAAACTATTCACCATGTTCACATTCTGTAAATGCACACTTGTAAAACAATCATTTAGGAATTTCCTGATTGAGCACCATGAGCTTCCCACGAACCAAACGAACACAGCAGTTCTCTAAAGATGGCTACCCCCGTAGAAAATTGGTCAAGGGTAGAAGTGAGGTCTGTCATTCGGGTTCTGACCGCAAAAGGTCTCAAACCTATAGAAATACACACTGAAATAAAGTCAGTTTATGGGGAGAAAGTAATGACAAAGTCTCGAGTATGTGAGCGGTGCAGTAAGTTCATACTGATGTCAATGACAAAGTTCACCCAGGACCTTGTTTTTCTGCCAAAACTGAGGACAACAAGAGTTGCGTTAACGAACTCATTCAAACAGACAGGCGCCTAAAAAGTCGCGAAATTTCCTAGTTACTAAAGTAGACTGTCAACAGGATAGTGTTTGATGAGCTGCACTATCGAAAGGTCTCTGCTCGATGGGTCCCAAAAAGAGCTGACAGCTGATCACAAGACACAACGTGTTGAAGTCTCTCAGACTTTGTTGAATCGTTGTCGCCAAGCTGTCACGCGAGTAGGGAACTCATCTGGAGACCTCCAACAATACGATGGAGCATACTTGAGAAGCATTATTACAGGTGATGAAACTCGGATACACCACGTGACTCCTGGACGAAGAGGGATTCAATGCTTTGGAAGCACACGTCTTCGCCTTCCCCGAAAAAGTTAAAAGTTTAGCAGTCAGTGAAGAAACTCATGGCCATGGGTTTCTGGGATGCTAAGAGTGGTCTGCTTCTAGACATTCTGGAACCAGGACAAACTGTTAATGCTAATAGATATACTGCCAGACTCTGGGTAAGTTGAGAGAGGTTGTGCGCCGAAAAAGACCAGGCCGTTGTCCAACGGGGTCATTTTGCAGCATGACAACGCAACGCCACACACCGCAAACGCTACGAAAGACTGGATCCAAAGGTTCGGCTGGGAAGTTCTGCCACACCCCCCCCCTTCACAGTCCTGACTTGACCCCGTCAGATTATCACCTTTTCGGACCAAAGAAACGCCAAATTTCTGGCGATTCACCGACGACGAAGACCTCGTGGAAGCCGTGAAAGATTGGTTAACATCCCTTGACGAGGGTATCTTCTCCCTGATCCAGCGATGAGGAAAATACGTCCAGCGGGATGGTGATTACATTGAGAAATAAAGCACATGTTGAGGCATGATGAGTTACATTTTTGTTATAATAGGACAACGATTGGTGCTTTTACGGACCTTTTCCGGTTTTCCGTGGGACAGCCCTCGTACGTTATATTTTCACAATTTTCCCTCTGCGTTATAGGCTTATAATATATATA
>NW_004797335.1:1452551-1456974 GCF_000002075.1 Aplysia californica | reverse complement strand
AGACAGACAGACAGACAGACAGACAGACAGACAGACAGACAGACAGACAGACAGAGCGAGACAGAGGGAATGGTGAGGGGTGGGGGCGGAATACAGAGACAGACGCGGGGGTAGAGGAGACCAAAGATGAGTGGGCGTGTTTGCCTGTATCCCCAGGCTTGTCGTTTTCCTTTCCAAATAAATGCGTTCTAGATGCACGTACTTGCAACATTTATTCCGCTTGAGAAAATTTTAATGTTTTTTGTAATGGTAGAAAAGAACTTGCAAAATTGTTGTTCTCGGATATTTTTGTACACAAATTGCGAAGCACAACGACACTGACATAAACATTTAAACACGTACTATACATGAAAACACCTCTTCAGATTAAATTTGCTTTTTTTTTCATAGATTCCAGCTAGTAACATTGGTTGACGTTGAGGTTCCACTGCCAAGATAAATGTTTGTCAAGTACAAAATAGATATTTCCATAAAGAGATATGTTGCATGCCACTCATTTTCACCAACTTGCATAAATAAAGAGCATAGGTGAAAATCAACAAGTACTCCTACGTACATCTTGCATACACCAAAATTTGAGACATTTAACCGATGGATTTAGATATGTTCCAGAATCGAAATGTCTTTTTTTGTCATCCTCTCAAAGCATACTTCCGCTCCCTGTTTTGGCTAACCCTGTTAAAGACTTTCACAATTCGTTCATTCATGGAAACATTTATACTAAAGAGATTTTTCCCAAGCATTATCAGCCAGTTTGCATGCTCGCTTTCTCAAGTGAAAAAAGACCTTCCCACGTTACTGCAAAAATGAAATACACACACACACACAAACACACACATACTCACAGACATACATACAGAAACACATAGAGACACACACACATATGTATAATATACAGCCACACTCAAATAATTGTAGGTGTGTGCGGGTGTGTTTGTGTGAGTGTGTGTGTGTGTGTATGTGTGTGTGTGTGTGTGTGTGTGTGTGTGTGTGTGTGTGTGTGACTGAGCGAGCAGGTGTGTGTGAGATTGATTGACAGACAGACAGACAGACAGACAAAAAGACAAAGTGAGTGAGTGAGTGAGAACGAGTGAGTGATGCCTAATGGAAAAGCGGCGAGAAGAGAAGACGGGTAATCGTTTTTGTGACATGGCTGGTTCTTGAGATCAGAGAAGTTGTAGGATGGATTGATTGTAGATGCTTTACTCCCCTAGAAACACAATCTAAATAATTTTTAACGCTGATGGCTTCATCCCTGCCAGTCATCGGGGCGGAAAGAAGAAGAAAATCAATCGATGAATTAAACTTATTCCCATAGGAATCAACCTTGCACCATCTGCCTGTGAGAGTGAGGAGCTCGATCAGTACACTACAGACGCCGATCAGAAATTGTGCACAACTGCATCTACATTCTGGAACGAAGTTTGCATGTGTGTGTGCGCGTGTGCATGTGTGTGTGTGTATGTGTGTATGTATATATATATATATGTGTGTGTGTGTGTGTGTGTGTGTGTGTGTGTGTGTGTGTGTGTGTGTGTGGTGGAGGGGAGAGGAGTGCATGAGCAAAGTATCAGTGTATCTTTGTATAAAAATTAATCCTTGTTTCTATGTGACGAGTTCTTCAACGATTATTTGTAACTGTACTTGAACTTTCATATTTTGAGCATGTTTTGAACATGTATAAAATAGACCCAGCGCAACTTATTCGGAAAAAAACAACCCCTTAAACAGATAGGTGTCGTGGAAACGTCTATTTTTGGATGTCTACTTGTATGTGTATTTGAATGTCGTGTACTTGAGCACTTTGGTGAGCTGGGAATATGCTCAGTCGATTAAGAGGTGAAGCGAGAGAGGCTTAGGTTGAAATGGCAGCGTAGGAGAGGGAAATAGACTTGAAATGTGTAATGATATTTCATGTAAAATTTCAAGACGCCTCACAATTTCAAGACAGGTGTATATTCGGCTACAGAAAAATGTGTTCACGGTCCACGCTCCCTGCAAACTCGTATCGAATTTCTTCTGATTGAGAAAGAGAAAACAAATTGTCAAAAGAACATTTAGGGGAACGATGTAATCATTCAAATGGAGGACAACCCTTTTCTTTGTCTAAATTAAAAGAGCGAGTCCCTTGCCAGTAATACACGCCGGGTTTTTTTTCTTCTCTTAAGCTTTTGTTTTGTGTATGTTTCTTATTCTAGCCTTAAGAATCGTAATAAAGGCATCCATTCATTGCACAAAGCTGAATTCAAAACGTTTCTTCACTCCAAAAAACGTCGTTGATAATCTTGTGTCTTGCATTGTATGACTTTTTATCAAGCTATAGCGTACTCTACAGCACGCTTTGCTGCACATAAATAAATTCTTTGCCCATCCAAGAAATGTTTATCTTTCTTAGAGTGCGCTAACGAAAATTAAAGTATACATGTTAACGAATGTTTAATAAACAAGAACACCAAGTGGAAATTCTATCTATACCCAAAAGCAAGGTACTTGATGGAAAAAAGACGAGCATTTCCGCTTTTATTTTTCATAATTATTATTAGCCGAACTTGTTCGTGCTAATACTAATATCCATTTCTAATTATATAATATTCATTGTACCAAGTCCAATGATTATGTTTAGTTTATTTCTTTTTAGTTTACAGTTACCTAAAACAGTAGAGAATACCCATATTTTACGGGGTCGATTTGCTTTGAGTTAGCTACAAGTAGGAGATGTAAGAGTGCTTGTAGGAGGATCTAGAGACAGTGGATTATGTTATAAAGTGAGGGGAGGGTGTGTAGAGTTAAGGGTGGAAGGTGTAAAGTGAAGCAGGGGTCTAGAGTGAGGGGATGAGAGTGTAGAGTGACTGGGGGGGGGGGGGGGGGGGGGGGGGGGGTGGATCAGCGTGAAAGATGGAGGGTGTTAAGAGAGGGAAGGGTCTATAGAGAGGGGGAGTTTCGTGTGAGTGAGAGAGGGTATAAAGTGAGGGACGGTCTAGAATAAAGTATGGGAGGGGGTGGTTTAGTGGTGGGAATATTAGACCAAAAAAAAGCTCAATTCATTTCACACTTATAAGACCTAGGTCTGAGGTGCCAAAATGCCCTAAACGCTTAAAAATTCTCATCCGGAGTGGTGCGGGGACTCCAAACACCTTCTCCACCTTTACTGTTCACTTGTCCTACTCAAGCTTGACTACGACGGTCAGGTCTATGGGTCGGCAAAACTCAACGTCCTTAAAATGTTAGACCCAGTACAAAACCAAGAGTGAATTGAGGAGGGTGTAGGGTGAGTGGAGGGGGTCTAAAGAGGGAGGGACGGTCTATTGTGAGTATAGGAAGGTGAGGAGTACGTGTATATAGAGTGATGGAGGGATCGGGTCCAGAGTGAGTGGGAGAGGGTGTGTAGAGTACGTGTCTAGAGAGAGTGGAGGAAGGTCTCGAGTCAACGAAGGACGGTGCCAAAATGCAAAGTGGAAGAGGGTTTAGTGTGCATGGAGAAGGGTCTAGATTGGGTGGAGGAGAGTCTAAAGTGAGTGGGAAAAAAGTCTAGAATAAGTAGGGTGGGTCAAAAGAAAGTGAAAAGTGATCTAGAGTGAGTGAGGGAAGGTCTAGAGTGAAGGAGGGCGGGTCTAGAGTGAGTAGAGGGGGGGGGGAGTGTTTTACGGCGCTCGCAAATGCATAAGGTCATATGAGCGCGCGGGACACATTGAACTTTTTTCAGTGGGTTGATAATTTTGAATTTTGCCAGGATGGCGGCCGAAGCCTATTATCTACTCTTATCGATTTTAGGACCACCAATGAATCTTTAATGCGCGCAACTTGCCCTCAGACCTCCGACATTTTTCGCCTATATCTGAGAAGGCTATGGGTTAGATCTTACCTACCATAAGATCAGCTGTGTGGATGAAAGACAACAGTGAGAAGGAGCCGAGGAGTCGCAAAAGAAAGGCTGCAGAAAGAGTCAGGAGACCAGAGGAGGGGGAAAAGGGGAGGGGGGGGGAGGGGGCAGAAGGTAGAGACGAACACAGACGACAGAACATGGTTAGAGAGCAGGAAAGGAGGGGAAAAGAGAACATTTTGGAGATGAACATTTTCCGTTGCTGTCCAGATTCGAACCCGGGACCTATTGAATGAGAGGAAAACACCTCTAGGCCACGAGAGCCCTCGAGTGACAGAGGGAGGGTCTAGAGTGAGAGGAACATGATGAGAGATGTCCCTTTACTGCGTTATCAAAGCCAACTCATAAGAGCTCTCGGATCATTTTCGCGAAGAAAAATGGAGTCGACAACAACAAAAAAGACCAGGTAATTCTTCTTCGTTTTGGAATTTCTTAAATTTTAACATCGAAATTGACAAAAGCTGATCAGTCGTATGATTCAAGTTACATTTATCAATATATCTTTGTCAGTAAATCTCAGGCATGACTTTAGTCCGACTCCCC
>NW_004797335.1:1446904-1449364 GCF_000002075.1 Aplysia californica | reverse complement strand
GGGTCGAGATGCGGGCAGATATGGACTATAACTGAACCGAGAAACACCGCAATAAACTATTTTGGAACAGGTGGTTTGCCTGTCCATAATTTGAAATGTATCCACAAGGTCCCGGGTCTGAGTTTGGAGACGACTTCACGGGCATACAGGTGTTTCTTACTATCCTTGATGATCATCTGAATACCTGATTTACTTCGCTTTCAAACTTTCGATAATATTCTGAGATATTGAGGCGATGTCACTATCTCTGTGGTATTCTCCTCTAGCATGAAACAGTTTTTAGTGACGTTTTTTCTTGAAATGTCCATAAATTTAGGCTACGCAAACTGCAAAGAGAAGTATAATGTCTCTATCAGAACGTCATCTCACCATAAATAAACTGTCAACTACACCGAAATGCCAAAGGCGAGCAAGGAAATCATTGTTCAGATTATGAAGAAACCTATTTAGTAAAAGTCAATTTGAATTTGAACCCCCTCCCCCCACCCCCTTTTTTTTTCTTTTTCTTTTTTTTTTATTGGGGTGGATGTTGCTGTTGTTTTGGTTTTTGTTGTTGCTGTTCTTTTTAGTTCCCCAGCCCCGTTCAGAATTTATTTGGCCTAGTATAAGGATTTATCGTGTGCAGCTGATAAAGGCAAACTCTCTGTTATTGCTCTTTTTTACCTTATAACTGCAACTTTTGACACGATTGATCATTGTATACTTAACGAACGATTGTTACCAACATTTGGAATTTCTAAAACATTCTCGACTGGTTCAAATGTTATTTATTAGGATGGACACACTCGGTATTTTGTGCACGGAACCCAGTCAGCCTGTTTTGATCTTGTTTATGGCCTTCCACAGGGGCCAGTTTTGGGCCACAAATGCAGATTTTGAGACATGCAAACCGTCATAAAGGCACCGTCCCTAGTAAAACAGAAGACAAATAAGGCAGGGATAGACTCGGAGCTAAAAAAAAACAACAACAACTAAACAGATGGGTGTTGTGGAAACGCCAGAATTATACTTTTTAAAGAGCAACCGAGCCGAGAAATGAATGAAGAACCCTGATCTCTGATGTCTGCTTCATAAAATGGCATTTCATGATGATGATGGCACAATTCAGACCAGGGCTAATTTAGGCTGAATGATATTCAGTATCGAAACAGAAGAGAACATAATTTCTCACTCACGATTCAACCTCACGTCTTTTATCTCCTTAAAGACGCATTGTATTCGCGGACAGTGTTTATTGAAAATTTTCTTTTAAAACTTATGCCGTGCTCCTTGCCGCCTCAAAGCAATTAAAGTTAGCAATTTGTCTTTTCCACCCAAAGAATAAACTGTATAGGTATAGAACAAAGAATACGTAAGAAAGGAAGACCAAAGATGACATGGAGGCGAGCGGTACAAGCGGAAATGGAAAAAGCGGGGACATCATGGAGACAACTAGAAAAGCATATACATGACAGGCTTCGCTGGAGAAATGTTGTTGAAGGCCTATGCTCCACTGGGGATTAAAAAGGGCAAGAGAGATAGAACCTAGTACCAAGAGCAAACTGTAGAAAATTTCACCAAATCATAACTCGGTACTGTTTGACATATTTGAAAGCTACCAGATTTTTCATCATTCAGGGAAAATGCTACAATTTCGGTACAATTTTGATTAAATCCTCGGAAAGCAAATTGTACGTTTGATTTCTAGTTTCGGTCGAGCCCAGTTTGATAAACGATCCAAACGAAAGGTTACTGAGCATGGCGGGGCTCACATCTTTTGTTTGCGCACGGAATGCCACCAGCATTAGTTATCCGTACGCCGTGGGGGTCATTTTGTACCCCCTGGGTTGTATTCTTCACATTTTAGAATACTTCTAGTTCGAAGATCTCTTTGAAACTTTCACTATTTCTCAAACAATCATTTTGACAGACTGCCATGCAAAGCGTACGGATCGGATTAACGAGTAAATGTATTCCTCTTTGGGAAGTAGTCGCACAGAGTTCCCCACGTCGTATGGATACGATAGTAAAACACGACGTACGGATAGGGTTGATAAATGTCTTGATTAAAGCTGATGAAGCAAATCTGAGGTCAATTTGATATAACAGACACGGGCCACCAACATCCCTAAAATGTATCAAACCGTATGAAATAGATCTAGGGACGTGACGAAACTTGTTGCAATGGGTACTGAGTTAAAGTTTGATAATTTTCTTGTTTGTTTGGGGTTTATTTGTGTGTAGGGGGAGGGTAGACTCGGGACCTTCGAATCATCGTTATTGGACAGAACCAAATGGGTGGAGAGCCATGGAAATTCAAATTATAAGGTCCATGGTCACTCCGCGAGGCAGTTCTGCATGGAACCAACTGAGGTGACGACTTCACGATGTTGTATTTGCTTATGAAGAGGTAAGACTGCTTGTGCGTGAGTATGTGCGCCGCGCGTCTGTGTGTTTGTGTGAGTGTGTGTGTGTGTGTGT
>NW_004797335.1:1444180-1446049 GCF_000002075.1 Aplysia californica | reverse complement strand
AAGAGAGAGAGAGAGAGAGAGAGAGAGAGAGAGAGAGCAAGAGACTTACAGAGAGAGAGAGAGCAAGAGACATACAGAGAGACAGAGCGTGTGCGTTTGTACGTTTGTTTGTTTTTTCTATTTAGGTGTGTGCGTCTGTGTGTGTGTTGGGGAGTGGGGAGGGGGGGAGCATGAGTGCATGGGTTTAGGAGGGGGGATGCGATTAATGCGTTCATGAGTTTGTCAGTGTGTGTGTGTATGTGTGTGTGTTTGCTTGTTTGTTTGAGTGTGTGAGTGAGTGTGTGTGTGTGTGTGTGTGTGTGTGTGTGTGTGTGTGTGTGTGTGTGTGTGTGTGTGTGATATAACTTATATATAGCTTGATATATAGATCTATATATAGTCGCACGACACTGTACTTATAATAGTAACGCGTGACTTGATCCATCCTTGTTTTCCCTGTCCAGGATCTTTGAGGTGTGTGACGTCATTACGTTATGTCTGGTGGGGGCCTGTCGCTGCTACTGGGCAAACCCACAGGCCGGATATAGAAGGCACACACTTGTCTGTCTGTCTGTCTGTCTATCTGCCTGTCTGTCTGTCTGTCTGTCTGTCTGTCCGTCTGTCTGTCTGTCTCCATTTTTTCTGTCTTTCCCATATACGCTCTCTCTCTCTCTCTCTCTCTCTCTCTCTCTCTCTCTCTCTCTCACACACACACACACACACACACACACACACACACACACACACACACACACCCCCCAAAAAAAAGCCGCAGCACTCGTCGGTCGCCAAAATCCAGAACCCGAAAAGCAAAAAGCGCAAAGGGCCACACAGCCACGCAGCCACAGCGCAGCGCCCACGGTCACCTACCGCCGGCATCATGCCATCAATAGCGGAGTCTGGGACGTGAGGATGTGACGTGTTCCCCTGATTAACGACGACACACACGAGCTCTCCTGGCGACTCACGAACGTTTTGTCCACCGTGATCCGCCCCCCGGCCTCTCTAGCTGCCCGCTGTTTACCCGGGAGGGATCGAGCCCAGTTGAGTCTAAACGCTCCAATCTTTCGTTAAACTCCCGGATCTAAAGGAAAAAAGCCATCTCACATTACAAAGTCTCCCGGAGTTGTTTGCTGAACACGTAGACATTGGAAGCGATCTGACGGAGTTCAGTGAATCTGCACGTTTGAAATTCTTGTCGCCCTCGTGCCTCAAATTGATTGATCTTCCCTGAGGAGGTGATGAGCTCAGTTTGCCGGCCAGATCAAAGAGACGGCGGGAAACCAACGCCATAAGGCACCACCCAAAAGCCAGACTCTGCGCAAACATGGAGGGGCTGTGCTGTGTGATTCTTTCCACACAACATTGTTACCACCAGTACGTAAGTGTCGACCCACCTCGCGGCTAGGACGAAACCTCCATGAAGTCATCCGATACCGCTTTGTCGTCACTGAGTCTGTGAGCTTTATATTATATGATATGAATATTATAGCCGGCGTTTTTTGTGTAACTGTTAGGCTCTTCGCCGTCGGGAGAAGAAGCTAGACATGTGGGTGGTTTGCAGGTGCTTTGGTATGGTTTTCTCCTTCTCTCCTATCGAAAATCTATTTTCTTTATCTTCCCTCCTTCAATTATGTGTTTGTTACTCTCTAGTACCACCTCTACGTGGGCAGTATTGCATACATACGTAAGTCATTTTTGGCGGCCTTTGAGATATGTCTGTATGCAATACTGTGCGCGTCTAATCTCCGGCACTTATATGACCTTATTGTGTTGTAAGAACCGTAAAACGCTTAAGAAGAAGACATGAGTTTTCGATTTCCAGACTCTGTATGTGTGTGTGTGTGTGTGTGTGTGTGTGTGTGTGTGTGTGTGTGTGTGTGTGTGTGT
>NW_004797335.1:1429923-1437882 GCF_000002075.1 Aplysia californica | reverse complement strand
GGGGGGGGAGGATGATATGAATGAGTGAGTGTAAGTATAACATTCTTCATCATCCTTCTTGTTCATCTTTTCCTTCTGTCCACTTTTTTTTCAATGTCATCTCGTTTTCTTTCTCTTCATAGACCTATACAAGTATTTCTTTTATCAACCTCCTGCCCAAAACTATGACCATGAGTCTTTTATTCTTATATTACACAAAATAATTCAGCTTTTGTTTTGTTTCGGTTTGTTTTCCATAAGACTATTTAATAAATTTAATCATTTTGAATCTCTTTTTCACCAAGTGCCTCTCACAATTTAAGAATAACTCCCTTTTGATATATACAAGACTTTATAGATGCAGCTGGCGTACATTAGAATGAACAGCAGAATCTTGTCTCAATACGTAACATTATAAAGACATTGGTGAGGCAGCGTGGTGAAATCTGGTGCTCGGCAAAATAATGAAATTGAAGAAACTGACATTTTTCTGCCAGTTTTGCAATTTTTATTAAATTTTTGTTTTTTGGCTTAACACCATTATTGTCCAATTAACAACACATTTCTGGATGCATTTTTTTTTTACTGAAAAGCGTTGATTAAAAGCACCAAAAGAATGTAAGTTTTCAGTTTCCACAGACTATCAGCCTTGGGAAATAACCAAACTTTGGCAGCCATTTTCTCGTTAATTCTACATTTGAAACCAGGCGACTCCACCTTCTTCAGTCTCAAATATCTGGACTTCTATTCAAGATAAATGGACATTATTTTTCACCGACAGCAAGACAGCTTTAAGATGATACCAATAACTTCACATGCCCAAAAATTGACGAGCGCCTGAGTCCACCTCGTCTAGTTCTTATATTTAGTTTTGCTTTGTACTTTATTTTTATTTTTATTGTTTTTATTTTTATTTTCATTATTATTATTATTATTACTATAGCTATTATTATTATTTTTATCATTATTATTATTTTTGGTTTAGGGAAAAGGGGGAGGGATATCTGCTGCGATGAGTAATAACTGAATGCATGGATTCACGTAAACAAGAACTGCAGTGCGCACCGTTGAATTATCATGGCTGATGAAACCCAGACTGCGCGAGTTAGAGCTTCCCAACAGAAAGATAAAAACACTTTACAGAAATAGACTTTCCCATACAGGAGTCGAACCCAAATCTTTTGAGTGCAAAAGCAAAAATAGCCCAAGCATTGCACAACAGATGCCGGTATTACATAAAATGCTTTGTTTGATTTTTTAAAGTCGCAAATTAGTGACAATAAAATAAATCGCTAGGTAATTAATACTATCATTATTGTTATTCTTACATGTATTATTATTAGTAGTATTAGTAGTAGTGGTAGTAGTAGTAGTAGTAGTAGTAGTAGTAGTAGTAGTAGTAGTAGTAGTAGTAGTAGTATCATCATCATCATCGTCATCATCATCATCATCATCATCATCATCATCATTATCATTATTATTATTGTTATTATTATTATTGTTATTATTATAATTATTACTATTATTATTATTATTATTATTATTATTATTATTATTATTATTATTATTATTGTTGTTGTTGTTATTATTAATATTATTATTATACACATGTAATAAACTTTGATGTATTATGTAACTGTGACTCTTGAGATAGCACTACTAAATGAATTGTGAAGTTTGTGCCTTATCACTCACAGGCTCTTGAGTCGTAAACGAAATGCAACACAGGGATAAAGTACAGCTAGACCTAGGTAAAAAGTTGTTCCCGCATCCGATCTGGACATTGGGGATTGCCTTGTTAGTGAGACCACTTCCTGGACCTTTGGAATGTTGTGGTAGGGTGGCCAGTTCCTTTCCACGCCGCATTTACTTCCCTATCTCGAAGTCAGGTACTCATTACTTTGAGGTGGGCAGGAGGGGGCGAAAAAAAATCCGTGTCCGAACCGAGGCTCGAACTTGGACTTTCCGCTTCGGAGATGAGCGCACTAACCGCTCCGCAACAGCACCCTCACAGCTAGGTAAGTAATGTTTAAAATGTGTTAATCGATTTCACACCAACGACACTGATCACGTGTGTGTGATCTGAATGTGTTCGAGAGACGTGCAGCTGCTCTAGAAAATTAACTTTGCACCGCAAAGAACTTGCAGGGAGTAAGTTGTTCTTTTTTCTAATATTTAATTATAAAGCCTTTTTTCTGCAACCTAGGTGAAGAAACTTCGAGCTAAGCGAGGCACTCTCTTTCTCCGCCCCCGCCCCCGCCCCCCTCTCGCTCTCTCTCTCTCTCTCTCTCTCTCTCTCTCTCTCTCTCTCTCTCTCTCTCTCTCTCTCTGTCTTTCTCTGTCTCTGTCTCTCTGTCTCTCTGTCTCTCTGTTTCTCTGTCTGTCTCTCTCTCTCTCTCTCTCTCTCTAGCTCTCTCTTTTAAACACACACACACACACACACACACACACACACACACACACACACACACACTCTTACACACACACACACACTCACACACACACACACACACACACACTCTCTCTCTCTCTCTTTCTCTGTCTCTCTCTCCTTATCTCTCTCTCTCTTTCTCTCTCCCCCCCCCTCTCTCTCTCTCTCTCTGTCTCTCTCTCTCTCTCTCTCTCTCTCTCTCTCTCTCTTAGACTTTCTTTTTTCTTTCTCCCTTTCAGCTCTCTCTCTCTCTCTCTCTCTCTCTCTCTCTCTCTCTCTCTCTCTCTCTCTCTCTCTCTCTCTGTATGTCTGTCTTTCTAAATCTATCTCTCTCTTTCTCTCTTTTCTCTTTCTTTCCGCTCCACTCTCCCTCTATTTATAATTACATGTATATAAATGATAAATGTATGAATACCTCAATGGAATACCTAAGAAGTCACACTTTAATTAAGAACGTGGAGAAAATGGAATTTCAAAGTTTAAAATTCCGTATCTCATAGTGAGCAAGGCATTTCATTTACCTTGCTTAGCACGGGGTATACGAGTAGCAAGATTATCCGTCTGATTATTTGCGGAGGAAAAAAGATGGGAGCTCTCGTGGCTTAGAGGTTAAGGTGTTCGCTTCTCATTCGATAGTCCGGGGTTCGAATCCTGATAGCGACGGAAAAAAAAATTTTCGATAATGTTTTTTCTTTTCATATCCTTTCCTGCTCTCTGACAATGTTCTGTCGTCTGCTTTCGTCTCCTCTTTCTGCCCCCACCCCCTCACTTCCTTTGCCCCCTCCTCTGAGGTCCTGACTCTTTCTGCAGCCTTTCTACTGCTACTCCTTGGCTCCTTCTTACTGCTATCCTTCTGCCACATCCCTGATCTTATGGTAGTTAAGTTCTACACGTTGCCTTCTCGGATAAGGTCGAAAAATCTCTTAGACTCCTTGTGCAAGTTGCGCACGTTAAAGATCCATTGCTGGTCCAAAAACTGATAAGAGTAGGGCGAAATTTAAAATTTCCTACCAACTGAAAACGTTTAATGTGTCCCGCGCGCTCAAAATATGACCTTATGCTAGTGTGAGCACCGTAAAACGCTTACACAAAAAAAAAGAGACAGAGAAAAAAAGTTTGTCTTTTAAAGAATGCAATATAGGGAGAAAACCCGTTTGTAGGTATACTAAGTGCGTTTACATACACTTCTGCGCATGAGTTTACGTTCGTGTGTGCCATACAGAAGGGACTGTTTTGACTGGAAACTTTTTTTTAATCCTTTAAATGACTTTCCTTTATTATTTATTCTTCTAATGCATTTGTTCTAACTTAATGCCCAGCACTTTTTAACACCATAACAGAGCTTCTTCCAAGAGTGTTGTAAAAAAACAAACAAAAAAAAACAAACAGCGCCACTCATGTGCTTTGAAACATAAGGTTTCATCTGTGTGAAAATCGATGTTCCAATACCCGCACAGGGTCAAACAACAAGGCACAGTGCACGTAACACAACTGGCCCACGACAAGCGTCATTATGGATCGACATCTAAGTCTGTTGACATCGTTTCCAAAGTCAGACAACCGTTCAATGTATCGTTTAGGTTTCCCACAGCCAGATTTAAATTATGTAACGGGAAAATGGACTACCAGTCGGTTCGTTTCTTTACATGCAATCGAGGATCTGGGGGATGGAGAGGAAAAGGGGGGGGGGGGGTCAGATTAGTAAGTACATTGTTTTGTATCTTTCTGGATAAATGGATTACGAGATGGATTGCTCTTAACCCCATCCGTACGTAGTGTTTTACTAGCGTATCCATACGACGTTGGGAACTCTGTGCCACCACTTTCCCAACAGGAAATGTACACTTTAATCTGATCCGTACGCTTTGCATAGAAGTCTGTCAAAATGATTTTTTGAGAAAAACTGAAAGTTTCAAAGAGATCTTCGTACTAAAAGTATTGAGATCTTCGTACTAAAAGTATTATAAAATGTGAAGAAAACAACCCCGGGGGTACAAAATGACCCCAGAGCGTACAGATAGGGTTAAGACGGAACCTCCAAGGGAGGATGAAGAGAGGAAATCCGAGATCCGCCTGGGAGCGGAATCTAGAGGCAGATCTGTGGCATAATGTGGGAGACGACTGATTTGAAATGGAGAAGATCGCCCGTAACAGGGAACCGGTGGAGAGTCTTTTTTGGCGGCCTATACTCAATACAAGTGCATGTACCAGGGTGAAAGAGGAGAATAATGATGATGGAGAATTCCCAACAATGAGTAGTTGAGCTCTGGCAGCTTGGAGATTAGATACGCCAAGGTGTGAGGAGGTGACTACGACAGGCAAACGTGGCGTCGACTACTTTCTGCTTCATGTACCACGCAATGTGAAGAGACAGAGAGAGAGAGAGAGAGAGAGAGAGAGAGAGAGAGAGAGAGAGAGAGAGAAAGAGAGAGAGAGAGAAAGAGAGAGAGAGAGTAAACACAATTGGAGAGTTTCAATTTTTTTTTCGTCCACCTGGCTCTATCCTTTCGGAAATGGACGCGGAATTCGGATGTCCCGTCTCTTTACAAAAAACAAAGGAGGCAAAAAACGTTATGTTGCTTATGTGGGCGTCATACCCAAGCCGTACCTCTAAATGCAACGGAACCACAAAGCAGACCATAGCTACGAGCGTATAACAAAGCGGAAACCCACTATGAGCTGCAATAGTGCTCTCGGGCACACAATGAAGCCATTTTCAAGAGGGCGTATAACACGATCAGCGTTGATGCAAAAACAGCCATGAACAAGGAATCCAGCAACCTAAGAAGCAATAAATAGAATCCACGTTAAGTTGTTTCATATTTTAAATGTGGCTCTCCGTAATGCACATACATGTATACGGTTGTTTTTTTTCTTTTTCCCATGTTGCGTGTACCCTGTAATCTCAGCAGGGGCCTCCTGGTGACATCCACCTGCACTATAGTCCACTACCAAAAATAGCGATTTCCCTCCGGGCCGCCAATCGATTCTCAACGGGTCAAGTACGAGAATTTTGTCGCCAACAAGAATCCAGCCTGTTCAAAATAAATAAATAAACAGATAGTGAGCGAGGCGGACGAGTAGCGAGCTGTCAGGGAACATCTGAGTCGGCTTGCTCATCATCATAGTCTGACGCACGAATGTTTGACGGGTTGTTTGAGGTGGAGTCTGCGCCGAGATAACAGAAAATCTGCGGCTGTGAGAGCCGAGCTTAGGGGGATCATAGATTGCACAGCTGAACAAATTACTTAGGAGGACGCATTGGGGAAGGTCGCTGGCCCATTTCCCACTTTCCCCGTTGTTTGTTTTTGGGAACGTGCGGTCAGATTTTAACTTGCCGTCCTGGTGCGAAGATAGTATCCTTTTCCTCAGTCATCTTTTAGTATCAGACGAATTTCGAAATGATGTTCGGTTAGACCATTTGCTATACGCACCGAATATTATATATATATATATATATATATATATATATAATTCAACCTTAAAGTCTTCATTATTGTATGACCACCTTTACTAAAGACCGAAGTTTTGTCACTTAAATCAATTCTTTCATTTCGGCATAGAATGGCATTGGTATATCGTCCATTTCAACACAGAAGTACATGTACATGTATTTTTTAAAGAGACAGGACCCCCGATTTCAACGTCCATCCCCGGATGGACAAAGCAATTTTGGTCGTTTTTAAGGGCAAGCTGGCTAACCCAGATTTTGGGGGTTTCCAGAAATCTTGACCAACACCAAAGGTGGATATTGCCTTTCCTGTAGAAGAAGTTTGGTTTCATGGGTGTTTACATTTGTTTGATTAAAGAGAAAACTCTCCTTGTCTTTTAAAGAAAATGAACAGGGGACAAAAACTTTAGCCCACATGTGCTTAAAGGCGACCAATTTTACTTGTAAGGACATGAACATGAGTTCGAACATAACCTATGAGTTTTTTCTTTTTCTTTCGAAAGTTTAAAAAGATTTATCCAAGTGTCATTTTCAATTTTTGAATTACTTTCCAGTCCTGCCCCAAAATTTAAAAAAAGGTATTATGTGTGTGCGTGTGTGTGTTTGGGGGGGGGGGGTGTGCTTTGATGCAGCACTGTGTATTTTAAAAAACGGGGTTTTCATATCGTCTCATCCTCCTCCTATGTGATTCTGATTTGTGTTTCGGGTGCTTTTCATATCAATCTCAAATACAGTATGACAAAAACAAAAGGCTTTGTAGGCATCAAACGAAAATTCAAATCCCTGCGGGGGTACGTTAGTATTTGTCCAATTCATAGGACCACTGTAAATTAAATCTATTTTCCTTTTTTCGTCTCTTTTTCGCAATGAGCTCGCATGGTAATATTATTTCATAGATTGTTCTTTCTGAATGTTACTTAATGACAGATCAGTGTGACGTAAAGTGGCAAAGCATCTCGTCCAAGTGGAGAATTATGTAAAATAACCATGGCAAACGTTGGGCAGATTCGCCATTAAAAAGTAGCTCGCTGAAGAAGAAGAAGAAGAAGAAGAAGAAGAAGAAGAAGAACAAGAACGAGAACAAGAACGAGAACAAGAAGAACAAGAAGACCACCACCACCACAACCAATAATAATAACAACAACAACATGTATAATGGCAACATGCATAATGACAAGATTCATCAAAAGCAAGAAGTGCCTGATCTGAAGCAGACACCGGCGAGTATAGTTCGAAATTCGTGTCTTTGCTTTGGGGCTCTTTAAAATAATATTTCAGAAACTGGGATCCTGGTCTCTCCTCGTCAACCATCTGTTCAGGTTCTCTAAGTAAGCTGCTATTGGTCTTCCCCTGCATCTTTTGCCTTCTAAATTTCCCGTGAACAAGATGCTCAAGCAGATACAAGTGTCCCATAAACTGTACTTTTTCTTTATTGTTTTATTTTACAAGATTTTTAGGCTAGATCTACTTCATTTGATTTCTTTTCTTCCCAAGAAATTTTCAACAGTCTCTTAAGAAACCACATTTCTGTTTCTCCTAATTTATTTTCATTATCTTTGGTAATTATCCAACATTCACAGCCGTTCACAATGGTTGACCAAGCATTTAGCTTTCTTGTTTCTTTGTGATTGAGACACTAATAGTTTTTCAGTATTGGACTCAATTTATTGAAACTGTCTTCTGTTCGGCCCGATGTTGAATCCTTTGGGAAAGAAACTTTACAAGAATTTTCTATTTGGTTCGGTCCTTTCGGAAATAGACGCTCAACTCGGAGGTACCGCCTCTTAAATACCCTAATAGTGTTCACAGGAGCGTAAAAACTATACCATACCATATCTTTCGGCAATGCAATTTCTTTCATTTTCTCAGAACATTTGACATGGGATGTAAGTGTGTCTTTCTTATTTAAACAGTTAAAACTCTTTAATAACAAATAATAATATTTCATTTTTATATTATCATAACTATGATTAATTAATTACTCATATATAACATTAGCGATGATAGTAATTAAATTTAAATAACAACAGTAAATGATTGGGGTTTTTTTTAAGTACATGTTGTACAAAGCATCATAATCAACATGTAATAATTATAG
>NW_004797335.1:1424923-1427423 GCF_000002075.1 Aplysia californica | reverse complement strand
GAGTGAGTATGTGTGTGTATATGTGTGTGAGTGAGTATGTGTGTGTGTGTGTGTGTGTGTGTGTGTGTGTGTGTGTGTGTGTGTGTGTGTGTGTGTGTGTGTGTGTTTGAGTGTGTGTGTGTGTGTGTGTGTGTGTGTAGGTGGATGGGGTGTGTGTGTGTGTGGGGGGGGGGGGGCTCAAGGTTATCATCCTCCCAAACGACTCGGTCTTCTCTTCCGCGGTGAAATTGACGTTTAATCCTTTTAACTTACTGTAGATTTCCGACCTGATGGTCTAACAATACCACCGAAAGATATCGGCCGCAAAATCAAAGTGATTCAGTGATGTCATATGCAAGGTATCAACACTATACACAATAAGATATGTTCCTATATTAAGTTTATAAGCGTACAAAGAACGATAACGTTCATGTTTTATTAACAAAATTATACATTTTTTCAATTATAATTAATGTGGGTTTTTAAAAAAAGTTAAAACAGAATACACTACCAGACCTGTCTTTTCATGTTGATGAAGAAATGATGCGTGACGTTTAGCCCAAGGATATCTAAATCTTACATCATTGCAATTGGAGCTTCTGGCGTTCAGAAAAGTTCTTCTTGTTAAGCACTTTTCGCTGTACAATCATCACCATCGTCACCGTCATCATCAGCATCTCAAAGACTGATAAATTAATGAGCAAGTTTTTTCACCGCCTGTTTCGATTGACTTGTTCGTTTCAGAACTACTGCTATCAATGTCTTCTATAGTGCGGTCAAAAATTCGCGGTGCGATATATTTTCAAATATCTTCTCAACTATCAAACATAGGTTCTCCAATTTTGGCACAGTGAGTTGCATCAATTTGCCTTAACAGATCAACATTTTTGTAAACACCTGAAAGCTGTATTCTAGAACACTCCCTAATAAATACTAATAAAAAATCCAAGTGGGTGGTTTCTGCAGATTTTGAAATGTTTACAGCTGGGGCAATATTGCTTTTAATAGCACGTCCGGCAGTTTTTTTCTAATTGTGACATTATGCTTATCGAACCCATGTTTTGAGAGCCATTAGTGCAAAAATGTGTTCACCATAATCATTTCTTGTAACAAGTTTTGCAAGTAAAATTGTCATTGATGAGCTGTGACGTAGCCATATGCGTTATCAAAATGTGTGTGAGAAGCGGGAAGTGCTGTGAACAATACCATTTTACGTGTGACAGAGATTTCAAGTATTTTACATAAATTTATGAAGAAATTTTTTTAAAATCTAGCCCCAATTGTATTGTTCTGAAAAAAAAAGGATTTAGTTAAGACAAATTGATACAAACTGCTACGTAAAGTATGGATGACTTTGATTCACCCGTTAAAGAGATATTTGAGGATAACTTGCACCACGAATTTTTTACCGCACTTGAGGTGTGAAATTTGTTTGTTTGCTTGTATGCTTTTGTTTGTTTGTTTGTCTGTTTGTTTGTTTGTTTATTTTTTGTGTTGTTTTTGTTTCAGTGCAACAAGTTGAAGAATTTTGTTGAGGCATGCCCACGTATCAGTGCCGTAGACGATCTGCAGCTTGGACTTTCCTTCACCTCAACAGTCTGCATTCTCATGGCAGATCTTAAACAACGACTGTACCATTTTCATCTTCGCTAGGCCGAGATGACATGGATCAGAGCATGGCAATGTGTTCATGATTCCTCGATTGTCTTGAAAAGCGGGATCATTTGGTTTAGTGCAAAGCCCATTTTCACCCTGCAGGATGTTAACTCCAGCTTCCAGAATTCAACCAAGCCGAAGGTTAATAACTTGGAATTTTGTAATCGATCAATCATCATTTGAGATAGAGGAAGGGGGCTCTCGTGGCCTGGAGGTTAAGATGTTGGCCTCTCACTCAAATGTCCCGAGTAGCGAACGAAACATTTTCTTCTCTAAAATTGTCTCCTTTCGCCTCCTTTCCTGCTCTGTTCTGTCGTCTGCTTTCGTCTCCACTTTCTGCCCCCCACCCCCTCACCTCCTTTGCACCCTCCTCTGGGCTCCTGACTCTTTCTGCAGCTTATCTGCCTCTGCTCATTGGCTCCTCCTTACTGCTGTCTTTCAGCTACACCCTGATCTTCTGGTAGAAAAGATCTACATTTAGCCTTTTCGGACAAGGGCAAAAAATCTCGTAGGGCCAGTGTGCGAGTTGCGCACGTTAAAGATCCCTTGGTGGTCTAAAATCGATAAGAGCGGGCTTCAGCCGCCACCCTGGCAAAATTTCCTACCAACTGAAAAAGTTTAATATGTCCCGCGGGCTCATAAACAGTTAAATATGCAGTTGCGAGCGCCGTAAAACACTTACCAAAAAAAAATTGAATTAATAAAAAATAGATAGAGGGAAGCCCTACAACTTTGTTGTCTGTGTTAGAGATACACGAACTGATACCGGTCATTTGAAAGATGGTGTTCAACTTGCCAAAAACTTCAACCTTCAGTGATAGAGGAACGCTCCGCCCCCCGCCCCCCCTCCTCTCTCTCTCTCTCT
>NW_004797335.1:1422974-1424346 GCF_000002075.1 Aplysia californica | reverse complement strand
TGTGTGTGTGTGTGTGTGTGTGTGAGTGAGTGAGTGTGTACACGTGGTGAAACATCAAACCAATGTGCCAGGATCTGGACAATAAAGATGTATGTTATCTTATCTTATCTTATCTATCCTATCTTCTTCAAAATGTAGGACTTCCGAACTTAAAGTCCATCTCTGATAGCGCAGAGCCAAATAAGAAAATGTCGTATAAAATTACTTTCCCAAGGACACAACGTCGTACCGAGCTGAGCTGGGCATCGAACCCCGAAACCACAAGTTTCTTTAAAAAGCCAGTGTCACAATAATTCCATTTACTTCATTTTTTAAAATAGTTTTAAAGATTGATTTCGAAACTTGGGGCTTCAGCCAACCTTCCCTTCGTCGTCGCTCTTCCCCCACCCCCACCCTCACCCCCACCCCACCCCAACCCTCTATTTTCTTCCAGTAATATTTTGGAAAGGAACTATACATTTTTCTTTTCTTTTGTGCTGTTGCGTTACGTCGTATTCTTAATTTCACAAGAGTGATGGTCGCACCTCGAGCCAGCAACAAGATCGCGCCTTTAGTACTTAAAGCTAAGATAACGACAACGACGACAAAAACAACAAGAGCATCAACAACAAATACGAATAAGACAACAGCAACAAGAACAACAACACCTACGACAACAACAACAAAAACAACAACAACAACAACAACAACAATAATAATGATACATGTTGCAACAAAGACGACAAGCAAACAACCTTTAAGCAAGACTTTCTTTTAGATGGTTTTTTGTTGGGGTTTTTTGGGAGGGCGGGGGGGGGCTGGGGGGGGTGATCTTTGGATGGCACCCTTTGAGAATATAATATGATTGTATATTTGCTAGTGTTCTTACGTATGTTATTGTGATTTAGGAGGTGAGGACGTGCTACAAGTGTGTCTGTAAAAGGGGCCAGTGGCAGGTGGGCCGAATCACTGCCGTACAAACTATAATTGGTCTCTTTTTTTTAAGGACAAGCAGGCTAACCCGTATTTCAGGGGTTTCCAGAAATTTTGACCTACACTAAAAGTGGGCATTGTCCTACCTATAGGATAAGTTTGGTTTCATTGGTGTGTATATTTGTTTGGTTATAGAGAAAACTATCCTTGACTTTCTAAGTAACTGAACAAGGGGCAAAAACTTTACCTGCGATTTTTTCAAAAACAGCATTTTTTCGGGATAGCCCCCTTGTGCTTAAAAGTGACCATATTGCTGGCAGTGGTTGGACACAGCATCCCAGCAAGAAGACAGCGAGATATTGTATTACTTTACACGAATTTTCCTCACTTCACCCAGGTGGGAATGGGTACCCGGCTATAGACAGCGAAAGATCTTGTCAGTTTGTTAGTGTTTGAGCGC
>NW_004797335.1:1418826-1420175 GCF_000002075.1 Aplysia californica | reverse complement strand
AGAGAGAGAGAGAGAGAGAGAGAGAGAGAGAGAGAGAGAGAGAGGGGGGGATGGTTGGCCTCTTTTCACACACACACAGGGCCTCCCTCTCTCAGATTCCAACACGCATGCACACACGTGGGCACACAATACCCCATACACAAGAAAAACACGAGTGCCTGCCTTTTCAGTATTATATTTATGTAAATACGAGATGCGGTTCCAAGTTAATTTTTAAAAAAAATTAATGTACATTCTTAATATCCATGTACATAAATGCCTGTATTACAAGAAAGAACATGTCCATGTACATATAGACCTATATTACAAGAAGGAACATGTCCATGTACATATATAGGCCTATATTACAAGAAAGAACATGTCCATGTACATATAGGCCTATATTACAAGAAAGAACATGTCCATGTACATATAGACCTGTATTACAAGAAAGAACATGTCCATGTACATATAGGCCTATATTACAAGAAAGAACATGTCCATGTACATATATAGGCCTATATTACAAGAAAGAACATGTCCATGTACATATATAGGCCTATATTACAAGAAAGAACATGTCCATGTACATATAGGCCTATATTACAAGAAAGAACATGTCCATGTACATATAGACCTGTATTACAAGAAAGAACATGTCCATGTACATATAGGCCTATATTACAAGAAAGAACATGTCCATGTACATATATAGGCCTATATTACAACAACGAACAATACGCAATAAATACAACACCACAAAACCTGAGGTTAGACTATAACGAACAGCCTCTCCCACTCCCCCCCCCTTTCTCTCCCACCCCCCAAACCACCCCAATCGTTGCTGAAGAAAGGTGGGATAGTCGAAATGCTTTTGTCAAAAGGAGCTTCTAATTCAAAGAGATAATGCTTTTCTCCTCTCGACACTTTGTGATAATGTTTCCGTGTCTCAAAAAGTGTTGCACACAAAAAAAGAAATAATGAAACATAAACAACGCAATTATAATCTTATCTGCCCTCTTTTACTCCCACTTCAACCTTCTGTGTAAACCACTTTCACTGTTCATTGTCTTTATTGTGGTTATAAGTTATAATCATTTGGATCATAAAGTAGTTTTTCTATTTCCTTTATTCTAGGTTTTCTTATAATTTTCTGCACTCTTATTTAATGCCCCCAAATCAATCAATCAATCAATCAATCAATCAACCAATCAATCAATCAATCAATCAATCAATCAATCGACCAATCGACCAATCAATCAATCAGTTAGAAAGTCAGTCAGTCAGTCAGTCAGTCAGTCAGTCAGTCAGTCAGTCAGTCAGTAAGTCTGTCTGTCTGTCTGTCTGTCTGTCTGTCTGTCTGTCTGTCT
>NW_004797335.1:1415105-1417002 GCF_000002075.1 Aplysia californica | reverse complement strand
TCTCTCTCGGCGCTCGGGCTCTTTCTCTCTATCAGTGTGTGTGTGTGTGTGTGTGTGTGTGTGTGTGTGTGTGTATGTTTGTATGTGTGTGTATACGCGTGTACGCACAAGTGTGAGTGTGTGAGTGTACTCGCAAGTGTGTATGTTTGTATGTATCTTAGTGTGTGTGCGTTTTATTTTAAAATGTATGTGTATGTCAAAATGTTCACGGGTAGGACTACGAGTGTCACTGTGTGAGTGCTCATGTAAAATACATTATTAAGGTACTCGAGAAAACATTTGTACCTCATTTGCTAACCCGAGTTAATGTAAGCAGGTCTAAATGAAGAAGCACGTTTTTCAAAGCACTCTGTCATCTGTTCACAATTCCTGCCCATCAACATATACATGAAGCAACCCCCACCAGGTTTTCATATTAGCTCCCGCCAATGTCTCTTCCAGATTCCAATTCTTTCCATATGTAGTCATTTATGTTTATTTGTTCTGTTTCTATTTGTTTCTTTGAAGGAATGGGCTTTTATTTCTTTTTCTTTTTTTTTTATTTGAAAAAAAAGAAAAGTTCGGGGCAGGGTAGGCCTATATCCTTCTATTTAGTTTTGGATTTTTAAGTCATGTTAAGTTATTTTGTTTGTTATTTTGTTTGTTATTTTGTTTTTGTTTGTTTGTTTGTTTGCTTATTTGTTTGTTTCTTTGTTTGTTTGTTTGTCGGAGGAGGAGGAGGAGGAGGAGGAGGAGGAGAAGGAGGAGGTCATGATTTAAGCTGTCACACAAAACGCAAACATCACTGTTTTGTCCACTTATATAGTATACACTACTGCTTTCTGCTCGTATAACTACTAGAATGGTAAATGTATTGTTCTATAAATCAATACTGTTACCTGGGAAACAATGAATATTCAATTCAATCGCTAAAGGTGATCAGTATTGACAGTCCAGCTAGTGACTCACGTCACTCACGTGAGCAAAGGGGGGATCAAACGAACACAAAATGGTATTCCTGTGTTTCCATTTCTTTTTGAGACCTCGTTGAAGGCTTACCACACGTTAATTTGTATGCAAATATTAAGGTTTTCACAAAAATAAAAATGTCAGAAACAGCTTAAAACAGAACAGAGATTTTAAAACTTTGAAACAAATATTACTTTATTTATTCCAAATATCCACTTATGCGCATGGCAGGGGATTTAAAGAAAAAGAAAACAGCACACTACACAACTAACATTAACTGCAAGATGCTAGATCTATGTGTCTTAAGTAATGTCAAGACAGAAATAAAAAAAAAAAAATTATTCACCTGTAAAATGTGCCTGAAAAATAATAATCTATCTGACTGTGTCTTGTCAATGAAACATCACGATGCGCCTCTTATCAAACCTGGGGTTAAAATAATGTTCCTGATGTTTCGTTTTAAAGTTATTTTATCCAAGATTTGGCGGTTTGTTATTAGGAAGAATGTGTTTATTATTGGCGATTGTTTTGGGCTGTCTTTTCTTTCTTAAGTTTATCATATTTAAAAGTGCAGTTTTTGAAGTGTAAGCCAAATGGTCGAGGGCAAGCGAGGCAGGGATAGGCCCAGAGCAACCTACTTGGGGAACCTGAACAAGTGGGTGACAGGGAAAGATCAGGGAAACGTAGCTTTTTTAAGAGCATCCGAACAAATGAATGAATGGAGAACCATGATAGCCGGTGTTTGTTGCAAATCTGGCACTGGATGATGAAGCCAAACGAATATTTTGAACAGGAAGCATTAAAAAGTACAATACTAGTGCATCTAACTGTACTTGAGTAAGTCATATTTTCACACGAGTTCAAAAGGGCAAAGCAAGTATAAATTAGATATAGATAGATTAAGGACAAGAGAGTGAGAGGGGAATTAAGGAGGGTGGGGGGCAGGGAG
>NW_004797335.1:1412276-1413452 GCF_000002075.1 Aplysia californica | reverse complement strand
CCCAAAAAAAAAGAAGAAAACCCACACACACACAGAAAAGAAAAAACAAAAAACAAATGATAACTGGTGTTCTGAAAATTAAGAAAGAAACAACAATATAATACACCCAAGCTATAGATCAGGAGAACGTTTTTAGCACTGAAAACGATTTTTGAAAAGAAAAAAAACAAACCCATCTAATTCCTTGGTTTCTACCTAACACATTGTACTACGCTTTTACGCGCTTTTGACAGTGTCATCTCAGTTTGGTCTTGTATAAGAAGAGACAAGTCTCGCCTTTCATAGTTGGTGATTTTAAAAAAAATTTTAGACCTCATTTCATTACCTTAGAATTACCAAATTCTCTCTGATGTTTTTGGCCTTTTCGAGTTATGAAGACCATGAGGTAAGAAACCAATTGTTCTCTATTCTCTATCAAATTCGAAAGATAAATCGGCGATCGGAGTTGTTATCAAGACATTCACAAAGAATTGCGTTTGAAAAAGCTTGACATGCTGTGAAACTCCTCACTTTTTTTTTACGCCAAGATTTCTCAAAACTAGTTACTGAGCAGATAGAACTTTATAATTCTAAGGTAGCGATTTGAACTGTTACTAATAATAATGTAAATGTACAAGGAAGTGCTCCCTGGGTTGTAAAGTATAAGAAGAACAGAGCTGTCTCGCCATCCAAGCGTGATGATGACAGCCCAGCAGACCTTTACTGCCTCACCTAAAGTGTCACCAACGTTTCCTTTAAGTGGAAGATTCACACTGTGCAGGTCAGCAACGACAAAACGATCTTATTTTAATATGAAGAATATATTCAGGAAGGAGAACAAATTGTCACTTGGGCTCCTCCTTTCAAATTTTCAGTCAGCTCAAGAAAGACTGGGATTTCGTTTAAACTATGTCGTGTCGTTCATAAGTGTCCATTACTTTTCACTTTTGAAATGGCGTAGGGGATTTATTTATGTCCTCGAAAGACTGAGATGTCAGTTCCTCTTAAACTCACTCTCGTTTTGGACTTTAATTTGAAAAGTAAAGGACTCCAATCCATTTTCCTTTGTAGACATAAGGTCGTGAAAAATTAGGGTTGGCGTTTGAAAGGTTTGCTAGAAATATAGAATTCCCGTGGCTTTAGATAGTTAATACCCTCAAAACCTGACCACGAAGACTCCCCCACCCCCTCCTGTTT
>NW_004797335.1:1410943-1412176 GCF_000002075.1 Aplysia californica | reverse complement strand
CCCCTTGCTCTTTAAATTCAATAATTATCTACCAGTCTCTAGGAAGGTTGGTGCTATTAATTGTCGTACGTCGAAAATCTGCTGTGTCATACTCATCTAAGAAAAGGAAACACAAAATAACTTTCTCGGAAACCTTTCTTGCTCAGACAGTTCGATGCTAAAGCTGAAATAGCGAGATTTCAGCTCACCCCAGTTTGCAGTCCATGATAATCAATACTATGTTGGCAACGATACAAATCAATTCTTATTGTTGCTATATAACTTGTTATTACTGTTACTATCATTATCATTATCATTATCTTTATTACTCACCCCGATTAGCGTCGTGGCCATCCTCCTAAAGAGAAGAACCTCAGTTTGGAAGCAGTCCGAGTCAGTAGTAGTGCGTAGTAGTAGGAAGGTAATAATAACAAACTGAAAACTCTCTGCACTACACTACACTACACTACACTACACTACACAGTCCCACACGGTCTCTGAATACTATAATGATATCGTATCACACACAGCGAAAAGAAGAACAAGAACAAGAACAAGGAGAAGGAAAACCCTCTAACCGAACCACTCGAGGTTTCACAAGGCCAAGTGTAGCAGCAGTAGCATCGTCGATGAGCGCACTAAGGAACCATGGCGATGGCGGTTTAGTATCTCTGCGTGTCCTCGTATTCCAGAAGTGTTTGTTGACTAAACCCCGACGCCTCCGACTCTCGACCAGTGTTCCGATAAAGCTTGAGAAGTCCACACGACTTCGGTGATCATCCCGATAAGCGACCCCCACTTGCTGGCTGGCAGCTGTCAATCAGCACCCCGACGCCTCTGCGTGTTAAGTCCCGCCCACTGGGTGTTAAAGTCCGCCCACCGTTAGGACAGTTGCCTCTCCCGCCAGGCCAGGCACCGCGGTGGCCCGCTCATGAGAGTGACCGGAGAGGCAGGCGCTGGTCTGGTGTGATTGATGTGCCGGTTCGGCTGGTTGCGCTGGTGTGTAGTTTGGAAGAGTTGAAGTTGAAGTTGAAGCCCCTTTGAGTTTGAGTGAGCCCGTGTGTAATACGGTTTTCCTCTCTTCCTTTTTTGGGTGGATTCCTTTTTCTTTCTTTTTTTTCCTTATTTTTCGTTTTTGATTTTTTGCCTTTTGCTTTTTTGAAATGATCTTATCTGTGAAAATGTGGGCAATAAACTTTCATAGGAAGTCTATCTCTGACTCTGCCACAACTCCCGCTCTCTCTCTCTCTCTCT
>NW_004797335.1:1407604-1410062 GCF_000002075.1 Aplysia californica | reverse complement strand
CACCCCACCCACCCCAACACCGCACCTAATTGCAGCGTGATAAAGAGGCATTCTTCCTCGGGAAAAGTGCTTCCTCTTCCAGCATCTCTGTCACGACAAGGTGGAATCATGCCCTCGACAATTTTTTTTAATTTCGGGCACATGGCGTTTTATTGGTATCATTTTAAAGCAAGTTGGTGAATAACAATACCCATCTATCTTGAATAGAAGTCGAGATATTAATTTTGCCATTGAAAAAGGTGGGGTCACTTAGTGTCTAAAATTAAATTAGCGAGGAAATGACTGCCAAAGCTTGGTGACTTCTAAGCTTGAGTGTCCATGGGAATTTTTTTTTTTCAATGTCCTAGATCAACATTTCCAGTAAAATGCTCACAGATGTAGGTCTAAACATTTTAAAGCATATAAAAGTTGTTGAGCTAAGAAAAAGAAAAAAAGGGAGGGGGGGGGGGGGGGGAGGGAGGAAGAGAGAGAGAGAGAGAGGGGGGGAATAAAAAGTGCTCAACGAGTCAACGAACAAAACAATTTCGGTTTCTCTGATTTCATAATTTTGACGAGCGCATTTTGTTCTCTCGAATCTGATTCTTGAACTCTCACGTGGGATAAACTTGCCCTATCTTCTTTTCTCAAGAGTAGTGGTCGTCGAATCTAGAACTGTTGTCTCCTCTCGTGGAACTAAAAAGTGTCAGCAGTGTTTTCATATTATACAATAACCATTACAATTGCCCTGGTATAGACCGCACTTATAACTGGGAATAGGCCCAGAAACAACTGGCAAAACTGCCTAGAGCGGAATTGTTCCCAGTGTCACTGGAAATAGGCCCAGAAACTATTCCCAGTGACACTGAGAACAGACAGGCCCATTAGATCTATTGTTCCCACACTGATCTACATGGGCATGATGGTGATGAGTTACTAATTTAATATTAGACTATATCTAATGTAGATCTAGATCTAGATTTTAGATCTAACAAAACTAAGTAGATTTTGGTGTGAGTGGAAGAATTTTTTTTAAAGAAAAAGGAATGATCATTCTATGCTTGCTTGTTATTCAGTCGTAATTGAAATGTAGGCCTAGATCTACGTGTACATCTACGTGTACATCTAGGTCTACAAACGGATTTTGGAGACAGGAAAGGTAGAAATCCTTCCCGATTTTTCTTTCTTCTAGGTCTAGATTCTAGATCTATTCTATGGTCAAGTTTAAGCCCTAAGTAAGAAGAGAAGAGAACAAAAGTACTGAACTGAAGTGAGAAGAGAGTCTACAGTGCAAAGACTTCTATTTTTTTTTTAAGCGAAAGAGTTTCGTTGTCGCTGGGAATAGTTTCTGTACCTATCCCCAGTGTCACTTCATAATATTATTGGCAGGCGTCGGGGTTTGGGCGGTCAGAAAGTTCCCCAGTGCAAAATGTGACGTATTTTCCTATCCAGCCTAAGGCTCGTGCGTGTTTTAAGCGTCAGAAGAGGGGTGTTTCACGATCTGCTTTTTAAATTGACAATGTACGTTTACGGACACTTCAGGCTAAAAGGTAAAAATACAGCGAATCGCTGATCAGTACATGGTAGAGGCTTTTTCCTGACAGATCCAGTTGGAGAGCAGCAAATGCAATGGGCATCAAGCCGTCTAATGAGGCACCAGTTGCGAGCGCGTAAAACATTTACAAAAATGTTTTAAGTTATCTAGGTGGAGGGACTTCTGGAGTTAACGCCCATCTCAAATGAAACAAAAGCCAAGTGGGCCGGAGTCTGGGCGGTGTTGCGCTTATAAATGCCCTGCTGTGACACGCAGAAGACCTGAGTTCGGTTCTGGTGTGTGGAGAATCTGTATCGATGTCTCGGCCTTTCTTTTGAGACTTTTGTATCCGTCTCAGCCCGGGTTGACCCTGGTAGAAATGAGCGATGTCTGCCTTGTAAACGATCTAAATTGTGTCTATTGAAGCGCAAAAAAAAACCAAAACCCCTTACCTTTCATAAATAAACATATTATTATAGAGGCACCAGTTCTCTCGGTATAGGTGCTGCTTTATCCTGGCTACTGTCACGACGACCACAAGCGACCAACCTCGCTAGACGGACCTTTAGTTTAGTTTTAGTAGAGGTTTTACAGCGCTCGCAACTTCATAAGGTCATATGAGCTCCAAGGGGTGGATGTCAACAGAGAAGTCCTTACAGAGAATCAGATTTACTCTGCTGAGCTGCTAACCTTTCTAGTTTCTACAGCACAAAGTCTGCTTCGACCATCAAGGCATCCCGGAAAAAGTGGGTCACAAGAGAGTGACAAACATACAAAAGAAGTAGAGGAAAATGATGACAGTAAAGATTAGGAAAGAAAATGCAGCAGTTCCCTGTTGTAGTTCAGGCACAGTTATAAGCATGACATTGTTGGATCAGTCCATTTACAATTCTACAGTGCATTAGAACGAGAAATGTCCCACCTTTGGAAAAGGCCTAAAGACACTTC
>NW_004797335.1:1391458-1404905 GCF_000002075.1 Aplysia californica | reverse complement strand
TCATCATCATCATCATCATCATCATCATCATCATCATCATCATCATCATCATCCTTCTCCATGTCCTACTCGGCATTTTCCCACTGCCCCTTGTCAAAAATTGACAAAGATAACAGCTGTTTGCCCCACGTTTTGTTTCTGCGTCCTTTCATATCCCCCTGTGCCTCTTTCACTCGGCTTTTTTCTCGTCCATGACGGGCTTAAGAATTCCAGAGAAGGAAACGCTACTAAAGCATATAACCTAATCTAACGGTGTTTATTACGTTAGAAAGTTTCGATCTGTCAGTAACCCCTCCCCCCCTCCCCACCCTTTGGACAACATTTCACAAAAGTTGACTCGTTTTTCTCCTTCAAATGTTCCAGCGCTGTCGATAAATTGGCATCTCTTCTAATTTTAGACGCCTCGGGCTCAGTATTGCAATCAAATTATGTGAACCACGTTTTGAATCTCATTCAAATTGGCCCTCTCACTGCTGGTTCTGAGACAGCATCCCTGCGACGCCGGCAAAGCGCCGGCTACAGATACGGGTTATGTGCTCCTTATTCCTTGATCGCTCAGAGTACAGGCCCTTTACCCAAGGAGCTTGTCCCCCTTTGCCGAGACAGACGCCGTTAATTAATTAATCTTGTTTTTAGTGCCGTCCCGAGTGGATCAATTGTCCACCGAAACACTAGCGCTCACAACGTTTATCTGTAAGGGCTTTTAGCTTCCAATGGCGACCAGAGACCGACCAGGCAATGGCAGGGTCTGGCCAGTGTCACGTCCAATTTGTTTTGCTACTCGCGCACAATTTAATGCGATGCACAGGCCTGCAAAAAAGGATGTTTTGTGTAGTTTTGCGGGTAAGCTGTTAGTCAAGGTGAAGAATGTGTTTTGTATCCCTAGAGCGCTTCCAATCAATTTTTATTTGTCCACGTGCCAGCTTCTGCCAAGAGGACGTCGTTTCCCTTCCGTGGTGGTTGTACTAGTAAGATGCGCGAGGAAATTGGTCGGCCCCTATCAATCCTATGAAGGTTACACACAACAATGCATTAATAATAAATCATAGTTATTATTATGCCACGGAAAACATGAAGGAGATGTGTGGAAAGGGACATTAGAGAGATGAAGCTCACTTTGAACGAGCTAGGAAGAATGGCACAGTACAGAGATAAATGGAAGGGAGCTTGTATGAGGCCTATACCCTGCCAGGGATGAAAGGCACTGATGATGATGATTATGCCTCTCCTTTTAACGATTTGATCCGCAGAACACCCATCTTCTCTTACCGACTGGACTCTCGTTCGGAGATCCCAAGTAAGACCTGACTTTTACGTACTGAAAATATGTTCAATACGGCACGAAAACTGAGGTTTAGAAGACCTTTTTACTCCGAGAGAGAGACAAGGTATTAAACTGCCCTCAAACATCAATACGTCAGTTTGTTTAAAACCAACAAAACTACAAGAACTGCATGCCACAAAATGGTTCGATCCTCAATTCGGGAGGCGCGTGCCTAAAAGTGAAAGCGCAGGCGGTGACATTTATATTTTATATATCGCGTTTTTCTACCTAAGAGTATTTAACTGAGTGGCATATCTTTTATACAAATAGTCAGAGCAAACGTTGTTCTAAAAGAAGTTCTCTTTAAGGAAAGCAAATAACATTAATGGTTTAATCGACTCGGAGACGACAATTATAAATAGCGAGTGGATTGCTGAGGACGCTTTTTAAAAAAAAGATAGTGAGCCATTATATAGTATACTTTTTTCTTTCTTTCTTTTAATAAATTCTCGAATCGATTTTTATATGAATGACGCTTTGAACAAAAATCTAATTAAAAAGTTGGGAAAATGTTTAACTTCTTGATAAGCATTTTTGAACCCTTGAACAACCTGCACGTACTTTCTTTTATCGTTTGCTTCCGCCTTTCTCTCTGTCTCTTGGGGATCTTTGTCCCACTTCGTCTGGGTTAGCCTGCTTTAATTTTATGATCTAAATTGGGGCGTTGGGGGGTGGGGGGAGGGCACTAAAAATCCTTAAACAAAAACCACTCCATTGAAGGTTGAAAAATGCGTTAAGATTTGTCTTTTCATAAAACGTGGTTATTATTTTTTTTTGGGGGGGGGGGGAGGGGGGAGGGGGGCATTTATTAATTATTTTCTTACCTGTGCATGATCCGTGAACGTGTAACAGCTGATGTACTCTTAGTTTATATCTTCCATGCGGCGTTTTCTCGTTTGTTTGTTTTTTACTGCTGCTCAATAAAAACAGATCATCCCAAGAGTAATGTGCCGGTGAACAAAGTTGCATCTCTTTAGTATTGGTAGAGGTTTTACGGCGCTCGCAACAGCATAGGTCATTATGAGCGCCAGAAGATTAGAGGTGTTACAAGAGAGTAACAAACATAAAAAAGAAAAAGGGGAGAAAAGGACGACAGATATTTGATAGGAAAGAAGGAGCAAACCACACCAGAGCACCCGCCAACCACTCACTACGTTGTATCTCTAAATGCACTATAATACGCATAGTACTCAGGGTCTAGACACCACGATCAACATCATACAGTTATCCCCTGTGCATATAATGCACATCTGTGATCAACATACAGAACAACCAACAAACTGATCGGCAGCCGAAAGGAAGATACATGTACATGTAGTTGTAGAAAGGCAACATCTTCAACTATTGGTAACACATGTAGCCACATAACATATTATGTCGTATGTGTATGCATTTCGCCCCCACCCCCACAGCCTCTCCGAAAAGAACCCAATGCAAAATGGTGTGGCGTCGGTGGCCTGGTGGTTAAGCTTCCGGACTGGTAAACGTGAGGTTACGGGTTCGCGGGTTCGAGCTGCGGTCCCGACGTTGTGTCCTTGGGAAAGGCACTTTACACGGATTTTCCTCAGTTCATCCAGGTGGGAATGGGTACCCGGCCATAGACTGGAAAATCTTGTCAGGATGTTAGTGTTTTAGCGCCTACAAATGGCCGCTTGCACTGTATGCTTCCCATGAAGTTGAGATTGTTTCAGAAAGTTCTCAGGTCTGCTGGGGTAATAGTATAGATTGTGAAGCGCATAGAGCTTGCTGTTGAGCGGGGATTTGCGCTATACAAAATGATTTCTATTATTATTGTTATTATTATTATTATTATTATTATTATTATTATTATTATTATTATTATTATTATTATTATTGTTTGTTTGTTTGTTTTGGCAAGTGTTTTTACGGCGCCCACAACTGTTTAAGGTCATATGAGCGCGCGGTACACACCTAATATTTTCAGTTGGTAGGAAATTTTGAATTTTGACCGGATGGCGGCCGAAGCCTACTCTTATCGATTTTAGACCACCAAGGGATCTTTAACGTGCGCAACTTGCACACGGGCCCTCGAGATTTTTCGCCCTTGTCCGAGAAGGCTAGGTGTAGATCTTTCCTACCTGAAGATCAGGGATGTGGCAGAAAGACAGCAGCTTGGAGGAGCCAAGGAGCAGAAGAAAGGCTGCAGAAAGAGTCAGGAGCCCAGAGGAGGGGGCAAAGGAGATAGGGGGTGGGGGCAGAAAGTGGAAACGAAAGCAGACAACAGAACATTGCTAGAGAGCAGGAATGGAGGCAAAAGGAGACCATTTTTAGAGAAGTAAATGTTTCGGTCGCTCCCCGGATTCGAACCCGGGACCTTTGAATGAGAGGCCAACACCTTAACCTCTAGGCCACGAGAGCCCCCCTTATTATTATTATTATTATTTTTATTATTATTATTATTATTATTATTATTATTATTATTATTATTATTATTATTATTATTATTATTATTATTATTATTATTATTATTGAAATAAATATAAACGAAATATAAAGTGTAAAAAGACAATTTTTATACAAAACCTGAAATAGCTAAGAATGTATTCGAAGTATAAATTCCCTTCACTGGCGGAAATTAGAACGTTTGGGAGGCTGGCTGCCACGACTGCACATTTCAGTTTAGTTTTATTACAGGTTTTACGGTGCTCGCAACTGCATAAGGTCATATGAGCGCCAGAAGATTAGAGGTGTTACAAGAGTCTTGTACCAAACATAAAAAAGAAGAAGGAAAGATAAGGGCGATAGATGTTTGATAGGAAAGAAGAAGCAAACCATACCAGAGCACCCGCCAACCACCCAAGCACATGTCATTGCAAAATCTGGCAAAGTGAGAGGGACACATCAGCCTGCTAGAAACACGGAGATACACGTGTATCTGTTACTCTAAACTTCCGACTTCCCTTTTTAGCTCACACTCACAGTTAATGATAATAATAATAATAATTATAGTAATAATACAAATAATAATAATTATAATAATAATAATAATGATAATAATCATTAAAGAAAAATAGTAGTAGTAGTAGTAGTAGTAGTAGTAGTAGTAGTAGTAGTAGTAGTAGTAGTAGTAGTAGTAGTAGTAGTAGTAGTAGTAGTAGTAGTAGTAGTAGTAGTAGTAGTAGTAGTAGTAGTAGTAGTAGTAGTAGTAGTAGTAGTAGTAGTAGTAGTAGTAAATAATAACAGTAATAATAATGATAATAATAATAATTATTATTATTATTATTATTATAATAATAATAATAATAATAATAATAATAATAATAATAATAATAATAATAATAATAATAATAATAATAATAATAATAATAATAATAATAACAGCGACAACAACAACAACAATAATAATAATAATGATAATAACAATGATGACAGTAGTTGTGGTTATAATAATAATAAAATAATAATAATAATAATGAATAGCATTTGTATAACGCACATCCCCGCTCTGCAGCATGC
The DNA here is from genome assembly GCF_000002075.1 of Aplysia californica. Lineage (NCBI taxonomy): Eukaryota > Metazoa > Mollusca > Gastropoda > Aplysiida > Aplysiidae > Aplysia > Aplysia californica. The sequence goes on along the minus strand of NW_004797335.1, from coordinate 1,400,104 downwards.
TCTATGGGTTTTGCAACTACATATTCAGCAGACTCCAGAACACCCAGATACATTCTCGGCTTCCCAGGAAGCATGCATAATGCCAAAATAATGTAGACGAGAAAGCGTTTAAGTGGGAGATTCTGAGGTGAGTCCTTAACCCTATCCGTACGTCGTGTTTTACTATCGTATCCATACGACATGGGGAACTCTGTGCCACCACTTAACCGTATCCGTACATCGTGTTTTACTGTAGTATCCATACGACATGGGGAACTCTGTGCCACCACTTAACCCTATCCGTACGTCATGTTTTACAATAGTATCCATACGACATGGGGAACTCTGTGCCACCACTTAACCTTATCCGTACGTCGTGTTTTACTATCGTATCCATACGACATTGGGAACTCTGTGCCACCACTTAACCCTATCCGTACGTCGTGTTTTACTATCGTATCCATACGACGTGGGGAACTCTGTGCCACCACTTAACCCTATCCGTACGTCGTGTTTTATTATCGTATCCATACGACGTGGGGAACTCTGTGCCACCACTTAACCCTATCCGTACGTCGTGTTTTATTATCGTATCCATACGACATGGAGAACTCTGTGCCACCACTTAACCCTATCCGTACGTCGTGTTTTACTATCGTATCCATACGACATGGGGAACTCTGTGCCACCACTTAACCGTATCCGTACATCGTGTTTTACTGTAGTATCCATACGACATGGGGAACTCTGTGCCACCACTTAACCCTATCCGTACGTCATGTTTTACAATAGTATCCATACGACATGGGGAACTCTGTGCCACCACTTAACCTTATCCGTACGTCGTGTTTTACTATCGTATCCATACGACATTGGGAACTCTGTGCCACCACTTAACCCTATCCGTACGTCGTGTTTTACTATCGTATCCATACGACGTAGGGAACTCTGTGCCATCACTTTCAAAGAGGAAATTTACTCGTTAATCCGATCCATACGCTTTGCATAGCAGTCTGTCAACATGATTATTTTTTAAAGAAAAACTGAAAGTTTCAAGATCTTCGCACTAGAAGTACATGTATTCCAAAATGTGAAGAGTATAACGCTGGGGGTACAAAATGACCCCAGGGCGTACGGATAGGGTTAAGCATGGCACGATAACCCTGGCCCCAAAATAGGACGCTACACAGCCATTGTCACAAGCCATGGTGCGCTTGTATAAATTGTCAGTGTTTATATATTCGTTTGTCTTTGTATCGTGTTTTACGTGAAGTTGATGTGACCTTTATTTGCCACTGTAAGGCAAATTTCCCTCATAACAAAATTTTGTATGGTAGTTTCATTCATTCATTCATTCATTCATTCATTCATTCATTCATTCATTCATTCATTCATTCATCCATTCATCCATTCATTCGTACATCCATTTATTAATTTATTCTTTTATTCTTTTATTTATAAAACCACTAGAAGATGGTGTCAACTGAACAGCGAAATCAACACCAGCGTCAAGATTTTTAAAACACAAAGCAATAGCACCGAAGGCGTATGATTAAATACCTGAAGAAAAACAGTCACACACGAGATCGCTCATCGCTGATTCTTTCATTGAACTCTATTTCATCCAATGCGTATCACAGAAGTAAGAGGCAAAGTCGGAAGCCCGCCTCCTAAATTATCTAAATTGTGTCGATGGGGGCATGTATACTTCTGGCTAAGGGTTTATTTGAAGTGCATCCGTTTCCAGAAGCTTTGCGTAAGAATGTTTTCACCTGCAGGTCACCTAGGGGGAACACATGGGATAACATCAAGAGGCTAGCCCAGGATAGAGAAAGGTGGAAGGTGTTTGTCCGTGGCCTATACCCTGGTGCAGGGTGAGAAAGGCAATGATGATGATGCAGGTCACCTAGCTAGCATTAGTTTTGCCACGATTGTAAAACGTGAGCATGCTTACATTTCGAATTCATTTGATCACTTATTTTATTTCACTATTCAAGTGAAACTGTTTTCAGTGTGTAAGGCTGAGCTCATTCTTAAAGCTCCCAAAAATTATAGATGGCGACTCATCCAAACTTATTTGTATATAAGACATAAGACACACTGTTTTTAAAAAATGGTTCTGTGCGACCTGATTTTTTGGCACCCAGTAGTTAACTAAATTTAATATGTTCCATCATAATGGAACATTAAACGTAAGCAAATACATCATAAATGTGATCTCTGAACACACAGAGAGCAGTGCTTTATAGGGGAGGGCGTTAAACTTTATTGAAAAAAGATGCACGCTCTTTGTAAACATCAATTATGTCAAGTAAAAGCACGTGCTCCTATGGGTTAGAAAGGCGGGACCGTACACCTCGCCAGCAGTTTCCAAATTAAGAAAAAGATTGTGTCAGGATGAGAGCAACCAAAAGTTTGGGACTGAAAAATGCTGTGCTGCTAAAATATGTGAGGCATCGTGGTGGAATCAGGCTCTCGTCAAAATAATCAAAGTGAAGAAACTTGCATTTTTCCACAGTTTTTTGAATTTTTATCAACTTTTGTTTTTTGACTCAACACCTTTCATGCCCATTAAAGAACTCATTTCCGGGAGGATTTTTCTGAAAACCGTTGATTAAAGGCACAAAAATATAAATTTTCATTTACCACGGACTCTTAAGCTAAGGAAAAAACTAATCTTTGGCGGCCATTTTCTCACTAATTTTACCTCTGAAAACATGTGGCCCCCATCTCCTTTTTTCGCAAATATTTCAACTTGTGATTAAGATGAAAGGATAATTTATTAATCCACATAAAGACAAGTGAACAATCTTTAAGATGATATCAATAACTCTACATGCCCAAAAATTGACGAGAGCCTGATTCCACCACGCTGCCTCACATATTGTCATACGAACTGGTTCTCTGCTGCACATTGCCTTGGGGTATATTATATGAACATTGCTAAGGTTGGTTGGATATCTTTTCAACGTCTATAATTAGATATAATAATGGGGTCGTTCCGTAGAATCAAAATTCAACATTGCGAATAACCGCTATGGTGTGTGGTTTCCTTGTCCGTTTACGAGGAGAGGGAGATCGAGGGCGCAGTGCTCGCCGTTTTCGTCCCGCATCTTTGTTTCACTACCCGTTTTCTTCACACTTTCTTCTGCCTCAGTTTTACCCGTTTTCAGCTAAAATTTGTAATTTAATGTATCCGATTACTTTTCGATATCTACAATCGACCCCTCCCTCCCTCCCAAATCCCTCTCTGTCTCTCTGTCCCTCCCGCCCCACCCCTATTTCCCCCTTTCTTTCTCTCTCTTAACCCCTTTCTCTTTCTTTTCCTCTCTCTTTATCTCTCTTTGTCTCTGTCTGTCTGTCTCTCTCTCTGTCCCTGTCTTTGTCTGTCTGTCTGTCTGTCTGTCTGTCTGTCCGTCTGTCTGTCTGTCTGTCTGTCTGTCTGTCTCTCTGTCTGTCTGTCTGTCTGTCTGTCTGTCTCTGTCTCTGTCTCTGTCTCTGTCTCTGTCTCTCTCTCTCTGTCTCTCTCTCTCTCTCTCTCTCTCTCTCTTTCTCTCTCTCTCTCTCTCTCTCTCTCTCTCTCTCTCTCTCTCTCTCTCTCTGATGTGCAGGCGTGGTAATATTCTGAGACGTACCATACATTCATCTCTGCTATGTACAGGACATGTCTGCCTATCATCTCACGAGTCTGCGGTGGCCTGACTGAAACAATGTGCCAAGTTTTGCCCTAGATTTATAACAGGTTTTTAATAAGAGTTTTATTACAAGAATTTTTATCGAAACTGTTTATCAGAGGCATTTATTCGTCAAACCTTTAAAACAATTCTTCATCCAGCACGAAATCGTACTTTCACCCCCTGTCAATGTGATTATAACAGTGATTTTTCTACTCGCACATTAACACCATTATGAAATCGGAGAAGTATTTGCAGTAAACTTTAAGCAGTCGAATCAACGTGGAACAGGAACGGATAGGATGAAAACGGGTACGACGAAATTCCAAAATGAAAATTGTGGGACGTTAAAATGTTCTCCCGAGGGCGGTACCTGACATCCAGGCCATCGGGAAAGTGGAGACGGGAGAGGAGGGGCGATGGTGTTGGTGCAAGTTTCGTTGTCTTATACATTGTATTTAATTTATGTTACCTCCTGTTAAATATAAAGCCAATTTAAGTTGCAAATGTGATCAAACTGTCTCCCGCAGTCAAGGAATTAATGTTCTTTTTTATTTTATTATATTTATTTATTTGTTTGTTTTTTAAAACCACAAAGCACATAGACACAACAATGGTCATAATTGAGTTTGCAAAGACAGAAAACGAAACAGGAAGCAAGTATAAACAAAAATCAACCTACTTGAAGCTAGAGACACATGTTCTTTTTCTAATGATACAAGACGAGTTCGATTCCCATACCCAAGAAACTGGGCCACGGGAGAGCTTTGGAAACTTCTCACTCAACCGAAAGTCAAGAACGCCCAGCTGGAGATTTGAACCAGGAATACTCGAACAGTAGTCCAGCATGATGCAAACTGGGTTATTCGTGCACTCACTCGTTACTGCAATAAACCGTGAAGAAAGATCCCAATAAACGTGAAACTAAGGACAACTCGAAAGATCCCACAAGATGAGATCAGAACATGAACACACCATCTTCTCAGCTCACTTTTAGTGCATAGTTAGTTACAAAGCTCTGTATATCGTTTTTTTTTTTTATTAACCCTCAAAAGTACAACTTCTGTTTTAACGTACACTGACTTGCTTATGTCTTGGGGTGAAATCATGCTATTTAACTCTCGCTGTGCCCTCATTAGAGAGCTGGGTCTCAGGGTGGTTTGAGCGAGCGTGCGTTTCATTAAAAAGGTATTAGGGCAGGGGAGAAAACTGCAGTTAAGCACCAGGGTGTCAGGGGGAAATAAATCTTGAAATAGCAGGGGGGAAAGGGGCCAGAAACCGCCGCGGTAACCGCTTCTCGTTGAAAATGTGTGCCGCGAAACAGGGAATCTCGTAAATTTGTTTAGATGATGAAGGAGTGAGAACATCTCTCAACTGGTTTTAATAATGAAAAGGAATTGACGACATTTGCTGGCTAAAAGCCCCGAACAAATAGCTTAAGTTGTTATAACCAAAAGCACTTGAGATGTGGTTTTGTTGAATGAGTAGCGTTGCGGGGAGATCGTCACGTCGAAAAAAGGATAGTGGGAAGGAAGGAGAACTCGGCCTTCTGGCTAAGATCAAAGTGTAGTATCTGTTCTCAGCTTCTCCTCCGGCCTTGTGCACACTGGTTTAGCGAGGCGGATACTGCCCGAGGCACCCCGAGGGACGGAGAAATCTGCCCCTCTTTTCTATCGGGTGGACGGTTATCGTCCACATAAAATATAAAAAAAGGAAGGCGAAGGTTTCATTTTGTTAGAAGTTTTACGGCTCTCGCAACTGCATAAGGTCATAATAATATGAGCGTGCGTGTTAAAGGCGAAGGGAGTGAGTAAATTTTGATAGGCAACACATCAAGAATACGAGGATGCAGCTGCTAGAATAATGCATAGATGAAATATTCAGGTTTTCGCAAACATAGACCATAACACATTCACAGCTGCCGTGCCAAGGCAGAGCGACGTATCTGCACTTTTTATTATTTTCAGTTATGTCGTGCTGCCATAGGAAATATGGGCATGGCCCTTCAGTCACGTCGGTTTGTCTTAGTGAAATATCCTATTTGTAGTGCAGATACGCCTTCCTGTCTTTGACACTAGATGCAGAATGGGTATAGGCGCCCATTTAAACGAAGATGCAAAAATTAATAATTTTTGCAGATACGTCGGTCTGCCTTGGCACGGCAGATCGTCTTATTAGTAAAACTTTGACGGGCTTACGAAATCTTTACACTCTTAAAAAGAGCGGACACACACACACACACACACACACACACACACACACACACACACACACACACACACACACACACACACATTCACACGCAGACGAGGGAGAGAAAGAGGGGGGGGGGGAGGGAAAGATAGATTTTATTTTTGGAGGGGGGGGGGAGAGGGTAAGTGTTTTACGACACTCGAAACTGCATAAGGTCATATGAGTGCGCGAGACGCATTAAACATTTTCAGTTGGTAGGACATTTTGAATTTTGCCCGGGTGGCGGCCGAAGCCTACTCTTATCGATTTTGAACCACCAAGGGATCTTTAACCTACGCAACTTGCACACGGGACCACTGAGATTTTTTCACCCTTGTCCGAGAAGGCCAGGTGCAGATCTTTCCTACTATAGGGATGTGACTGAAGGACAGCAGTAAAGAGGAGATAGAGAGTAGCAGATTTAGAAAGGCTGCAGAAAGAGTCATGAGCCCAGAGAAGGGGGCAAGGGAGGTAAAGGGGTGGGAGCAGAAAGTGGAGGCGAAAGCAGACGACAGAACACTGGTAGAGAGCAGGAAAGGATGTGAGAGGAGACAACTTTAGAGAAGAAAAACTTTCGTCGCTATCGGATTCGAACTCTGGACATATTGAATAAGAGGCAAACACATTAACCCCTAGGCTACGAGAGCTTCCAGATAGATAGATAGATAGACAGATAGATAGATAGATAGATAGATAGATAGATAGATAGATAGATAGATAGATAGATAGATAGATAGATAGATAGATAGATAGATAGACGTATGTACTTGCTTGTGTTTTCCCAAAACTAGTTCACTGCCATATTTTTTTTTTTTTAATTTTAGAACCCCCCCCCCCCCCCTGCCCCAAACCCCATTACTTCTTTTTGTTCTAGCCGAAAGAGGAAGTATTGGATAGATAGATAGATAGGAAATTCGTCTCTTGTTAAGTGTTCATGTTGGACAAAGCACCATGTAATGACCATTGTAAAACCTGCTTTAAGATTATAGATTTATGACGCTCGGAGGCTGAAAAAACTTGTTTTGTGATGCTGTGAGCTGTAAAAAATTATGCTACGCTCAACGATGGTTTCAGAGACTTGATGATCGGTTTATTTAATTTTTGAATGCCAGGCTTGCTTGACAACACCGTGTAGACGCTCCGTCATAGATTTAAAAACTGACATTAACCAAAATGTTTACACATATTTGTATGAAATTCCAAAGCCATTAATTATGCACAATAAATCACAAAAATTTCTAGACAACGTGCATGTTTCTATTTCATTATAGCTGATATTTATCTTAACTTCACTGCTGTGCCACGCCTGTACTTGCTTGTGTTTTCCTAAAACTAGTTCACTGCCATATTATTTATTTATTTTATTTTAGAAATCTCCTCCCCCCACCCCGCGCCCCAAACCCCATTACTTCTTTTTGTTCTAACCGAAAGAGGAAGTTTTGGAGGTGTAATTACAGTTTGCGCACTTGCCGGTTCTTAAGCAAGAGGCAAGGCGTCATGGCTTTGTTTATCTTGTCTGTACAAACCTAGATGGAAACGTCCCCAGCAATTATGGGGTTAAGCTTTTCCACAGATTCTCTCACGAGGCAAATAAAAAAAAAAACATTTGTAACCAGTATTTCATACTTTGAAGGTTACGGCTGATATTCAAAAGAAATCTACCAGTTTCATAATACACGGTAAAGCTTTATCAATTACCAGATACGTTTGAAACGGTTAAAATAAAGCGCAGGCATTGTGAGAACCATAACAATATGGTCGCTTTAAAGGACACGCGGGCTAACCCAGATTTCGGAGTTTTCTAGAAATCTTGACCTATACCAAACGTGGGTCTTTGCCCTACCTATAGGAGAAGTTTAGTTGATTGGTGTTTATATTTGTTTGGTTATAAAGAAAACTATCTTTATCTTTTAAAGAAACTGAACAAGGGTCCAAACACATTACCTTTGATTTTCTCAAAACAGCATTTTTCGGGATAGCCCCCTTGTGCTTAAAAGTGACTATATTATATAGCCAGTAAAGCCAGGAGTTTTTATGCCGTCCTCACAATATTCAAACAGGTTGAGCGTTCGCATTAGACAGTTCCAAGAAAACGTGACGAGACTGTGACATCTGAATCTGTTTAACGATCTCTCAGTATTATTCTAAAACCCGGTCATTTTGCCTATACAACAAACAACGGTGAACTTTATGTCAGATTCATTTTTTTGGGAAAACCAATACCGAGATGACGGGTACGAGTAAACAATTCCGAGAGATTGTCCATTAGAATGCCAAGTTTCGAATTTGTTCAAATGGCCCACACTTCTGCACACTATAATTTTTGTGATAATCGACAAATGCTGCGTACAGCAAACATTTCTTGTTCCCTGGGAATACTTTCTTTTTTGGTCCATTGCATACATGTTAATGATTGTGAAGTAGTTTTCTGAAAACCCAGCTTACTTTTCTGCGATAACGTTCAATTGAGAACATTTGCAGACAGTGTACGGTGCTTAAGTAAAATGTCTGTGAATATCTTGAAAAAAATTAAGGAAGTGCCATGATTATCATACACATTCACACCACTATATTCTTTGACGAGTAAAACCTCACACCATCTTAGGGTACAACAACTCTATAATCTAAAAAAGTTTGTTTTTTTAAATCCTGGAAGGAATGGGTGAAATTGCATTGCATAAGATGACACAAGGTGTTGGTGAATTGTCTGCACACTTAGTATGTATATTGAGAGAGAGGGAGAGGGAGAGGGAGAGGGAGA
>NW_004797335.1:1381982-1390710 GCF_000002075.1 Aplysia californica | reverse complement strand
CCCCCCTTCCCTCTCCTCTTTCAGCGTTCCACTTTTTTATTTCTTTCCTGCCAACCAGTCACTTCTCTCTCATCGACACATCTCAAGGGTTGTAAAGATTGTGATGTGAGCAGGCCATTAATTTTTTTAAAATCTCGAAACTATGAAAAACATCCCAAAGAAAGATATATTCAAGCACAATTAGTCAAATGAATAAATAAACGGATAAAAACATCGGATTCTGTTAACAAGTTGCTGTACAGCCAAGGGACACAACTCGGGTAATTTACAACTCCCCTTGGCACGTGAAGAGCTATCTACCTTTGTAAGTTACTGACCTTCGAAAATGATAATGATTCCTCTTTAGTGACCAAAAACATCCAATGACCTCAATCTTCAGTGGTTTTTCATGACTTACTATTTCATGGCATATTAAACTTGTGGTCAGTGGTGTTGGTGTTGTTGTTGCTGTTATTGTTGCTATTGTTTTTGGTGCTGTTGCTTCTGTTCTTTATTTGTTGTTGTTTTGTTGTTGCTATTGCTGCTGCTGCTGCTGTTGCTGCTGCTTTTGCTGCTTCTGCTGCTACTGTTATTGTTTTATTATCATTGTTGTTGTTATTGTTTTTATTGCTGTTGTTGTTGTTGTTGTTGTTGTTGTTGTTGTTGTTGTTGTTGTTGTTGCTGTTGTCATGTGGCGCCAGGAAGTTAGAACCACCTCCCACCTTTTTAAATAAAACTTGGTTGCTATTTTAGACCCAGTCATTAATCTGTTTCCTGTTTATATTCTAACATAATATTTCTTTCAAACAACATCAAAAGTGGGGTAATGGATACACTCTCAAAAAATGTGTATTGCTGCAGCTTGCTTATTTGATCTTGGTACAAAAAAATACTGCTCATGTTCATAATTTTTGTGAATACTGCCGCACACAGCACCTTTCCCTTCCATTCTCACTTTATTCTTTTCCTGCCTCACACAATAGTACATTTCTGGGTAAAAGTCTTCTTTAGCCCAAAGCTTTAGCTTCGCCATTCTTAAAATAGAGTAAAAGTGTCTTTCACCCATGACGTCACGTCGACCTAGATATTGCCCCACAGAGAGCGGAGACCCCGGGCGTGCGCAGCAGGTCAAGTAAGTTCCAAAAGGAGGACTCAAGTGTATCTCTACCTAGAGGGTCAGAGAACGTAGTATAAGAACGTACGGATTTCCACCCATTCCTGACAGGTTAATAACATAGTATATCACCCTCAGTCCAGAATGGCCTTGACAAGCAGGATAGTAGCAGCCCTATCCATACGTCATGGTTTACTACCGTATCCATACGACGAGGGGAACTCTGTGCCACCATTTTCAAAAGAGGAAATGTACTCGTTAATCCAATCCGTACGCTTAGCACAGTAGTCTGTCAAAATGATTTTTTGAGAAATACTGAAAGTTTCAAAGAGATCTTCGTATGCACTAGAAATAATCTAAAATGTGAAGAATACAACCTCGGGGGTACAAAATGACCACAGGGCGTATGGATATGGTTAAATGACTCGCATTGCGTAGATGGGGGAGATAAGAAGAAACCGTTAGACAAAATCGCAATTTTCTTTCCGTGATATTTGATGGGTCATCCTGATCTTTTTTGTTGTTTTGATTGTTTTGTTTTTGTTTATGAAATGGCAGGGTTTTTTAAAGAGATGTTGACATCACGACACATGTAAAGGGGGAAAAATGAAAAACAGGCTTAGTCACACTAAGCCTTCCATGACTTATCCTATTTTAAACTTTTTTCAAATGATGGATTTAGCTTGACCTTAACTTGATATTTCTGTTCTAAAAATACATTTTGTGAATGACGTAGTGGGGTTATTGTTTAACAGACACGCAGAAGTCACGCCTGTGGATATCACTGCTTTGTCTGGTTAGTTTAAACAGTTGGCACAGGATGTAGAGGGTGCTTTTTTAATTAATTATTTTATTCAATATAAAATTGTTAAGCATGATGTTTACGGTAAATTTGACATTGATAAGGAATTTGAAGTCAAATACCCCTTTAAAATATCAAAAATGAATTTTTTTTAAAATCTCACCTCTCTACTCTACCCAGGGGCCAGTGGAAAATTGTTTGTCGAAGCCTAGATTCCTGGACCAAGGCCTCGCCTCGAGCCTGACTTCATGAAATCAGCCACAAGCGCAACGATTTTCGACCGTTTTGGAGTTCGGGGTCTGATTCGGGGCCATATTTTTTAAATATATTATTCCTGCGTGTATGAGGTACTTGAAAAGCAATTATTAGAAATTGGGACAATGTTCACGTTCATCAGTAAGAGGGACAGAACTACTAAAAACGTTTGTGATCAAACTATGAACTCGCAGTTATCCCCCTTAGATTACATCCCAATGAGAAACACGAAACTTTGTGAAACCAAATCTTGCCCCTAATCACAAAAGAAAAGGCCCGAAATGCTTTTCCCTCATGTCAAGTCTTTTTTCTGAGTTTATTTCCCTTCGTTTACTCTTTTTTCCAGTACATGTAGGCTACTATCATTGTAGCTGCGGGGTTGTGTTCGTGCGGAGAAGATCTTGGAAGGAAAAGAAATCAAAATGAGGTAGTACAGTGTAGATCTACCCAAAGAAGCCCACATGTGTTACTCACTGATGAAAACGTTCCGAACAAGGCAAAAATGCTTTTTCTAGGACACTTGAAGAGACACAACGTCCTCGTACATTTGGGAGGCAGCGAGGTGGAATCAGGCTCTCGTCAAAATAATCAAAATGAAGAAACTTGCATTTTTCTGCGGGTTTGTGAATTTTTATCAAATTTTTGGTTTTTGGTTCAGCACATTTCATGCCCATTAAAGAACTAATTTCTGTGTGGATTTTTCTTTAAAAAAACGTTGATTAAAGGTACAATAAATGTAAATTTTCAGTTGCCAAGGACTTTTAAGCTAAGGAAATAACTAATCTTTGGCGGCCATTTTCTCACTAATTTTACCCCTGAAAACAGGTGACCCCCACCTCCTTCATTCGCAAATATGTCGACTTGCATTCAAGATAAATGGATATTTTTTCCATCCAAATAAAGATAAGTGAACAAACTTTAAGATGATACCTATAACTCTACATGGCCCTAAAATTGACGAGAGCCTGATTCCACCACGCTGCCTCACATTTGTCTCTCACTGGCCAAACTGAAGGTAAACGAGGCAGGAGTAAACACAAAGCATCCTACTTGGATAGCCTAAACAGATGGGTAACGGGGAAAGATCAGGAAATTGTAGTGGGTTTTTTTTTTAATACGTCCGAGCAAAAGAATAAATGGAGAACCTTGTTCTCTGATGTCTGTTGCAAGTCTGGCACTTGATGACAGTCACTGCTGAGGAGGAAGACTTGTTGTTTCCGCCTTATTTTTTTTTTACGGCACTTGTAACTACATTAGGTCGTACGAGCGCGCGTAAGCATTTCTAGTTTGGTAGGAATACATTTTTAATTTTGCCCTGGCTGCGGCCGAAGCCGATTCTTACCTATTTTTGGATCACCAAGGGATCTTTAACGTGCGCGACTTGCACACGAGACCCCCAGGTTTTGTTGGGTTTTTGTTTGCCTTTTTCCAAGAAGGCTTGACGTTAGATGTTACCATACCCTAAGATCAGGGGTGTGACTGAAAGACAGCAGTAAGAAGGAGCCAAGGAATAGCAGTAGAAAGAAGGCAGAAAGAGTCAGGAACCCAGAGGAGGGGACAAGGAGGGGGGGGGGGGCAGAAACTTGAGACGAAAAGAGATGACAGAATAATATGGTTAGAGAGCAGGAAAATAGTTTTTAAAATTTAGAGAAGAAAATTTATCGTTGGTGTCAGGTTTCGAACCCCGGACCTATTGAATGAGATGCGAACACCGTAACCTCTAGACATTGAGAGCCCCCTTCCGTTTTTGAAGGTGCTGTTAATGATTTGATAAAGATACATTTACTGCTGATGACGCCGTCAAAACTGGGATGGGTGAGTGAGTAAATACGTCTTGAAGTCCACCGACATCGATGATAACAACAACAGCAGCTGCAGCAGCAGCAGCTACAACAACAACAAAACCAACATCATCAATAACAACAGCGATACTTGATGATGATGATGATGATGATGATGATGATGATGATGATGATGATGATGATGATAGTGGTGGTGTTAGTGATGGTAGTCGTGATGTCGGTAGAGGCGATAAAAACAGAAACAAAGAATTGAATTAGAAAAAAAGATATATTTCATAATTTGAAGGCACATATTACTTTGTATTCAATATCACATTTACATTGTATTCGATATCAAATTTTATTTTTAAAATGATACTGGAAGTTATTGATAACACACTTCAGGTAAAGACTTTGATATAATCCCTGATAACTGTCTCATTCTTACAAAAAAGCGAATATGTACATTTTAAGATACAGGGTTTTGAAATTGGTGCAATGCATTAGCAATTTGAATTAAAAGAGGTAAAATCTCAAAAGTGGACCCCTCTTTTGAAAATAATAACATGCTTCAGCGAAATCTCTTGAGCATGACCCTAAACAAAGAAATGATCAAATACAAACAACGCAAAACAAAACAAAGCAAAAGAAAACAAAACAGGCATCAACAAACAAACAAAAACCAAGCCAAACCAAAGCAGCGTAACTAACAGTCACACTCCACACCTTCCATACACTTTACTTGTAATAACATGGTAGTTCTGATCAGTCATTTCAGGAACAAAATGTTAAATCGGAGGTCCCGCCTCATAATAACCATGTAATAATGTTAAAAAGCGCGCGAATCATATATTATTATCTGAACCAACCAACCAACCATTCATTTTCTTTAATTCATACACATACTATTGAGCCAGAATAAGAGTTATGGCTACACAGATAAGCAATCTATTTGGCAAGGCAGCGGTAGCAACCATTGCACTCTGTGAGCAACTGAAGATAATGATTTTACCTTTTAGAAAAATAAGTAGGAACTTCCCGATAGAGTGGTTGTAAGAGATTGTTAAGCATTATTGAAAGAATCAGTAAAGTTTATCACTGTCCACCATGCTCTGCTAAAGCGCGTTTTCTCCTCTCGGGCTTTTTTTTTACTTAAAAAAAATTCTCCTTATTCTTTTTTTTAATGGCATTTAGTGTTTGTGTTTATTTGTAAAAAAAAAGTATTTAACGCAGTGCTATTATGAAGTTTGAAAAACGATGTTTCGATTTTTAGCAACATTTTCAGCGCGAGTAAAACATTTCCTAGATAGGTACGACATCAGTAATATCTAAGGTTTGATTTTTTTTTTAATGAACATAAAGTCACGGACCAAATCACTACAATTGTGTCACAAAAAAGAATAGTAAAGTTGATCCTCTCAGTCTAACGTAGACAGACACACTCTTACAAATTTCTCTCTAGGTAAATAACATTCTAATAGATGAAATCGTTTATTGTCCCAGCCTAATCACTGTATAGATCAGACACTGTTCATATCAATGATCTTGTAGAATAGCACACCTTTGCCCTCGATGCTGACACACAGAGTCCCGTTCTCCTCCGTCACGGCACGAGCTCCCTTCACGTCTGTGATGACTTTGTTCATCGTTTTGTTGATCATTTATCATGATACTATAGATCCAGAATAAGAGTTATGGCTACACAGATAACCAATCTATTTGACAAGTCAGCGGTAGTAATCATTGCACTCTGTGGGCAACTGAAGATAGTGATTTTACCTTTAAGAAAGATAAGCAGGAACTTCCCGATCGAGTTGTAAGAGATTGTTGAGCATTATTGAAAGAATCAGAAAAGTTTATCACTGTCCACCATACTGTTCTAAAATGCGTTATCTCCATTCGGGTTTTCTTTTCTTTTCTTTTTTTTAAACGGCATTTAGTGTTTGTGTTTAGTGTGGTAAAAAAAAAAAGATTTCATATAGTGTTTTTATGAAGTTTGAAAAAGATGTTTCGACTTTCAGGAACATTTTTCAGCACGAGTAAAACATTTCCTAGGATAGGTACGACATCAGTAATATTTAAGGTTTGATTTTTTTTTTATGAACATAAAGTCACGGACCAAATCACTACAATTGTGTCACAAAAAAGAATAGTAAAGTTGATCCTCTCAGTCTAACGCAGACAGGTATACTATTACAAATTTCTCTCTAGGTAAATAACATTCTAATAGATGAACTCATTTATTGTCCCAGCCTGATCACTGTATAGATCAGACACTGTTCATATCAATGATCTTGTAGAACAGCACACCTTTGCCCTCGATGCTGACACACAGAGTCCCGTTCTCCTCCGTCACTGCACGAGCTCCCTTCACGTCTGTGATTACTTTGTTGATCATTTTTCCTTCTGCAGAGACCAGCCAAACGTCGTCATTTTCCACGAGGAACACTTGCCCGCTTTTGCTGCGGCGGAGAGGAATAATAACAATAATAATAATAATAATAATAAGGATAAGGATAAGGATAATAATAAAGATGATAATAATAATAATAATAATAATAATAATAATAATAATAATAATAATAATAATAATGATAATAATAATATTAATAGTAATGACTATAATAATAATAATAATAATAAGGATAATAATAATAATAATAATAATAATAATAATAATAACTATGATAATGATAATGATAATAATAATAATGATGATGATAATAATAATAATGATGATAATAATAATAATAATAATAATAATAATAATAATAATAATAATAATAATAATGATAATGATAATGATAATGATAATGATAATAATAATGATAATAATAATAATGATAATGATAATAATAATAGTAATAATATTATTAACAATAATAATAACAATATTAATAATAATAATAGTAATGATAATAATAATAATAATAATAATAATAATAATAATAATAATAATAATAATAATAATAAAATTGATAATGATAATAATAATAATAATAACAATAATAATAATGACAATGATAATAATAATGATAATAATAATAATAATAATAATAACAATAATAATAATGATGATGATGATAATAATAACAACAACAATAATAATAATAATAATAATAATAATAATAATAATAATAATAATAATAATAATAACAATAATGGTAATAATAATTATAATAATAACAGTAGTTGTAGTAAGAATAATAATGATACAATGATAATCATACAGCGCATATCCATGCACTACAGCACGCTCTATGCGCTATAAACTCTTGTTACCTCACCAGACCCTAGATGACACAACTATTCTCCCTACCCGGGAAGCATACTGTGCAAACTGCAGATTTGGGGCTCTCGTGGCCTAGAGGTTAAGGTGTTGTCCTCTCATTCATAAGGTCCCGGGTTCGAATCCGGGTAGCGACCGAAAAATTTTCTTCTCTAAATTTGTCTCCTTTCACCTCATTTCCTGCTCTCTAGCAATGTTCTATCGTCTGTTTTCGTCTCCTCTTTCTGCCCCCCCCCCCTCACCTCCTTTGTCCCTTCCTCTGGGCTCCTGATTCTTTCTGCAGCCTTTCTACTGCTACTCCTTCGCTTCTTCCTACTGCTGTCTTTCAGCCACACCCCTGATCTTCAGGTAGGAAAGATCTACACCTAGCCTTCTCGGACAAGGGCGAAAAATCTCGGAGGTCCCGTGTGCAAGTTGCGCACGTTTAAGATCCCTTGGTGGTCTAAAATCGATAAGAGTAGGCTTCGGCCGCCACCCGGGCAAAATTCAAAATTTCCTACCAACAGAAAATATTAGGAGTGTCCCGCGCGCTCATATGACCGTATGCAGTTGCGAGCGCCGTGAAACAGTTTACAAAAACAAAAAACCCCCAAAAAACTGCAGATTTCACGCGCTAAAACACTAACAAACTGATAAGATTTTTCACTGTCTATAGCTAAGTACCCATTTCCACATGGATGAAGAGAGAAAATTCGTGAAAAGCGCCTTTCTTAAGGACACAGCATCGAGCCCCTGACAGGATTCGAACCCACGACCTTACGGTCCGCGAGCCTAATCACTAGGCCAACGACTAGGAGAGAGAGAGAGAAAGAAGACAAGAAATATGAATGCCCTACTTCTGCACCCGAGTGCACTACGAGAAAACAATGTATCTAAATAGCTTGTAAGTGTGTCAGTCTACCACTTTATCGCACTTCTATAGAATTAATACTGCCCCTACTAAGTCGTTTGTGATCAAACCATGAAAACTGTAGCAACTCCACATCACCCAAACATTCTCAATCTCTTCCTTGGCCATTCTTATAAAGTTCGTAAACACAATTTTGTAAACTGGATCCCCTCTCTCGCATGTAAGAAGAAATATTTTGAAAGAACAAAAATGACGCCCCCTCCCCCTTCCACTCTTTCCCCTTTCTCCACACCTCCGCCCACCCCTCTACATAAGGGCACTACTGGCCTCACCTCGCACAGACACCTTTGGGATGCTCAAGCTCTTCTTTGGCGCTACCTTTGAAGACGAAGAGCTCCTTTCCGTGTTGGTCAACGCAGGTCAAAGCTTTGCCTTCTCTGTCCGAGACCAGCAGCTTGTCGTACAGATTAGAGATGTACTGTGGCACCTAAGATAGGCCAGAGAAAGGGAAACTCAAATATGTAGGACATGTACACACACACACATACACACACACACACACACACACACACACACACACACACACACACACACACGCGCGTGCGCGCACACTCTCTCGGGCGGGGGGGGGGAGACAAGAGAGGTAATTGAGAATTGT
>NW_004797335.1:1374557-1381848 GCF_000002075.1 Aplysia californica | reverse complement strand
TATATATACTCTGTCACATTTTTAAGTATACACATTTTAAAGCTCAATTTTTTAAAAACTCATGCTAACAATTACTTTCAAATTTTCACACCGAGTACGTGAAATACCTGTCACTGGCGAGTTGTTTTTCAGATTTCTTAACGCGCAAGTGGTTTTGTTACTGCATGCGTGTTACATGTTTTGTGGGTTTTTTAAAATAACTCATTCCAGGGATTTTATTTGTTTAAAAAAGAAGTACACATCAAAGCTTAGTCATTTTTGCAACATTTCGCCAGTGACAAAATTTGTGTTGTCTAAGTCTAAGTTTCATGATGCCACGCCAAAGAGAAAATGTGCGAAATTAGCTTTTTGGAATGATCAGTATATAGTTGTCTCCTTATCCAGTGCTGCAAGACATTTTAATCTAACAAGAAGACCTGTGTACGTAACAATGGGTCGCGAGAGATCAACCGAATCACCAAAGGATCGACCCTGTCGACTTGAGAGAAGAAAAACTATTCCAAGAGAATATACAGTACCCCTGTTGCATCTAATGAATCGTTTCCAAACAGCAAGACAAACCAGAGATGAGTTGAAAAAACATGTGACAACACCAGCCTCAGACACTTCCTCAACTTGAGATAGCATTGCAGTGCAGCGAATGATTGATTCCATGCGGCAACGATATCAGGCCGTCATCAATGCAAGGGGACATCATACGCGCTACTGATCGTGCTACTTTTGTAGACCACCCCCACACTATTGTAAGTCGTGAATAAACCTGTTTCGTTAACTGTCGGTATTGTTTGTTATTTTTTTAGTTTTTTAAAATTGATTGAATTAGCATTCCTGAAATTTTAAAGAATATCGGCTCATGGTGAAACTAGCTATTTTCATTTTAACACAGTGTATACTTAAAAATGTGACAGAGTATATATATATATATATAGTCGCTTTTAAGCACAATTTATCCCGATAAATGCTATTTTGAGAAAATCGAAGTAAAGTTTTTGTCCCATGTTCACCTTTTTCAAAAGATGGGAGAGTTTTCTCTATAACCAAACAAATATACACTCCAATGAAATAAAACTTCTCCTATATGTGGGGCAATGCCGACTTATGGTGTAGGTCAAGATTTCGTAGCCCGCTTGTCCTTAAAAGTGTCATATACATATATATATATATATATATATATATATATATATATATATATATATATATATATATATATATATATATGATATATATATACTAATGCACACGCACTCATACACACGTACCTACGCAAACACGTAGGTACGTTCACCAACCAACAGGACAACAATGAACCCCTGACCTTAAAGAGCGGGTCACCACTGGCGTTCATCTCTATTGACCTCAACAGCCGGCCTGTGATGTCCACGATATCCACAGTGGGCGGGAACTTGCAGGTCAGCGCCAGGTTGATGGGGCTCAAGGCGGTAACTGACCAGTAGTCTTTACGAGTCCTCACAGTGGACTGAAAGGCGTTGTTTAGGTTTTTTTAGTTTAAGTTTTACGGCACTTGCAAATCCATAAGGTCATATAAGTGTCGAAGATTAGAGGTGTTGCAAGAGAGTAACAAACATTTTATAAAAGGAGGGGAGATAGAGACAATAGATTTTTTTTAATAGAAAAGAAGGAGCAAACAATACCAGAGCCCTTGCCAACCACTCACTGGAAAGACGTTGAGGGTACTTTTGTAATTTAAAGTCGTGAAGAAAAATACTCGGCATCATCATAATCACTGGTAACAACAACATTATCACAAAGAGTCGAAAAACTATCAACGGCCTTGAAGATAAAGGCGCCCAATGACGTTGCTGATTTTTGGCCAACTTATGAAATTGTAGTGGTTTACTGATTAGTGACGTTCAGCCATTTCTGCGTTAAAAAAAACAACACAAAATACATTAATTCAGAAACCTTTCATTCATGTTACAAGTAAATTGACTTTGAAAACATGAAAATAGTGAAGCCTATGGCAATTTTCAACAAAAAACAGAGCTTTTTTTTCAAAACAGTATTATGGTATAGTATTTTACCTACGACTTTTAAAATTCTTTATCCATTCTGCAGAAACTTTCAGAAAACGTTTAATGTATTCAAACAAAGGTGCAAACTGCAGATTGTTAGTAAATTAACAAATATTTGATGTACAACAGATTATGTAACACAAGCTAGGTCGCAAATTATTATATACCAGCTGGGTACACGTTAAAAGAATCGTCGATCATCAAGTCACTGGAAATACTGCGCACGGCTAGTGAACGGAAACATCACTTGTTTACAATGGCGTCTTAGAAGATGGACTTTCCCAAGATTAGATCTAAACGAAACTAGTGAAACACTGAAAATTAAACTTCAGTGACTTCAGGCTGCTCAATAAAACTGTGCAAACGTTAATGATTCTGAACCACTATTAATTTTGTTAAATTCGAAAGTGCAGTGGTTCGGAAGTTTTACGCGACGAAAGTGACGAACTTTCACAAATGTAATATGTATATTGATGTCAGTAACATTCCAAATAGTTTGTCTTTAAAATTTAAACATGCCCGGGAACCCTCCTGTACAACATTTTGTCATAAGCAGAGGTGCACTCTCACTACGTTGGGGGAAATTTGGTGGATAAATAAAAAGCTAAATAAATACAACAAAAATCCTTAGTGATATATTTCATCTTGCTAATTTTCAATATGGCCTCAGTTTCCAAGCAACTGCTGCAGACAAGCATACATCAAAGTCTATGTAAAGATCTCGCTACATTATACATCAAAGTCTATGTAAAGATCTCGCTACAATATCTAAAACGTGTAAATTATATGTAAATAGATTTTATATCAGGTTTTTAGTTTTGAAAATGGGTCTCTGTGATCGTTCTACCCCAAAGGGCCAGAGGCAACACCAATAACATTCAAACAACAACAACAACAACAACAACAACAACAACAACAACAACAACAACAACAACAACAACAACAACAACAAACACAACAAGAGCAACAGCCACGAAAGTAGCAACATCAGAGAAAGCAGCAACAGCAGCAGTAATAGTGGTAATAAGAACAGTATACATACTGGCATTACTTTACTTTTACTTTTTCATCCTCTGGCATTAGTTATCCAAAAATGAAATATGTTTTTAGTAAGAGTTTTACCTCACTTGCAACACAATAAGGTCACATTGTACATATGGGACGAAGATTAAGTGTGTTACAAGACAGTAACAAATACAAACAGGAGAGATAAGGACGATCGATAATAAAGGAAAACAGAAGCTGCAAAAACCCGTATGATTCGAGAAGCAATGACACACACACACACACACACACACTCACACACACACAAACACACACACACACACACACACACACACACACACACACACACACACTCACCCAATCCCCACCACACACACACACACTCACACACACACGATCCCCCCCACAAACACACAAACACACACAAACACACACTACACACACACCCACATAGACACACACACACACACACACACACGCACACACACACACACATACATACACACACACACTCACACACACACACACACACACACACACACACACACACACACACACACACACGTAGAACTGAAATAATTCGATTCGATTCTATGTGGTGATTCTACTTCCAAATGCTTTTCTCACCTGTAAGTGAAGGTCCTCAGTCTTTGTGATGATGTAAACACATTGATGTCCTGTCACAGCAATCACGTTCACCTGGAACAGTTTTTACGAACTTATCTGATCTATCTTGTGACGTAAGAAATGTCGATTGAAACTTTAATGTTCACGTTTCTCTACTTTTCATGATCTATATCTTTGCGACGTCCATGTTTAAGTGGGATATCGTAAAACAATTAATCCTCTGCCAGATTCTCTTCTCTCCCTGTTTCTTTTTTCCCTTGCTGTTTTTGCCCGATCCACACTGCCATCCCCTTCTCCCAAATAAATTGAAATAATCCCCCATAATAAGGAGAAATTAGTAATAATAAAACCTAAAGAAAATATAGTTTAAAAAAGAAGAATGGAAAGCAGAGAAAATAACAATTCCATTGATACTACAACATTATGCTTTTCTTAACAAAAATGTTCACATTTATTTTTCCTTCTTTGGACTCGTACTTCCAGCTTGCGTATACCGGGTCAATTTTCACATTCCCTCGTTTATAACAACACCGTGCTTTCTCTGACTTTATAATAATAATAATAAATAGCATTTGTATAGCGCACATCACCGCTCAACAGCCGGCTCTATGCGCTTTACACTATATTATTACCCCAGCAGACCTTAGAACATTCCGAAACATTCTCAGCTTCCCAGGAAGCATACAGATATCAGCAGCTGATTAAGCGCTCAAACACTAACAAACTGACAAGATCTTTCGCTGTCTATAGCCGGGTACCCATTCCCACCTGTGTGAAGTGAGGGCAATTCATTTAAAGCGCCTTTCCCAAGGACACAACGTCGGGCCCCTGACAGGATTCAAACACACGACCTTACGGTTGCGAGTTCGAGAGCCTAAACACCAGGCCACCAACTTCTCACTTATACTCAGTGCACACTGCCAGTCGGAAACATTAAGATTTGATAGAGTCGGGGCCAGTCTGATATTCCTTCACAGAGAGGCAAAAGCAACACATTTGGCACAAAACGACTGAATTCAACTTAATTCAACAAAAGTTACCTGTGACCTTTGAAATCAAACACGTTTACTTTTCAAGGTCCTGAGTCGAACCGGTCGTCTATTGCCAAAATAGCAGCCTTTGCCCCTCTGTGAAGAAAAATATGACTGGCCCTGACTGAATCAAATGAATCTGATTAGTAACATGCACTCGGCACTACACATCACCGTATCAACCAGTAAGTAAGAACAAACCTGCAATTTGGTGGTGCCCCAAGGCTGCGTCTTCAGAGCCAGTTTGACAACCCTGGGGTCTCCAGCGTCTGTGATACTGGCCATTTTCAGACACTTATTCTTGTTGTCCGTGGCGATCAAGGAGCCGTCTTCTAGTAGCAGGATGTCTTTGATCACAGGGTCCTCCAGGTCTTCAGGCATGCGCAGAGAAAGCTGTAACAATAACACAACTTAAATGTTAAAGCAGTAGTCGAATTTTGGATAAAAGTAAAGATTAGCCCTCCACTTAGAACTCTTTGTATTAGTGCGCAACGTCTGGGATCACGTTGAGGTCACGGTTGGGGGGGGGGGGGTTCCAGCAAAAATTTAAAAAATCGTACAGAAACAGCAGGCTGTGACAAAACCCAGTCATTGAAGGAAGTGAAAACATCATTATGTACTTGTCGGTATGACGGGGAGTTTCACTTATCTTAAGAAATAGGGGAGATGTCAAATAAATAATAGCCACAAAACGTTTTTAGAAATCACTATTTAGACATTTACTTTGCTAAAGATTTATTTTTAAAACGTACCTGCTTTGTCTTGAAGGCTATGACGTGTCCACTGGCATCAGAGCCAATCATTTCGACCATCTGTACAAACGTGTTGACGACACCTTCCTCCACGTTCACCGAGCTGCGGAAAGGTGTGAGGTCATGGCCCTCGGGATCCCGACACAGTCTGTACAGATGATTGTACTGCTCATCGGAGAGAAAAAGGTCCAGAAAATAAAGAAGGAATTTTTTGGGTTCAATTATAGTTAGTAAATGTTTTACGACATTTGCAACACAATTTGGTCCGTATAAGTACCGACGATTAGAAGTGTTTTACAGTTTCAAGCGAATAGCACACAAAAAAGGAGGAGAGATAAGGACGATACATGTTTGATAGGAAAGAAGGAGCAAACCACACTAGAGCACCCGCCTAACACCCACATGAGGGAAATAATATTGTGACAGATGATAAATCGAGGGTGTGGGAAAACAAAATTATCACATCTCAAGAAATGCAACTTTTCAGGCGGGACCAACATCTGAATAACTCTGCAAGCTCAAGCTTTTATGATATTGTTTACCGGCATCTGAGATTTGCGGTCAGATGCTCCGCTTTAGCTCGCAAAAGACCTTAGTTCGATTCTTGTTTAGTGAAAATTTTTATCGAGTACCTTGGTCTTTCTTCTGGGATATTGTATTATCCCTCTCAGCCCAGGTTAGTCCTAACTGGCAGGATCGAAGCCCACCCAAAGAATTCTCCAAATTGTATTGGTGGGGCCTTAAAAACAATTACATTAGAACATTAATATTCTTTTCCCTCGTATTATTTCTCGGCCTTTAGTTAAGGTTTTAGCAATGCGTTTTTGGCGAACAGTGCACTAGATGGTTCGTGGCGATCAAGAAGCCATTTTCTAGTAACAGAACGTCTTTGATCACAAGGTTACTACATTTTACTGTTTTGTTTTTATTGATTGAGTAGGTGTTGGCCTATCGACTCAATTTTGGTCATGTAAGTGCCAGTGTTTTGTTTTGATTTGTTTTTACGGAGGAAGAAGCTCACCTGGTCAATGAGTATGTCACCAGATGTGGCTACGTCGTAGTCCGTTCCACACTCTTCCATCCAGGAGAGCAGGGTTTTCACGTTCTTCATAGCCGCAAGGAAGGACACGGATTGGTCTGCCATAGTTTCTATCTGTAGGCCGTCTGAAATATACAAGAGTGGTATGTTTCTTTGGGTAAAGAGAAGCACAGAGATACGATAGCAGCCATAGATAGCATCCATAGTTTCTATCTGTTGGCCATCTTAAATATACAAGAGTGGTATGTTTCTTTGGGTAAAGAGAAGCACAGAGATACGATAGCAGCCATAGATAGCATCCATAGTTTCTATCTGTTGGCCATCTTAAATATACAAGAGTGGTATGTTTCTTTGGGTAAAGAGAAGCACAGAGATACGATAGCAGCCATAGTTTCTATCTGTTGGCCATCTTAAATATACAGGAGTGGTATGTTTCTTTTGGGTAAAGATAAGCACATAGATACGATATCAGCCATAGTTTCTATCTGTTGGCCATCTTAAATATATGCAAGAGTGGTATGTTTCTTTCGGTAAAAAGAAGCACATCCACACAATAGCTGTCATTTAGAGCGGGAAAAGGCACGGCAGAAAGACACTGACAACAGAGGGAAAGGTAAGAAATAGGATCTACCAGTGGCACCTTCCAATCACTCGCTAAATAAGAGTTGACATCATTGGGGAAATCTATTACCTTTCAAAGTTTAAAAATAGCGTTACAAGGAACACACTGTTTTTACTTTGACGTATTCATCATGTTTTGTTACGTCACCATCTCATGGTCAGTCAGTTGATCTAAAACTGACA
>NW_004797335.1:1370562-1374457 GCF_000002075.1 Aplysia californica | reverse complement strand
ACCTGGTCAATGAGTATGTCACCAGATGTGGCTACGTCGTAGTCCGTTCCACACTCTTCCATCCAGGAGAGCAGGGTTTTCACGTTCTTCATAGCCGCAAGGAAGGACACGGATTGGTCTGCCATAGTTTCTATCTGTAGGCCGTCTGAAATATACAAGAGTGGTATGTTTCTTTGGGTAAAGAGAAGCACAGAGATACGATAGCAGCCATAGATAGCATCCATAGTTTCTATCTGTTGGCCATCTTAAATATACAAGAGTGGTATGTTTCTTTGGGTAAAGAGAAGCACAGAGATACGATAGCAGCCATAGTTTCTATCTGTTGGCCATCTTAAATATACAGGAGTGGTATGTTTCTTTTGGGTAAAGATAAGCACATAGATACGATATCAGCCATAGTTTCTATCTGTTGGCCATCTTAAATATATGCAAGAGTGGTATGTTTCTTTCGGTAAAAAGAAGCACATCCACACAATAGCTGTCATTTAGAGCGGGAAAAGGCACGGCAGAAAGACACTGACAACAGAGGGAAAGGTAAGAAATAGGATCTACCAGTGGCACCTTCCAATCACTCGCTAAATAAGAGTTGACATCATTGGGGAAATCTATTACCTTTCAAAGTTTAAAAATAGCGTTACAAGGAACACACTGTTTTTACTTTGACGTATTCATCATGTTTTGTTACGTCACCATCTCATGGTCAGTCAGTTGATCTAAAACTGACACTGCGCATTTTGGAAAAGTTTGGATTATATATTAGTAGACGACACAATGATTAAGAAAAGTAGAGACTTGAAAAAAATATGTACTGAAATCAATTAAAGAAATTTATAATGGAACCAAAGTACAATATGAATGTCCCCACGGCGTGTGTGGTGTATTAATCAGATCTTCACATTGCCTGCGATTGATCAGTGTTCGAATCCCGTGTTGGGAATATATTATTATTATTATTATCTGATATATCTTGCAGATTATTCCCATGTAACACGTGGGATACAATGTCTCTGTAGACACTGAGACAGACGCCAAATGAATACACAGCAGCCGCTGCGTTTATGTGTTAATGAGGTGGAGTCTCAGTTTTGGTTTTAATAAGAATCTAATGGCATTTTCAGCACAAATGGTGAGGCAGCGCAGTGGAATCAGGCTCTATCAATTTTTGGGCGTAGAGAGTTATTGGTATCGTCTTAAAGCTTGTTTACTTGTCTTTATTTGGATGAAAAAAATATCCATTTATCTCGAATACAAGACTTTATGCAGTTGCGTAAAACCCAAAGCTAAACTAAAAAAAACAACTTACTTCTCTTCGACTTTTCCCTCATTGAGTCAAGTAGATGCTTCTTCCTGGCGTCAATGGCTTGCTGTATTTTGGCGAAAGCATTCTCTATCTCATTGATCTTCTGTTCGTTGCTGTCCACCATGCGCGATTTTCGCTCTTTGAGGGCGGTGCTTTTCTGTTCTTGAATGTCTATAACTGCTGGGATTTTACTTCTAACCTATACAGTGAGAAAAAAGAAATTTTAAAGATATATTTATCTCCTTTCGTGAGAAATATTTTTTCTTTCACTTATATATGCACATCAATAGTTCAATAAACGATTTAAACATATTGTATCGTCGTCATCATCATCATCATCATCATCATCATCATCATCATCATCATCATCATCATCTTCATCATCATCATCATCATCATCATCATCATCATCATTTTACTGCTGTTATCAAATTCCCGTTTTGTGAACTCGTTTTCGTCGCTTAAACTTACTTGAAAATATCCATACAGCTTTTTTACGAAAATAGTTCTTCGACAAATTATTTAGAACGACAGTAAAAGCGCTTTAAAGCTCACCTTATTTAACTTTTCGTTGATATCTTTCGCCACTTTGTTCAGAGGGCGTGTCCTACAATTCCGGTGAGATTCGTCGGCGCAGGTATGGCACACCACCTGACCCGCCTCTGCCCTGCGGGAGGAAATAAAACATTCTCAGGAAATATAGTACATTCATGAGAATATTGTATGGTTACAGGAAAACTATGTTTTACCGAACAAGTGATACATCTAAGAGAAAATAGAACATTTCAAGAAAATTATACCTTTTTCGAGAAATAATTCATTTACGAGAATTATTTTAAAAAACACCATTTACAAGGAACTAATACTTTCTCGAAAATATTATACTTTCACTTTCACGAGGAAAATATTATTGTACTTACAGGACAATAAAACTTTTTCAAGAAAATAATGCATTTACGAGGAAAAAAATATTTTCTTGAGAAAATTGTACATCTACGAAAAACTAATACACTTTCAAGAAAATAATTTATCAACGAAAAGACGATGCGCTTGCAGTATAGAACTTAAAATCATCAATTCTTTGCATGTTGTTGAATGGTTACACGGTGTGTCAACAGAGGCTGTTCTTAAAACTACCAATCTTAGTTAAAATTACACACTGCACAGTGTACATAAAACAAACGTGAAGCAGGCATAAATTTGGTGTCGAAACGCTCAGAATTTTATAAAAAATCTATTAATATTAATTGAAGAGAAAAGTGGTTCAACTTGGCTCTATATTATGTTTTCACAAACAAATTAATCAAGCGGGCTAACCCAGATTTTGGGGTTTCCAGAAATCTTGACCTATACCAAAAGTATGCATTGCCCTTCCTATAGGAGAAGTTTGGTTTCATTGGTGTGTATATTTGTTCGGCTATAGAGAAAACTTCCCTTGAGCTTTAAAGAAACTGAACAAGGGTCCAAAAACTTTCCCTTCGATTTGCTCAAAACAGCATTTTTCGGGATAGCCCCCTTGTGCTTAAAAGTGACCATATAAGACTCCGTCATGCGTCACTTTTCAATGTGGCGTATAGCAGAGTTACGCTATGCTATCCTTGAATTACAAAGTTCAATCTGCCCAATACATAGCTTTGATAAATTTGACGTTAAATATTTTGAGTTTCGCAACCTGTCAAGCTTTTTCGAATGCAATTCTTGGAATATCCTGATAACGACTCCGAAAAAAATCTTACGATTTTGACAGAGCAGATAGAAGGTCCTAGTAACTCAAAAAACGGCAAAAATTATGCCAGAGAATGTTGTCATTCTATGGTAGTGACCGAGCAGTCACGTCAGCGAAGTGCCTTAAAACCGCGGACGACGGACACACACGGCCAGAATGTTCTTGTCTCTTTCTTGTTTGGGATAATAATATTAATTTGTACAGTTCTCCTCCAACGATCTGAACTGGATATTATAATAAATAGCAAATCCAGCCAACCAAACCAAACCAAACCAAACCAAACCAAACCAAACTAAACCAAACCAAACCAAACCAAACCAAACCAAACAAAACAAAACAAAACCGAACCAAACCAAACCAAACCAAACCAAACCAAACCAAACCAAATCCAACTATACCAAACCCAACCCAACCAAACCAAAGCAATGGTCTCACCTGGGTGTACTCATAACTGACACATTGGAAGACTCCGACAAGGACGAGGAGGCAGGCTTGGGTGTGACTTGATTGGTCTGACAAAAGACTTCTAAGGGACGGTCCTGGTGTATAGTGCAATACAGTCTGCGCTTGGTCATTATGTCCTTGGCGTTGAGACTTTGTATTTTTACGATGGAGTGACCCTGTATTTTAAGAGAAATTTTAAAGCTTCATATTAATTGTGAGCACACTGCAAATGACTTTCAAATGAATGAATGAACGAATGAATGAATGACTGAATGAAAGGATGGATGAATGAATGTATGAACGGATGAATGAATGAATAGGCGTAAATGGATAGATAGATAGATAGATAGATAGATAGATAGATAGATAGATAGATAGATAGATAGATAGATAGATAGATAGATAGATAGATAGATGGATAGATA
>NW_004797335.1:1367046-1369302 GCF_000002075.1 Aplysia californica | reverse complement strand
GAAGTGGGACCAAGAGGAAACGAGTCGGGTGTTACAGTGACAGGCAGTTTTTTTTAATGGTATTATTGAAAGCCCTTCCCCAGGCTTGCATTAAGGAAAAGGAAAGGGTTTACTTTCAGAAAGAATAAGTTATCAGCTTCGTATCGTAATACAAAACTATAACCCCCCCCCCCCCACCACCCCCAAGGACAACGAGCTTTGTTTCACACATTACAAGGGAAGCGTTCTTTTGTTGCTGTTTTTGTTTTCCAACTCGGGAGGGGGGGGGGGGGACGACAGGTGTGTGGAAGGATGAAGTACTAAGATTGAAAGATCAGAAATGTGGACAACTTACCGGCCCCTCTACTGCTCTCACAAATGAAGCAGTTGTGCTTGCTTTCCACTTGTTTGCCGGCCTGTATCATTCGCTGGAGGAATATGTCACTGCGGTACTGGTCCGCCCACTCGTCTCTCGGCCTGTTGGGGTATAGTTTAGTTTTAGTAAGAGTTTTACGGCACTTGCAACCAGTGGCAAAGCGTCTATATAATCAAATAATCACTGCTTCCCTTCCTAATTTTAAAACATTGTTTCTGTCAAATTCACCCATAAACGTAAACCTCATAAATTAAATGTAAAATGACGTTCATAATCAACAATGAACAGATATAGAAATTCATTCGTAGCAACTGCACTGAGGTTACTGAACACACAGTGCTACAAATGAAACAGAGAGAGAGAGAGAGAGAGAGAGAGAGAGAGAGAGAGAGAGAGAGAGAGAATGAATGTGTTACGGAGCGGGTTGTCCCAGCCCGTGAGACATGTATTTACTTGGCAAAATGTCCTGTCTTGTTGTGCGTTTGCGTGAGTGCACCTTTAAGTCTAACCTTTGTAACGTCTACTGCCATTGTTAACGACCAAGACAAATTTCTCCCTGCGAGATGAATAAAGATTGTCATTGTCATTGTCATTGTATGCCTGACATTAAAAACGATTTCACGGCCACAGAAATAGCCTGCTCACCCCTATCGGGCCACTCCATAAGCAGTCGCAAGCTTTGATTAAGTAAGCTTAAAGTGAGGCTGGAAGAGTCTACCAATAGAGGTGAAGGGAACATGTGCATAGCAGTCAAAACTGTTTCATTGCCACCTATACCCTGTTCACCCCTTTGCGGCCACAGTTATAATCAATCACAAGCCCTGATTATGTAAGCTTACTAACACCTCACAAATATGAGGGGAACTAACTCCTAATAATCTCTTGACTGCTGCAAGTGCTTGTTTTTTTTCTTCGACTTTTTACCGTCCTATAATCAGATCGTGACCTCGATTATGACACCAGCTCCTGGCCGCGAAAGGCTAGACAAAAACAGCCAAATGTGAAATTTAAAAAATGATAATTGTCATGTTCTACCAAAGAGTTAGACTCACTGGTAGATCTATAACATATTTATCTAATACTGACATCTCTGCTTCTTTGCTTTGTGTTTGTGTATTCACATCTAAAGTTAAATTTACTTTTAGTTGGAATTGATATTTAATAAGGTACTTTCCGGATTATTTTGGCGGTTGAACATACATTGTACAATATGAATTCCGGATTTGTTATCATTCACAACTCAGAGTTGCCGCCTCGAGTAAGATTATTGTGTGATATCTACAGGCCATATCTGGTCCCGTTTCACTTTGATTACCCTGTCAAACAAGTCAGCCTTCACCCCTGCTTGCAACACAATACGGTCATATTATAAGTGCCGAAAAATAGATGTGTTACAAGAGAGTAACATACACAGAAAGGAAGGAGGAGAGAAAAAGTCGATAGTCGTTTGATAGGAAAGTAGGAGCAAACCACACCAGAGCACCCGCCAATCACCCACTGTTGGGGTATAAGAAGCAGAGGTACTTGTATGTCAATAAGGAAAAGACAAAATGCAGTTTCTGGAACACTTGAAACATAAAGGCCTTGAACGTCCAGCTCAACCTGGCAAAATTTCAAGGAAAACGAGGCAGGAGTACCCACAGAGCAACCTGCTTGAAGGGCCTAAAAATAGTATTATAGAACGTGACATATAGAGCGTAGCGGACATATTATACTATGACTGATCAGAAGCAGACTAATGTCAGTAAGAAGAAGAAGAAGAAGAAGAAGAAGAAGAAGAAGAAGAAGAAGAAGAAGAAGAAGAAGAAGAAGAAGAAGAAGAAGAAGAAGAAGAAGAAGAAGAAGAAAAAGAAGAAGAAGAAGAAGAAGAAGAAGAAGAAGAAGAAGAAGAAGAAGAAGAA
>NW_004797335.1:1365172-1366840 GCF_000002075.1 Aplysia californica | reverse complement strand
TAATAAATAAATAAATTGATTATTTAAATCATAACAACAACAATAATACAGAATTATGCCGAAGTGGAAAACGTTACCTGTAAGGATCTGGAATCTTCATCTTGTTGTAACAGACGAGACATGCGATGAAATCGTCCTTGACCGTGGTCTCGATGTGGGTCCGCAGGCATAGCTTGCACAGGCGGGAACAACACAACACTTTGGGGTCGTTGAACGGTCCGTGGCAGTAGCTGCACTCCATCCTACTACACACAAAGAAAATACATATTTTAAAAAATGTATTGACGTTAACGAAAAGTAATTACCATCACATTGGCTAGTGGGGAACTTTTCTTTTTTTCATTCATCTCTTAACCCTATCCGTACGTCGTGTTTTACTATCGTATCCATACGACGTGGGGAAGTCTGTGCCACCACTTTACAAAGAGGAAATTTACTCGTTAATCCGATCCGTACGTTTTGCTTAGCAGTCTGTCAAAATGATTTTTTTAGGAGAAATGCTGAAAGTTTCAAAGAGATCTTCGTCCAAGAAGTATTCTAAAATGTGAAGAATACAACCGCAGGGGTACAAAATGACCTCAGGGCGTCACTCTCTGTAGTGCGGAGGCTGCAGTTTGCCGCACACCCACCCGGCTCCGGTAGAGCTTTGGGTCTCTCTGCCCAGGGTTTGTCCAATATTTCCTTCTAACTGAAATGGGGACTTGAGATATATGGTCGCTTTTAAGAACAAATGGGCTATCCCGAAAAATATTGTTTTGAGAAAACCGAGGGTAAAGTTCAGTTTCTTTAAAAGACAAAGAGAGTTTTCTCTATAACAAAACACATATACGCACCAATGAAACCAAACTTCTCCTATAGGTAGGACAATGCCCACTTTTGATGTTGGTCAAGATTTCTAGAAACCTCCGAAATCTGGGTTAGCCCGCTTGTCCTTAAAAATGACCATATAAATATATTATGTTCTTTTTCTACTTATCTATTGAATAACTTTTACTTTTTTGTCCCCCTTTTCCGCAAGGTGTCGATTGTTTGACGTGGGTCAGGTGCATTGCTTCTCGGATCGTCATATTATTGTGACTTTGAAGGGTCTCTTTGTCTCCTTCGATCCACTTTTTCTACTTATCAAACGTTCAAAAAAGAAATCATCTTGATTTTTTTTAATGGGCGATGGAGGGGGTGCGAGTTTTTAGCTAGTTTTCACATTTTTTCTACGTTTCTTTCTTTTCACGTAGTTGTTTTACGCCCCTTTGACACAATTTAGATAATTTAGGAGAGAGCCTTCCGACCTTGCCTGGCTGGGCTGAGAGGAATACAATGTCCCAGCAGTCAGTCCGAGGTACTGGACAAAAATATTTCTTGCCACTCTAGAATCGAACTCAGGTCTCCTTCATGCGACAGCAAAACGCCAAAAGAACAAACCACATACGCCTGTATTTTCTGGTTATATGTTTGAGGCCTTCCCAAAGTCCAAACGATGTGGAGCAGCAGATACTAACCATATGACATATTCATATTTCATAAATATATTGTGATATCATAAAGCTACATGCCCCCTATCCCAACTCACCGTTACAAATATCCCACGCAGGAAAAAAACAGGAAGTGGACTGTGAAGAACGCTTACACCAAACCATTCAAGACTGGAAAGGGTTTAAACGGCCACTTCAC
>NW_004797335.1:1359084-1361670 GCF_000002075.1 Aplysia californica | reverse complement strand
ACATGTATATTACACATATACTAACAGTAACAGAATGTCCGGGATTTGGAGAGACTCTAAAGAAATATTTTTAATGTACATAATCAAAAGATCTGTTCTCTGTCATATAGGTACTGCTAATTTTAATGAAATATAAATTGTTGGTTTTCAACTGAAATTGTTATCGTGGAATTTTTAAACCTCGTAGAGCTGTGCACTGTTGTGAATGCAACCAGCTTGTGTTTCGCGCGTTCATATGCCCATATGCAGTTGCGAGCGCCGTATAACGGACCTCGCTCAGTTTAGCGAACTGAAATATTCCTGTACCAAGGCTTTTACCAAAGAGCACTGGTAAAACAGTAGAGACGGGAAGAAGTTCAATCAACCTCTTATTTTTTTTACAAATTTGCATACTAATTTTGATCCGTCAGCGCCATGGAAACAGGCGTTCGTCATATTTAGAGCATATCG
Source organism: Aplysia californica (assembly GCF_000002075.1). Lineage (NCBI taxonomy): Eukaryota > Metazoa > Mollusca > Gastropoda > Aplysiida > Aplysiidae > Aplysia > Aplysia californica. The sequence continues at coordinate 1,361,220 of NW_004797335.1, read as the reverse complement.
AGTTATTGATAATATCGTACAGCTTGTTCTTTTGGCTTGCTTTTAATTATAAAAACAACGTCTATCTTAAACAGAAGTAGAGATAATTGTAATTGAAGGAGGTGGGTGTGGTGCTATCAGCGAAACGATTAACGAAAGAATAGCCTCCAAAACTTGGTGACTTCCAAAGCTTGAGATTCCTTGGAAACTGGAAAGATACTTTATTGTGCCTTTAGTCTGTGAATCATAGTAAAATTCTACATAGAAAAGTATCTTTAAATGACCAAAAATGGCATTGAGCCAAAAGAAAAATTAATGAAAATAGACTAAAGGGCGGAAAAAGTCGAGGGTTTTTTTATTTCCTAACTTTGGTGATGACCGTATTTCACCATGATGCCGTACATATTATTTTGGAAGCCAGCTGCTTTGACTTTGGTGGTTGTGTATTTGACACTGCACCCCGGAGACACACGACAAAACACCTTCTCCTATTGATAGTCGAACAGGCGCACTCATATGACCTTACGCAGTTGCGAAGGCCGTAAAACCCTGTACTACTACTACATAGTCGAATAGGCGTCTTTTGCGTCTAAGGCAAAACAGAGCTGAAAAATTTCACAACAGATATGTGGTTACTTTGCCATATGTGAGGCAGCGTGGTGGAATCAGGCTGTCGTCAATTTTCGGGCATGTAGAGTTATTGGTATCATCTTAAAGCTTGTTTACTTGTGTTTATTTGGATGAAAAAAATATCCATTTATCTTGAATATAAGTCAAGATATTTGCAAATGAAGGAGGTGGGGGTCACCTGTTTTCAAAGGTTAAATTTGTGAGAAAATGGCCGCCAAAGATTAGTTATTTCCTTAGCTTAAGAGTCCGTGGTAACTGAATATTTACATTTTTTGTTCTTTTAATTAACGTTTTTCAGAAAAATCAACACAAAAATGAGTTCTTTAATGAGAATGAAAGGTGTTGAGCAAATAAACAATTGATAAAAATTCACAAACCAGCAGAAAAAATGCAAGTTTCTTCATTTTGATTATTTTGACGAGAGCCTGATTCCACCACGCTGCCTCACATATGTGGATTTAATTGCGTAATGGGGTTTTTTCATTCCAAGATTACGCTTTGATCTCTGTATAGCTGTCAATACTCAGAAGTGCACTAGATTTCAATTCTTGTTGCACGACAGCATATTTTACATACAGTACTGCACATTGTTTGATGGCCTGATCGACATTGTTTGATAAGTTATTTCTGCTTACTCCGAGACATTTAGCACATAAATTAGTTCTACCATGACGGCGCCAATGGTGTCGCGACCTCAGTGCTTTCTTGACCTATCTCCATTTTTAATAACAGTGAAAACAGTTCATAACAAAGAGTGAGGTTAAGAAGAAGGCCCATTCTCACTGTAAAAAAAATGGAAATATACGACAAGAAAGCACTGAGGTCGCGGTGTATCGAGTATCTCCGTCTGTCGGCTAGAACGTTGTATCCTTTGAGCCCAGGTTGACCATAACAGGAAGGCTCAAAGCAGCCCGCCTCCTAGATCTAGATAATGCAAGTAAGCTTAGGGTTGGTACGGGTTAAACGCATCTATAAATGGCTGCCTTAGAATTTCAAAGTTCTATCCAACATTTTTGGCCGTTTTCAGTTACTCCGATAATGAGATCAGAAACCAAATGTTCTATCTGCTTTATCCAAATCGTACGGTTATTCACAGTCGTTAGGAAGATTTAGAAAAAATTGCATTTAAAAAAAAAAATTGAAATGTTGTGAAACCCAAATAAAATTGACTTCAGATTTCTTAAAATTAGGTACTGAGCAGATAGAACATTGTACTTCTAGGGTAGCGAAATACAAGTTTTAGAACCATAGTACAAGAGACCCCTCTGATACTGTGACCCACTCATACAAGCCATTATAACCTCTCTTCTTCAGGGGAGCTCTCGTGGCCAAGAGGTTAAGGTGTTGGCCTCTCATTCAAAGGTCCCGGGTTCGAATCCGGGTAGCGACCGAAAAATTTTCTTTTCTAAAATTGTCTCCTTTCACTTCATTTCCACTTTCTGCCCCCACCCCCTCACCTCCTTTGCACCCTCCTCTGGGCTCCTGACTCTTTCTGCAGCCTTTCTACTGCTCTCCTTGGCTCCTCCT
>NW_004797335.1:1355382-1357131 GCF_000002075.1 Aplysia californica | reverse complement strand
CGCCCCTTTAAATCCAGCTCACCAAGTCCTTCGCCGTTTCTCTAAAATAAACACAGCGTCAGATTTAGTCTTTGTTGTCTTGTTTGAAGATCTTGACTTCACCCGACACTGACGAAGCTCAGTCGTGCTGGGTCGTGTTGGTAGACAAAAGACCTAACGAACTGTGAGTGTTTGCAACCTTCCTGGGGCTTTTTGGATCACTTTGGAAGCGGGCTGATTGCCAACGGGTTTTTTTCTTTTGTATTGTGTCTTGATTTGGTGCTGAAGTTTGGTGGTAAGTTATGAATAGTGTTAGTGGGTTAATTTGGTTATTGCTCTCGGAGTATTGTTCAGATTAACAAAAAAGAGATACTGACATGTTTGCTTTTTGTTTTGCTGTTTTCAACGATACTTTTGGCGATTTACACTAATGATAATGATGATGATGATGATGATGATGATGATGATGATGATGATGATGATGATGAGTACATTTTGAGGATGACGATGTGGATTAATCTTGATGTATTTTAGTTTTTCGTTTGGTGCCTACACTAGATCTCCTCATGTTGTCCTGAGGAGCAAGACACTATGGCTTGTTCCCGATTGTCAACGCTTTGCCAAGTCTGCAGCTCAAATAGTATTATATAAGAGGAACACAGCTTACACATTTTTCGGGGGCTCTCGTGGCCAAGAGGTTAAGGTGTTGGCCTCTCATTCAAAAGGTCCCGGGTTCGAATCCGGGCAGCGACCGAAGAATTTTCTTCTCTAAAATTGTCTCCTTTCACCTCCTTTCCTGCTCTCTAGCAATAATCTGTTGTCTGTTTTCGTTTCCACTTTCTGCCCCCACCCCTCACCTCCTTTGCCCCCTCCTCTGGGCTCCTGACTCTTTCTACAGCCTTTCTACTGCTACTTCTTGGCTCTTCCTAACTGCTGTCTTTCTGCCACACCCCTGATCTTCTGGTAGGAAAGATTTACACCTAGCCTTCTCGGTCAAGGGCGAAAAATCTCGGAGGGCCGTGTGCAAGTTGCGCACGTTAAAGATCCCTTGGTGGTCTAAAATCGATAACAGTAGGCTTCGGCCGCCACCCGGGCAAAATTCAAAATTTCCTACCAACTGAAAATATTAGGTGTGTCTCGCGCGCTCATATGACCTATGCAGTTGCGAGCCCCATAAAAACACTTACCAAACAAAACAACAATAAAGGGAATTGTTTTATTATCTTGTTGGTGACTCCGAATAATCTTACGATTTTGATAGAACAGATGGGACAATTGCTTTCTGACCTCATTGCATTAGTAACTAAAATAACGTGGCCAAAATTGACAGATAGAACGTTGTAATTCTGAGGTAGCAAAATAAGCGGAGAGAACTGAGAAACCCTAAACAAGTTGCATGGTATAAGGGTTTCAAACCGAGGTCAATCGTACTATATCCCAGCATGATCCTAAACGAGCAAACCGGGTCCTCGGAAAATAGTAAGGTTCCCGACATCGTTGTCTTAATAAAATCACTGACTATGTTACATTTGATTCAACTGGTGTCGTTAGTGTAACAGTTAGACTCCTCGCTGTCGGACGCAAGAGACCCGAGTTCGATCCCCGAGGGTAGATGACACTTCTATTGAGAGTCTCGGTTTTTTCTGCTCGGATGTATCCCTCTCAGCCCGGGTTCGCCCTGTATTTATGTATTTTTCGTCCTCCTCCTGAGCCGTTCTATCTATCTATCTATCTATCTATCTATCTATCTATCTATCTATCTATCTATCT
>NW_004797335.1:1351029-1352658 GCF_000002075.1 Aplysia californica | reverse complement strand
GGCAACATTTTGGAGAGAGCAACGGAGCATCAATGGACATGTCCGGAGTGCAGGGATGTTGCTTCCTGAAACAAGAACAAGAACAAAAAGTGTGTGAGTATGTGTGTACGTATGTATGTGTGTGTGTGTATGTATGTATGAGTGTATGTACGCACATGAGTGCGTGTGTGTGTGTGTGTGTGTGTGTGTGTGTGTGTGTGTGTGTGTGCGGGAGTGTGTATGTGAGCGTATAGATATAAGCAGAAATGTATGCACATATGTATGTACTGTACGTGTGTGTATATAAATAACGTCGCATAATATTTGATTTTTATTAGATAGAATTGATAGATAGATAGATAGATAGATAGATAGATAGATAGATAGATAGATAGATAGATAGATAGATAGATAGATTCAACAAGCATTGAATAGATAGATAGGTCCAACAAACATTGGATAGATAGGTAGATAGATAGATGGGTTCAACAAACATTGGATAGATAGGTAGATAGATAGATAGGTTCAACAAACATTGGTCCAAAGTTCTCCTATCCTACCCTGAGACGCCTGAGCTCGCCGTGCCCTCCAAATCCCATCCCATTCGCGTACATCTCTCAGCACTCCCACGTCCGGCTTCCACCCGTGGCGCAAGTTCCTGAGGCATTGGCTGCTCAAGTTAGGTTAACACCAGTTCGATTTTGCAGAATTTGGGTAACTGTGAAGGGTGCTCGGGTTAGGGTTTTTGGTGATGGTGGGGGTAGTGATGGTATTTTGGTTTGTTTGTTTGTTTTGTTTTTGTTTTGTTTTGTTTTTGTTTCATTTTTTAAAGACAATGCAAGAGTGATTTTTGTTGACAAAAATTGTTGTCTAATTGAGTTGGTTTTGTTTCGTTTCGTTTTTTGTTTTATTTTGTTGTTTTTTTAAAAAGGTGATGCCAGGTTGATTTCTTTAGCTCAAACGTTGCTTCATCAAGCATTCGACCATCCATTCCCTATCAGGAAAGTGCTTAAAAAACCGACAAATTGCTCATGAATTTCCCTTTTGACCAGTATAACAATCATGATGACCTCGGCCAATGTCCAAAACACAGTTTTAAAACTGCTTCAGAGGTCAACGTTTATTTGTGTTCAATTCGATTTAAGATATCTAGATGCAAGGTTTTGATAAATCCGATTTTCTGCTTTCATCCGATCCAGCACATCCAATCAATCAGACTAACGTGCACACCATCTTAAAGTGGCGCACAAGCTCCTGGCGTTGTGGGAGGACAGACGCACGCTGGTCGGGTTGAAAAGGAAATCGCCGGGAGCCGAGAACATAATTTGTGCCCAATAGCGATGTGACAGGCAAACTGCTTGACGGTTTCAAGTGACGCTGGGGAAGTGAAAGGATTAATAACTTGAGTTGGCCGCCTTCAACAGCATTGATATGGTTAGTTCAGACGATTTATAATATATATATGTTTCTGTAGCAAAATATTATTTTTTTGTTCATAATATGTATTTCCAAAATGTTACAACGAAAATGTAGGCACTCAACGCCAGTATATATGTGGATATATACATATGTACATGTACTCTCTGGACTCACACGTTTACATTCACACACAGACACAGACTCAGACAGACAGACAAACAGAAACCCCCC
>NW_004797335.1:1348720-1350844 GCF_000002075.1 Aplysia californica | reverse complement strand
CGTACGTGTGTATACTCACATTCAAGCACACATACACACATGTGCGTGCGTTCGTGCTCGCGTGCGCGCGCGTGTGTGTTTATGGGTGTATGGGTGTGTTTGCGTGTATGGCTCTGTGTGTGTGTGTGTGTGTGTGTGTGTGTGTGTGTGTGTGTGTGTCACAATAACACATATTGTGTACACTGACACGCACATGTCAGCACACATAAGGATATTATCCACCCATACCCCCTTAAACTGACAAATACATTTATGAAAGAGTAAGCTTTCAACTAATTAAACTCACAGTCGTAAGAATTTGCGCAAGCGCTCACGCATACACACACGAACACGTAAACACAACTTAAGATCTTCCTTCTACTTCTTCGAAGCCGTTCTAGTGTAGTATGCTTATTAAAGGATTTTTCACATTTTGTATTGTTAAAATCAGTTTCAGACGAAATGTTTTCTTCATTTTATCGACTCTTCAAAAACTGTTATTTTTCCTCTTGTTCTTAAAATTCTTTTTCTACCCCTCCCCCCTTTAGACATTGTTTCTGTTCTTGTACTTCTTGTTTTTGTCCTCCTCTTCCTCCTCCTCGTTGGGTACGTCCATTTCTGGTCACAGTACTTGTTCTTCTTTTTCTTGTCTTTCTTTTTCTTGTCTTTCTTTTTCTTGTCTTTCTTTTTCTTGTCTTTTTTTTCTATTCCTCCTCTCCAGCCTCCGCCTCCTTCATCTCCTCCTTCGCCGGTTCTTTCTCCCTCTCCTTTTTGGGCAAGTCCATCAACGCCATAAATTCTAGTGCAGGAAGGCATGAATGAAATGAGTCATATGTTTCTCTTTCATAAACAAAGAAGATAAGACTATATACAGGAGGTGGCTAAGACAGATAAGATGCCCCCTGAAAGTGAGATTTCTTTTCAAAGTGTCAAAACCTACGACTGCACATGCTATTTCCATTCTCAGGTCATTCATTTGATCATAGAAGTATTAAACAAATTAAAAGCCGCGTTTCTACATTGATGTTATAGAGTTTGTCCAATGTTCAATTTTGTCTTCACAAATTGCGTTAGTTTGATAGATCAACGAGACAGTGTTTGATTTTCTTTTGGGGCGAGGGGTAAAGACCGAATGAGGAGGAGAGGGGGTGAGTGTGGTATGCATGTCCATATCTTCAGGCATGACCCTGGACTCACAGTCTAAGCCATAACGTGCGTTGGCTCTCAGAAAATTCCGGAAAGCATGTACATTGCATCACATTCGTTAGCTTTCAAATTTAATGTGTAGCCTTAGCGTACACGAGTGGGAAAATCTTAGTAGCTGTATAAAGGTAGTTTGTTCTATACTTCAGGTTCTAAAGATAATATTTTGTACAGTTGAGTTCCTATCCGATTATTCTTAACTTTCATTACTTTTTTTAACATTTATTTTATTTATCTATACCTCTAGGGCTTATTTATTCATGATTAAACCACTTTTGACTTTAATTTCACGGCCAATATCTATTTCTGTATTTATTTATCTGTTTATGTAATATTCATTCATTCATTCATTCATTCATTCATTCATTCATTCATTCATTCATTCATTCATTCATTTATTCATTTTCATTTTTATTATTTATTTATTTAACTATCAGCTCATTAATTAATTTATTTAATTATTTATTTATTCATCTAACTATCTTTCCACTCATTCATTTATTCATTCATTCATTCTTTTCTTTCTTTCTTTCTTTCTTTCGTCCTTTTATTTTTTTCTTTAACTCTACAATTTACTTCTTCGGTTCACTTATTTTCTTTAGGTATTGTGTAATTATGACTATACATTTGATTTTTTTAAATACTGTTTCATATATTTACCCATCTTTCAATTTGTCTTTTCATTCATTCATTATTGTTATTGTTATCATTATTACTGTTTTTTATTACAATTTTCTTTATCACTTTTTAATTGTAATTTACATTATCATCATTATTGATATTTTGATTAATATTTTTGTTATTTTTATTTATATTATTGTCATTATTATTTTTGTTATTGATAATAATTATTATTATCATTATTAGCCATACAATACGTGTATGTGTGTGCGTGTGTGTGTATGTATGTGTGTGTGTGTGTGTGTATGTATGTGTGTATGT
>NW_004797335.1:1345471-1347061 GCF_000002075.1 Aplysia californica | reverse complement strand
ATATATATATGTATATATATATCGCTTAATATATATCATATATATGTATATATATATGACTTAACATGAACTCTCATGGTCGGACTGTTTATTCCAAATTACAATATTTTACTCCCACCCACCCCCTGCCCACAAATAAAACCCCAGTTGTACAGTGTTGCATCCGGTTAATCTATAAGCTTATCTAGGGGGCTCTCGTGGTCTTGAGGTACGGTGTTCGCCTCTCATTTAATTTAATGTCCCGATTCGAAACCTGAAAGAGATGACCAATTTTCTTCTCTTAAAAAAAGGAACATCTTTCTTTCTCTCTAACAATGTTCTGTTGTCTGCTTTCGTCTCCGCTTTCTACCCCCCCCCCCCCCCCCCACCCTTTTCCCCCACATCTGAGATCCTGACTCTTTCTGCAGCCTTTCCACTGCTACTCCTTGACCCCTCACCCCTTACTGCTGTCTTTCAGCGACACCTCTAATCATAGGGTGGGTAAGATCTAACACCTCGCCGTTTCGGAAAAGGGCGACAAAATCTCGGAGGGCCAGTGTGCAAACAGCGCACTTTAAAGATTCCTTGGTGGTCCTAAAATCGATAAGAATAGGCTTCGGTCGCCTTTCTGTCAAATCAATTCCTACCAAACTGAAAATGCTTAATGTATCCTTCGCAATCATATGACCTTTTTGCAGCTGCAAGCGCTGTAAAACACTTGCTAAATGCTTCTTTTTTTTAAATAGCTTATTCGGCAGTATGCATGGCTGCAGCTTGGGAGACTATTATTGGAATACAGTTTTCGTTTGTGTGTTCGTTTTTTTGTTTTTTTGTTTGTTTGTTTGTTTGTTTATTTGTTTGTATGTTTCTTTGTTTCTTTCTTTGTTGTTTTTATAAGGATGTGGGGTGTCGTAATCCATTATTCAGGTATTTGATAATTTTTTGTAGACTTCTAGCACCTTTATAGTTCTGTCCATCAGAAGATGGTCGTTAAATTGAAAGTCGAAGACAAAAAGAGCTTTCGTGATTTAAAAAAAAATACTGGTACCAATTTTTACTTGTTTTGTGTGAAAACGACATTCCAATTGAATTTTTAAAAATGAAACTTTTATTGTACCTTCTCTTTAGAAATTACTTTTTACTTACTTATGTCGGGTTGCTAAAAGAATATTCTGTCAAGTTAAGACAGATTTATACGTAATGTATTAATCTTGTTTAAGTAAGATTATGTGTTGCGTAACATTTATATTTGACTTTGAGGCAGGAAGTGACCTTGTTGGTCTGGGGAAACAAGAAGAAAAACTATGCGGTTTTTACGAGTGTGTTTCTGTGTGTTCGTGCGTGTCTGCGTGCATTTTTGAGGGAGAAAGAAAGAGAAGAGAGTAGGGAACATGCAGAGTGAGTGAGTGAGAGAGTGAGTGAGTGAGTGAGTGAGTGAGTGAGTGAGTAAGTGAGTGAGTGAGTGAGTGAGTGAGTGAGTGAGTGAGTGAGTGAGTGAGTGGGTGCGTGAGAGAGTGAGAGAGAGAGAAGCGGGGGAGAATGGGGTAAAGGGGAAAGAGAGAGAGAGAGAGACAGAGAGACAGAGAGAGAGAGACAGAGAGAGAGAGAGAG
>NW_004797335.1:1342607-1343871 GCF_000002075.1 Aplysia californica | reverse complement strand
TATTATTATTATCATCATTATGTATTATTGTCCTGTCCAAGACCAGCTGACAAACCGCCGTGGTTCCTCTCCGTAAGACAGGAGGCGGACCGCCGTTGTCTCAGTTGGTAACACGCAAGATTGCGGTGATGGCCAACCGTCTTCCAATTAAATTTAACATCTAAATTGTGCGGATGTGGGCGTAACAGATTTACATTTATGATCATTTGGAGATGGTGACGGTGGTTTGACTCCCCACCGAATTTTTATTCTTGGACCTAAGTTCTTTGAGGTTTGACTGCCCTGTGTCCAATTACTTCAGACCTATCAGAGGACTGTGATTGTAAGAAGGCCATGCTTCCTAATTTTACTATCGTATCCATACGACATGGGGAACTCTGTGCCACCACTTTCCAGAGGGGAAATTTATTCATTAATCTGATCCGTACGCTTTGCATAGTAGTCTGTCAAAATGATTTTTTAAGAAATACTGAACGTTTCAAAAAGATCTTCGCACGAGAAGTATTATAAATGTGAAGAATACAACCCCGGCGGTACAAAATGACCACAGGGCGTACGGATGGGGTTAATGTGTTGAAAAAAGGCGTGAACCACACGTCAGATAAGGGTGTATATGCTTCTTAATTTTACTATCTTCATTCAACAGTGTACAGGGCGATATCAAGCCTTAAAATACTATCCCTCATCTAATCATATTTTACCATGACTGACTAGATCTATACATTGACATATTAAGCTGATCAATACTTTATGATACTCATGTAATGCAAATAGACACTCTGTCGTAGCACAACAGGGCAAAATTATTGAGACGCCCTGTACCTGTGGTTTCACTTATCTATCTATCTATCTATCTATCTATCTATCTATCTATCTATCTATCTATCTATTCCTCGGAATATACATGTAATTCCTATTTTTCGATGATCTTTCTCTGCATACATGCACAACTGTAGCTGGAATGATATTATAATGCTTGGATATAATTTGGGTGACATTGGCTGGTAGTACAATTAACAAGGTGGTACTGTACATCTTGTCTTGCCTGTGGAGTTTTTGTCGTTCTCACTTGTCTCAGTCTTGCCTGAGATGTGCGTTAAATCAAAGATCTTGCCTGTTAAATAACAGTGTTGAAGGGGTTGTGAGACCTAAGCCGTGCTATCACTCTAATAGCCCACCCTTTTCAAGTCTATTTACTTACCTCATTCATCACCTCTCTCTCTCTCTCTCTCTCTCTCTCTCTCTCTCTCTCTCTCTCTCTCTC
>NW_004797335.1:1339457-1342507 GCF_000002075.1 Aplysia californica | reverse complement strand
TCTATCTGTCTATCTATCTATCTATCTATCTATCTATCTATCTATCTATCTATCTATCTATCTATCTATCTATCTATCTATCTATCAAGGGAGCATTGCGCTCTTCTTGACAGTAAGGGGCAACTATCTTTCTGCTTAGAGCAAATCGTCTTGGATTCCCAAATGTATGGTGTGTTAGTTTGAAGCTGTATTTGTTTGGGTTTTTTAAATGCTTAATTTTTTTGTGGTAATATTATGACTTTGTAGATTCAATCTGTTCTTGAAATACCAACTTGTCGTAAATATGACAGTGTCATGCGTTTTCTCAAGAAGATCTCTTTTATTTTCCGTAAACAACATTCCCCACTGGCAAGGTAGCACGGGAACAAAATAGTGTATAATTATATTAATGGCTCGACTTTCAGGTACGTGGTCACAAGAGCCTCGCACATTCAACTTTACTCTTCAACATAAACAATTGTTCAACATCACGAACCTGTTTTGAAGTTCACAGCAATCCGAAGCACGGCAGAGCCATTCCAACGCTGTGTAATATTTTCCGAACCACGGTTTTTCTTCTCACTCTGCTTAACCTGTCGTAAAATTAGAGTAATATTATATCTTATATCATTAAGGTAAATATCCCCAACAAATCAACAACAAAAAAATAAAAAAATCCCCACACAGTGTTTGAATACTACGAAGGCACATGTAGATCTAGTAAGTAACTTGACGCTTCGAAGTATCACTAAAGTTTCGTTTTCTCAAGATCACCCAACACTAGTGGTCACCGAGGTGTAACTTGAGCAGAATACCACAACTCAAACTCACAACAAGATTCTGAACTGGGGTCCACTGGGAAGGGCAACGTTTGTTTTATTGTCTGTATGCTTTCTCTGGCAAACTTGAAGATAAACGAGGCAGGGGTAGACCTAGAGCAACTTACTTGGAGAGCCTAAACAGAAGAGTGATGGTGAAAAAAATCAGGATTGTGTAGCTTTTTTTAGAGCATCCAAGAAAGGGAATGATTGTTGAACCTATGTCCGTCGATAGATACTCTCTTGTCCTTATTAACTCCTAGAGGAGCATAGGCCATCTACAACATTTCTCCTGCGAAGCCTGTCCTGTGCATCATTTTCTAGCTGTTTCCATGATGTCCCCGCCTTTTCCATTTCCGCTTGTACCGCTCGCCTCCATGTTATCTTTGGTCTTCCTTTCTTACGTTTTCCTTGTGGATTCCTCTTCAAAGCCTGTCTGATGATGCTTGTCGGGGGTCTCCTCAGGGTGTGTCCAATCCATTTCCATTTCTTCGTCGATAGATAGATAGAAGTTATTTGTCACATATCTGACTCTGGATGATGATGATGCTTCTGATAAGGTGTGTTCTGTGGTGATGTTGTAGCTGTAGAAACAGAACCGTTATATTATGTGAGTTTTGCGTTTGCCGGTTGAAGCCACATTGAATGTATAAAATTATATGTATTTTTGCGTCGGTGGTCTAGTGATAAGGTACCTGCATTTACAACCGTTAGGTTGTGAGTTCAAATCCTGACCTGAGCACGACGCTGAGTTGTTTGGACTTAACACCAACGTTTCTCATTTTACCCATGTAAGAATGTGCCTCTGCTTGAGACGGTAAAAGTTCTTGTTATTATTCGAGCGACTGTAAAAGCACAACGTGCACTGAATGTTTCTCATGAACGATTCGGGGTCTGTCGGGGTAATGATAAGAGATTAAAAGGAACAAAGCCTATTTTCGAGTAAAGATGTATCATCGTCGTCATCATCATCATCATCATCATCATCATTATCATCATCATCATCATCATCATCATCATCATCATCATCATCATCATCATCATCATCATCATCATCATCATCATGGGGTCGTCTGGGGTAATTATAGTTGTAATGCGCGAAGAGCATGCTCTAGAGCATGGATATGCGCTCTATAAATGCAATCATCATCATCATCATCATCATCATCATCATCATCATCATCATCATCATCATCATCATCATCATCATCATCATCATCATCATCACCAGCATCATCATCCACATCATTATCAACAGCAGCAACAACAACAACGACAACAGCAACAACAAAAACTACACCAGCGACAGCAGCAACAGCAATGTCATCAACATTGTCTGCATCGTGATGTCATGCATTATGTACTGCTAATAAATCTTTCACGCGCTCTCTACATTAAACACAGTGCTCACTGTCGTCTGCTTTCGTCTCCTCTTTCTGCCCCCATCCCGTCACCTCATTTGCCCCCTCCTCTGGGCTCCTGGCTCTTTCTGCAGCCTTTCTACTGCTACTTCTTGGCTCCTTCTTACTGCTATCTTTCAGCCACACCCCTGATCTTCTGGTAGGAAAGATCTATACCTAGCCTTTTCGGACAAGTGCGAAAAATCTCGGAGGGTCCGAGTGCAAGTTGCGCACGTTAAAGACCCAGTCTCTAAATTAAACACAATACACACTGCTGTGCCTAAATGTCCCAATAGGGATCATTCAAACTGTCTCTTTTCTTTTCTAACATTTTTGGGACTCGCAACTGTTAGGTCGTGGGTTCGAATTGCGCCAGGGGCCTACCGTTGTGTCCTTGAGAAAAACACTTTACACGATTATTATTATTATTATTATTATTATTATTATTATTATTATTATTATTATTATTATTATCATCATCATCATCATCGTTATTATTATCATTATTATTATTATTATTATTATTATTATTATTATTATTATTATTATTATTATTATTATTACTGTTGTTTGTTTGTTTTTTGTTATTGTTGGTGGTAGTAGTGGTGGTGTTGATGTTGTTAATTTTGTTGCTGTCATTATTATTATTATTATTATTATTATTATTATTATTATTATTATTATTATTATTATTATTATGATTATTATTATTATTATTATTATTATTATTATTATTATTATTATTATTATTATTATTATTATTATTATCATCATCATCATCGTTATTATTATCATTATTATTATTATTATTATTATTATTATTATTATTATTATTATTATTATTACTGTTGTT
>NW_004797335.1:1326957-1334457 GCF_000002075.1 Aplysia californica | reverse complement strand
TTTCATGGAAATGCGAGGCTGAAAAGCTTTGGCAAAATTATGATATAAGCCTACAACCCTTCATATTATGAACACACTGACGTGACAATTATTTAAAAACAATTACTTTTTTCGAATGTCAATCCCATTGGCATGTCCATTAGAATGAAATAACCCATGCTATACTTGCCAGCTGGCACACAAACCTCTATACCACACGTATGGCTGCGTGGATGAGTTCGGTAATGTATTGGATGGACAACCGTCTTTTGCCAAAAAATGTGCTTTTGTAAAACAGCAGTGTCAAGCAAAAAGTTATTGATTGACATTTATTTCGAATGGATCTGGCTCCTTTGTCTTAGATATAGCCGAACTCGATTCGTAAAGGTCTGTGTTGCTCGAAAGCACACCCCTGTGATCACGAACCTATTTTGAAGTTCACAGTCCTCTTTTCATCTGGATCGTGGTTTTACTCTATTTATCTTTTTCTATTTATCCTTTTCTTGGCCCTTGTCTCTTTTTCGTTGTCATGCTAATGATTGTGTGGGTGGCAGATAATTAATCTTGACAATGAGAACGTGAGTAAGTAGAAACAATACTTCAACACCAAAATAGAAAAAGAAAAATATTAATATTAAAGCTTGATTTTTAAATATACTTGGGTTTTTTTTAAAAGGTCCTTATTCTTCTGTTCTTTTCACCCATTCTACTCCCCCCCCCCCCCCAGCCCCCGGGACATATATACCATGACTGATGTCTCTGCTGATTTGATGAGTACCCTTTTACAGCTGGGTGCACTGGGGCCATAAGACAGGAAATAAAGTTCATTGCCTAAGGATTCAATGTCCCCCCCCCCCAAAAAACCCCCCAAAAAACAACAACAACAAACAAAAAAACAAACAACAAAACCCGATGGAGTTGGGAATCAAATCGTAACATTTTTTATGTCAACTTCAACGCCTTACTTCTTCTTGGGCGCCCTTGAAGAAGAATTGAATAGATCCACTGTTTGGCCGCAGGTAATGCTAGTTGTGTACTTCCGCACCCCCCCCTCCCCCCCTCCCCCCCCCCACCCCCACATTCTTTCCTTTACGTAAATTAGTCTTCAACAAAACAATGCATGGGGGACAGATGTCTTATGTTTATCTGTGAATAGGTCTCTGGTTGCAGTGAGAACGGCACCTTGAAAAACTGATCTACACGCAACTTACGTAACTATTAGTTATTTGTCCTCACATTTTTCAGCATCTAAAACTTCCCAGTTTGTATTAACTCAACCCCCACTTAAAAGCAGAAATGAATTCTCCATGCATTAAACATACAGTTTGATAATTAAAGAAGATGTGGATTCGCTATGGTTTTTGTACAGTTTTGTTTTGACTGTAAACATCTGAGCTATGTCGAGCAATAGCCGAACTTGCTCGCTGTATACTAATAGTTAAAGAAAAACAGACGTAGGACAAGACGTAAGAAAAAACAACAACAGAGAATAAAACCAGATCTATGTCGTTTAAGTAAGCAGCATTTGCAACACCGCTCGCTCTTATGACGCAGTATGTTGCCATTTTTTGCTGTCATGCGGGAATTGCGGGGTAGAACGCGAGCAGCGTCCAAATTATTGTCGTCCGCCCTGGAATGTGGTATTATTTTCATCACATCCTGGTGTCCAGGACGAAAATAGATAGCTCCAACCTGTGAAATTATCTGCTTTATATCCACTGCGGCGTAAAACACAAGCGAAAACATATATAAACAAAAGTGCCTTTTAGAACTTAGAAAAAACTAAGAAATTGTACGATTAATTTTGAACGATAATGTTGAAAAATAGGAGTCAGATGGAATATTCACAAATTGATTTTTAACTCTGAATTCAGTTTTCCCCAAAAAATTCCACGTTTGGCGTACATTTCTTTTGTTTGTGAAGTTGAATAATTTGTGAACTTTTTTTTCAGCGTGTGCGTGCCTGAAGAGGAATTTCTTAATGTGTGTGCCACTCTCTGTTAGGAATTTAGGACATTCAAAAAGAAAGTGGAGCACGACGAATGGTATGCCGTGGACAGTTCCCCTCAGTGAACAAATTACTGGCCTGTGGTCAGCGTCGTTAATGGGCGAGATGGTCACAGGGTCGGGCGAACGCACGTCCCCGGTCTGTGGCTGGTATGTTGGCTTGCCAGAATCTGATCAGGAGCGGTTTGCGGAAGGAGGGGCGTTCGGTTTGGGCGGGGAGGGGGAGGGGGGTACTTAAAAACAAATACAAATCCTACATGTACGTTACATTCGACTTTTGAAATATGAAACATAAAAGAGATAGAACGTTTTCACTTTGTTCTCTCCAAATCAACTTCTCTCAATGACAAGAGGTTTAAGTGACAGCTGCGAAAAAGTCACGGGAATTTAAGGAGCCAGATAACATTTCTTTGGAAACAATGATTACTTCAGTACAGTCAGTAAAACAGTGCTAGTAGGCAATTGAAGATTATGGGAAGAGTGTCACGGTATTCAGTAGACTAATCGCGTTATTGTCTATCTTTAAATAAGTTAAAAGCGTCAAACAAGGGTCCTTCAAGGGTCAATTCTTTTCATCCTACGTCCTGACTTGGGGCCAGTTGCTTTTCCTTCGAAATGACTGTTACCATTCTTTCTCCTTGGACGCAACACTCTCCCTTTCCCAAACTGACTAAATACCCCCACCGCCCATCCCCCACCCCATCCGCTTTTTCACTTTCCAAAGGGAAGTGACAATCCTCGAGGGGAGGTAACAGACCCCCTGACCCCCCCCTCCCCCGGGGGAAGTGCCACTGACTGAAGTGTCTTTAGGCCATTATCATAGGGGAGACATTTCTCGTTCTTATGCTCAGTAGAATTGTAAACGGGCTGATTCAAAAATGTCATGCTCATAACTGTGCCTGAGCTACAACAGGGAACTGCTGCTTTTTCTTTCCTAATCCTTACTATCGCCATTTTCCTCTACTTCTTTTGTATGTTTGTTACACTCTTGTGACTCGGTATTTCCGGGGTGCCTTAAAAGTCGAAGCAGACTTTGTACTGTTGAAGCTAGAGTGGCTCATATGACCTTATGCAGTTGCGAGCGCCGTAAAACCTCTACCGAAGAAGAATATATATATATATATATATATATATATATATATATATATATATATATATATATATGTGTGTGTGTGTGTGTGTGTGTATTAAGACTCCCTGAACCAAAAGACTCGCTGCATATCAGCAGAAGGTGCAGCCCATCTCATGGTAAAGGCTGTACAACACACCAGAACATACACGCTCGTTCAATTGCATATGTATGACAATTCGCTTTGGGGCATTGCATCTACTTTCGTTCCTTCCCGCTGCCTTCAACAGGTTGTACAAATGCGTCATATTGGGTGCTAAACGTCTCCCCCCACCCCCCACACACACACACACACGCGCGCGCGCGCGCGCGCGCACAGACCTTCAAATATATATATATTTAGAAATTGCTCAAATTTGTTCCTAAAGAGAGTCTAAAGATGAAACAAAAAGTCGAATACCGGTTCGTCCTCGCTCAAACTGCGAACTATTGAGCTGATATCTATATAGAAATAATAACAGCCAGGAAAACAAAGGATGCAAAAATGGTCAGTACACATGAATTACTATACTATGTCACTTTAAGCACTCCACTATAGGAATACAAAACTATGCAAGTCAAAGCTGAGAATTTTAGAATATACACTGTCTCTTTTGAGCCTAAGTATACTGGAAAGCTACTGAAGGTGTCATAGACTGTGGAAAAAACGAACGTCTCAACTTTTGAAGTATTGGAATTAGAAGAACAAATAACAAGAAAACATAAAGGAGCGATTAATTATTGTTTGGGGGGTTTTATAGGTGGGGGGGGGGGGAGGGTTAAAAGAAAAGTTCCAGGAAAACGTGTCAGAGACCGAACCCAACCCACCACCACCCCCACCCCACCCCCTTATAACAAAAAAAAGAAGTCCTTTTCATTACTCACAAAGACGTCTTCAAGGTTAGATGTATAATCAAAGAGCTTGCCAAGATAAGCTACCTAAATTAAGAGACTCGCGCCGATTTCTCTACAGGAGCACTGTGTGTACGGGTTCTTTTGACATGACATAATTATTGCAGAATATACTGATGGAGTCTCTGTTTGTACTATTGCCGTAGGTAGATCTAGTAAGCGGGTGGTTGGCGGGTGCTCTGGTGTGGTCTGCTTCTTCTTTCCTATCAAACATCTATCGTCCTTATCTCCCCTTCTTCTTTTTCATGTTTGTTACTCTCTTGTAACACCTCTACTAATCTTCTGGCGCTCATATGACCTTATGCAGTTGCGAGCGCCGTAAAACCTCTACTAAAACAAACAGACAGATCTAGTAAGTGGGTGCTCTACTGCGACCTACTCTTTTTACTTTTTTGTAAGCGTAACGAATATTACAATTACTTCTTAGTAAAACAGGATCGTTGTCGTATTGCGTTGGCGCAAGCTGCAACTCTCTCAATTTGATCTCGTGACATGTGACAGGTTAGGGGACATGTGAATGGGCTTTTGTAAAATGGCGCCTTCTGAAAGAAGAAAAAAATCGGAGTACATTTTGATTGAGCTGGGAAGACACACCGAGGATACACGACGGAGGGTCACGCGGTACAAAGTTCGCTCCTTGAAAGCGAGTTGTAAAGGAATATAATGTCCTTTTACAATCTCTGTGGAATTTCCGTGAGGTTGACTGCGACGCAGAGGCGAATGGACATTATTATTCCGAGTCAAGTTCACCTGAGGTCAATCATATCAAAATCGTTTTATGCATATTGGGCTTTTTCTGTCTCATTCTTCATTCTGGAGCAAGGGAAGAAACCCAGACGGCAACACTGAAATCAACGGGAAAAGAAAGACCCACAAAAGTATACAGTGGAATGGGATAGAGTCTTGCCCTTCTTACGGATTCCGCGGCAATGAAACAACGACATATAAAAATACGGCTCTCCATCATGGCGAAACAGATTCTAAGTGTATATTCCGTACGAAAAAAAAAAAAAAAAGAAAAAGAAAACGTTTACAAGGGAGGACATTTCCTGCCAGTTCCTTCCCTCCTTATCCCGATCAGCTTACAGTAGTGTATACCACACGAGTATACACACTAATCTTATCCGTTTATTATAACGGAGACGATAAAGTATCAGGTTGAGCCCCAGAGCTTATCGAGTCCAGGGCAACACATACACTTTGTACGGCTGGTGCTGGTCCACTACCGTAAATGAAACAAACAACCTAGGGAATAAAAGTTACTGTGCCTTGATGGATGACTTTGTTGTTTTTGGTCGGAAAGTGATTGATATAGTAGGAGTTAAGAAATGGGTGGGGGTGGGGGAAAAGGGGTCAGGTGAGAAAAAAAACGGGGTACGGGCAAAGATGGGGTGAAGTGGGAGCGGGGGGGGGGGCAAGGACGTATGAAAGGATCTTGAATGTACTAAAAAGACCGAAGTAAAAAAGGAAGGGGAACGGACATGATGTTTGATGTTTGTGTAGTGAAAGACATTAATTTATCTTCACTGTGTGCAATTAACTAGCATAACAAATTAAATTCGTATTATGAGATAAGATTGCGTGACGGCGAAAAGGAGAAAGGCTTGGACGTGTGATAGGAGCAGGTGGCTTTATAAAGACCAAGAAAGGAAGAAACGGGGTGGCAAGCCTAGACGTAAAATAGGATAAGGAATGCTCTAGAAACAAACGAGAAAAAAGAAACAGAAGGGAGATGGACCTTGTGCTTGATGTTTGTTGAGCGGTGAAAGACACTCTATTTTCAGTCCCTGTAATTTATCAACTGAATAAATCATACTTCTGGGATAATGTTTATTACTTAAAGGATTCCGCAACCTCAGTGCGTGCTTGTCGTATCTCCTTTTTTTTAAACAGTGAAAATATGAATTTTTCTTAAGCTCACTATTTGTTATGAACTGTTTTCCCTTTTATCGAAAATGGAAATACGACAAGAGCGCCCTGGGGTCGCGATTCTCTGATAAAAAGGAAAAGGACATAATGCATCCCAAGCAGCAGTCATCCACATGAACATAATATGTAATATTAAAGAAATTAAATGCTCTCTCTCTAATCTCCCACTGTCCCTTTCTTTCTCTCGTTTTTTATTTCTTTTTTCTTTGTATCTTTCTTCCTGTATTAGCCATTTCTGTTTCTTTCTCGCCTTTCTCTTTTTTATCTATTTTTTTTCTTCTTTTCTTACCTTATCAGGGCGCCCCGTTAGCTCACAAAGTATCATACTGGACTAAGGAGGGGGAAGCCCTGGTTGGAATCTCAGACTGGGCTTTCTTGAACATGGGTCGTTTTGTGGAGTTTCCAAAGCCGTCAACCCATTTAGCTCCCGTTCTATTGAAGCCGGATGTTACATTTGGAGATCCGCTTCTTTAATAACTAATAGTATTGATAGGGGTGTAAAACCCATACGATTATTTTCATCTCTATGACCTCTTTTCGTCTGGCTTCTATTTAATGACTCTTGCTTCCATTTAATTACTTCCACTATATCTTCCTATCACTTTTCTTTATTTTTTTTTACTTCAATGCAGGACCCCCCCACCCCCCCACCCCCAGGCCGTGTTTTGTTCCCATTCTCTTTTAAAAAGTGTACAATGGCTTCTTTCATATAGAATACAAAGACGCGAGGTCTGTTCCAGGTGGAGGAAATGGGTTGTGTCATCTTATCCTGAGTTAGCCCGGACAGTCAGAATCGGAACAGCCAGCTAGAAAAAAAAAGATCTAAATCCTGTCAATGAGGACGTAAAACATTGGAAACCACACGAAGCATCCCTAACCTCACCTGTACTTTTTCGTAAGCACCCTTGTCCCATAAAAACTCCGAAGTAATGGCAACAAATAACAGCAGGGATACACAACTGGGTGGCCATGTAAGGAACAGATACAGTACACCTGTCTATGTTATCTTGACATCTACATATCGCAGACTCATTACTACAGATTGGTAATAAACTGTGGTGCGCAACCAGCAGTGACACATTTCTCGCGCCCAACGGATGCCTCAGCCAGACATTATTTATAAACATAGACAATTAACGCTTGCTTTTTATACGCTGCGAGGATGCTTTCCTGGACTTGCAACGAATATCTTTCTTTCTATTTAAGGGATTTTTTGGACCTTTCTGTAGATTCATTCCTTTGAGCTCATTTCCTGGAGATGACGCAGGATGTGCCCATAATAGACTGTCTTAATCTCTTCCTTATCTCAAAACAAAGCTTAGACATACTCCCCTCCTCCTCCCCCACACATATACACACATACACACATACGTTTCGTTTTACCATAAAGAGACAGACCGACAGACGGGCAGGTAAACAGACAGATAGACATATAGACAGACAGACAGAGATATAAACAGACAGTCAGACAGACAGACAAACAGGCATACAGACTGACAGGCAGACTGACAGACAGACAAACAAGCTCACATATTCAATAACCCTCATAGATGAACGTATTTTAC